>NC_031774.1:30323712-30666743 GCF_001522545.3 Parus major | reverse complement strand
TTTTCAAGATAAATCTAAACTGTGCAAGTTCTTAGTGCATTATTTTCTCTTAATTTTTATGTTTTTCTCCATATTTTGGTTCTTGCCTAAACTGAACTAAATTTTTTGCATTTGTTTTTCTTGTTTGTTTATTAAATAATTTTTATGTGTGGACTTAAAGATTATAGTATACTAAAATTCTGTCTCATTTAGCATAAATACAGTGTGGTATTTAAAAATAACTATTTTAATGCAAGAATCTTGGGAGATATAAGTAAACACTTTAGAATTTTCTTCAATAGTTAAAGTAAATATTTTTATTCAAGTCCAAATAAACACTTTGATTTATTCTTCGCTTTACTTTGATTTATTCAATTCTCACAAATGTGTTTGATACTATTAATGAAAATGCTCCGTAATTTTTGCAGATAGTTTGAGTCTCTAATGTGAAGTCAGTTATGTAACCTATCCAGCTTTTACCTTTAATATGTTATCTAGTAAAACTTAACAAAGCAAAGTTTGCACTAATTCTGTATTACATGAATTGCTGTTCATTTGACACTGTGTATATAAATGCCTCACATAATCTAGTTAGAGGACTGGATAAAAGAACAAGTGGAGCTCAAGGCAGAAACAGCAGTGTACGAATCAAAAAATTCCTTCAGGACATCACTGCGTATTTCTTAGGCATCTGCAATGATAAAACTCACACAAATGGGTAGAAATAGAAAATCAGGTCTATATACTGGAAAAGTGTACTGATAAGGTCAGTGACATTTATATATAGCCAGGGAAACTGCAAAGTAACCTATAGAATCATATATGATGAAGCCTTTTAGGACTTCGCTTTTACTGTAAGGTTCTAAAGGAATTTGTGCTGAGAGTTGTGTGGGTTCACAAATCAGAAAAGAAAAGTAGTAGTGACATAACAGTTTGCTGATCAATCTAATTAGTGGTAGCAATAAAATCAAGAGCTAACTCTGAAGTTGCCTTAAAATAGCAGATAAAAATCAGTGAATTGATGAATACAGGAGGAAAAGTTATAATTTTACCTGTAAAACGCTTCATTTCCATCTCATTGCTACTGTTCGAGTATGAAATCTTGGGAATATAATTGAGTTGTACAACAAGATCTGTTCAATGATAATGTCAGTCAAGCAAACTGAAATTTTGAATTGTTGAGAAAGGAAGAGAGAAAACTCCCATATTATTATGCTCCATGAACCTTAATTTACCTGTGTCTTAAAGACCAGGCTTCCTCATTTCAAAAAGAGTGTGATAAAACTGGAAAAGATTCAGTGAAGATCAATGAGCTGTTAAAACCTGATATGGAACAAATCTTGTGTACGGAATTAAGTTAAGGCTCTTCAGTCTGGAAAAAAGAAAATTGAGAGAGCATATATGGATAAGATGGATAGGGATTTATTCATTCTTCTAGCACCCTACCCCACAGAAGAACCAGGCACCATCAATATGGTCTCTCAATTACCCTCCACCAGCTTGTGATCCTAGGAGAGACTGTGAAAGAGTTAAACCTGCATCATTTTCTGGGCGAGGTTCCACAGATAATGTGTGAGATACACAAGGCAAGATCAACTTTATAAATTCTTTCCTATATCCTTTTCCTATGTACTTATGAGAAAAAGGCATCTAGATGAGTGGTGGCAGAAACTTTAGATAACTGTATATAGGTATTAACCAGAAATGCAGGACCACTAGATGTCTTCTGTCTAAGAACTTCAAGAGAATGCAGAAGAGGATTAAGAGTTAAGAGGTTTTTAGGGAATGGAAACAAATTTTAAGCACTTTAGATTTCTTTGTGAGTCTAGGACATCAGGGCCTGTTCTTCTTGGACTTCAACTGAAGCTTAGATATTCAAACTGCATTTGAAATGAGTTGACTTTGATCTTGTAACATCAAGCCTAAAGGTGTTTGATATCCAGGCCCCAGGTTCTTTGCTGCAGTTAGCCAACTGTAAAATTGTGTATTGGTTTTTCCTTATCTCAAGGGAAAGCTGTAAACACACACTAAAGAGGGTTGTGTGGTGTGCCAGTAAAGGTTTAATGAACCATCAGCCCAGCAAAGATAAATATCTTGAAGAAAACATTGTGTAAGTTGAAGTTGTTTAAAGTATTTTGTCTGTTTTCAGTTGCATTACTTCATCATGGCCAAGTAATTGTAATATCTTGATATCTAGATATTTTTCAGATTTTTGATGATAACATTAATATATTGTTTCTTCTTTCAATCAGTAACTCTACTGAGTTTTTGTGGGAGACTTTAGTATCAGGACATGATTTGGATGTAGCTACCTTCATTCTCAGCTGGTCACATAATTTGCCTGATCACTGTGTATAATTCAGTTGTTCAGTCAACTGGACTAATTAGAGTATTGATAATACTATACTGAAAAAGACTATCAGAAAAATTTCTGCCTTTTTTACTGTTAAAATATAGCCTGAGGTCCCTATCTTTAAAAATCAAACACTTTAAAAGAGCAAAGTGTTATAAAAATATTATTAATAATTTTATTTGTTTCTTAGAAGATGGTAACTAAAGTTACCAGAATTTTATTTGAATGGATCAATTTTGATGGTTAAAATAATTTTTGCAGATATCTGAAATTGCAAAAGAAGCTGGAACACAAAGGAAAACAGAAGCTGAGAAAGCTGAGTAAGTTAATTTTACAAGATTCCTGCTTAACTCTTTGGTAGTTCCTAATGCTAAATAATTTGGCCAGGTATAATGCAAGAAATGCTCAGGATTCAAAGAGCTTTATGTACACTTTGTCTCATTGCTATTTTGAAAATACACTAAGGGGTGCATACTAAGTATTTTGCGAATATATAAGATGACATTTCACTAAGCAACAAAATGGCAATCTGATTTTTGTGACCCTTGACAATTATGCATATATAGACCTGTGGCCATTGTCTTTTTGCAAATTCACATAAAAATATGCATAATTTCCCTTAAAAATGGGCACCAGTCTTCAAAGACCTCTGCAATTTATCATTACTGCTTTCTGCTTTCCCTACTGCTCACTACAATTTTCATGCAACAATATTGGATCATTAAAACCCAAGATTTAAGTAACCCAATCATTTTTACTTATAGCTGTATTATCAGTTCTTGAGTTGTGAGGCAGCAGATACATTCCTTTGTCTGGTCATCCTATATGTAACTGCCTAAACAGCACTTAAAATACTTCATGTGCTTTAGCAGTATCCTACTATTAAGGAGCATCCTCTCTGCCTGGACCTGCAGCCACATTGTAGTAACAGATTAAAATATTTGTAGACAGACAAAATGTGTCCCAGGAATTTTTACAGATTCAAAAGGTATACAAAATTTTCTTTCTCTTTTTTTTTTCCAATTTGTTTTATGTTTAAAATATTTACTTCAGAGTAATTTATCTTTCTCCTGTTATCTGCCAAAGTGAATTTTTTAAGTGTGCCATCAGGGTCAATACTTTAGGACCATCATATTGATGCCTCAACATTATGTTACACATATGGAAATGCAGCTTTTTTTCCTTTTCTTTTTTGTTAGTGACTAAATTCCTCTTTTGCTACATATAGTATAAAAACTGAATTTCAAAGGTAAACTTTATGAATTCAAATTCATTCAAAATTAATGCATTTACATTTGGCTAGATATTTTTGTTTAGTTAACTTTTCTTCTAGCATGGAAGATGGTGAGAAACAAGATAAAGCAAAGGAAGTACAATCTGAGCAGCAAGAAGAGGGAAAAATGAAGAAAAAGAAGAGAAGGCATGGACAAAAAATTGAGAAACCAGAGGCTGTTATGGCTAACTTCTTCAAGGCTTTGGAAATTTATCAAATAAAGATGCTTGTAAGTTTGTCTTGAATTCTTTAGTCATTGAATTATAGAGAATGGAATGGAATGGAATGGAATGGAATGGAATGGAATGGAATGGAATGGAATGGAATAGAATAGAATAGAACAGAATAGAACAGAATAGAATAGAATAGAATAGAATAGAATAGAATAGAATAGAATAGAATAGAATAGAATAGAATAGAATGGAATGGAATGGAATGGAATGGAATGGAATGGAATGGAATGGAATGGAATGGAATGGAATGGAATAGAATGGAATAGAATGGAATAGAATGGAATAGAATAAAATAGAATAGAATAGAATAGAATAGAATAGAATAGAATAGAATAGAATAGAATAGNATAGAATAGAATAGAATTTTTTTTAAGGGAGAAATGTAATCATAAGGGAAATTTGGCATGAGTGTTCAGATGATTGGCTGTAGTCAATCTCCTGTGATTTTATAATACTTCATAGAGTTATATAATCAAGTGTTTGTGTGTGTAATTTCTAACTGGAGAGATTAGCTTCCTGAGCTCCTTTTTAGGAGCTCCCTATTTTCCATAATCTAATTTCTAGAATCTTTGCTTTTTATTTTTTTTTGTTCTTAAAACCATGAAATGGTTGAATTCTCTGAAAACTTTCAAATCATTTTTTTCCAGTATTCTAACATATCTTCCCACACTTTTTTCTGTTTCAGTCTTCTCTGACTTAAAATGTTGAGGCCGTTACTTTTAATTCCATTTATCATGAAAAGGGGCAATAAGCTACCGAGAAATGCCCTTGGTTATTATAACTGGTGTATAAAGGCAACACAATCATGTATTTACTGTTTTAAAAATCTTGCTATCTATTTTTTCTTATTTTGATATTACTCACAGGTTTTAATTACTTTGTTTTTTTTACTTTCAGCACTACTTGGCAAGAAATTTTTACAACTTAAGGTTTCTTGCTCTATTTGTTGCATTTGCCATCAATTTTATTCTTCTGTTTTACAAGGTAAGGTTATGCGTTTTTCTTTAAATATTTTTGTTAGTACCAGATGATACAATAATTTAATGTTTGTAACTATTCTGTTTTTATTTTACTCAGGCTGAATGAAAAGAGATTTATTTAATTTCTCCTTTATTGTTGAGTTTCTCGGCACTTTTTAATTTAATCACATAAGTCTTTTATTGTTTGGACTGTTAATCTTGTTTTGGGAAAATTGAAATCTACTAAAATAACTCAAATATCAAAGCTTTTGAATGATTTTTCTCTCATTTATTCTCAAGATATTAAGAGACTTTATTTAATCTGGTTATTCTCAGTTACTTCTTTTTTTTATAGTAGGCTACAGTTCTTCTTGTTTAGCTCACTGATGAAGAAGGCTATACATTCACGCTTTAAACCTAATCTTAGAGGTTCACCTGAATCTAGAGTTGTTTCAGGTTCTGGTGTATAAATCCTTTTCTCCCCATTCTCTTCTGCTTTTCTTTGAGTCTGGTGGGTGACAACCCATTCTGTTGCAGAGCAAGACAAAAGTTCATGTCTATCAGTGCAGGTCCATCTGTCATACATAGGAAAGGGTCAGTGGGAGTCAGACAGGACTGAACAGGACTTTAGCTGTCAAAACAGTCAGATAAAGCTGTCAAAAAAGTGCCCCTGGGGATTTTATTTTAAAGGGCAGATTTTGAAAGTCACTGGAAGAATTTAGGGCAGTATGTCAGCTGATGAAATACTGTATATAATTTGTAAGTTCTAAACTGAGTCATGAAATAAAAAGTTATGAACAGTGTACAAGTCAATTACAGGAATATTTTACTTCTCTTTAAACTCGAGTAATCAGGAACTATGTAGATTACAAAAAAAACCCCCTAATTCAGTCATAATACATAACCCTGTCATTCCTCTCTTCTTCCAAGAAATTGTTTTTGAATGTTTTCATTAGTTTTAGTTTTGCCACAGCATTGTTAGGGAGATTTGTAAACTGCCTGTATTTGCTTTTTCCAGATTTTCTTTTCAGTGACATGACATGATGTGGAGACTTCTGCTGTGCAAATGAAGAATGTTTAAAGCTAATGATCTATCATCTTCCTTTGAGCAAGCTTTGCAAATATCATGTATCATTAGGGTAAAGGGAAAGGTTTTAAATTTATTTTATTTTCAATGTGCTTAAATTTTTCTCAGGTGACAGAAGAGCCACTTGATGAAGTAGAGGAAGACTCTAATCTCTGGAACTCCTTTGCTGAAGAGGAAGAGGAGGAGGGCATGGTGTTTTTTGTTTTAGAAGAAAGTACTGGCTACATGGCACCTGCTCTCAGAGCACTGGCAGTTATTCATACTGTCATCTCCTTTGTCTGTGTGATTGGATACTACTGCTTAAAGGCCAGTTCTTAGTCTTACTGCTAATCTGTTTGTTAAACATTGGCTATGTCCCCAGGTGGTTGATGTTGCTAACACTGGAATAGCTATTTGTACCTAGCTGTTGACAAATTCTCACTGCTCAATAGGTTGGTGTTTTCCTCCTGTATTCTGACCAGCAGAAATGGAGTTACCTTCCTTCCTAGCAGTGTGTGTGTGTTTTGGATTTGTGGTTAAAACAGTGCAGGTAACACAGTCACATTTGGATATTGCTGGACAATGTTTGCATAGGGTGAGGGCTCTCTCGTTGCTTTCCCCACTGTCATCCCTCAGCAGGTATGCTGGGAGGGGTCACAGCCAGGACAGCTGGGCCAACCAACCGGAGTGATATTCCATGGCATGAAGCATCACACTCAGCAATAAAAAGTGGTGTGTGGGGGAGGATTGGGACCTGACTGCCAAGCTGGCCATTGCTCCGAGGCTGCCTAGGCATTGATCTGCCTGCGGGAGGTTCTACTGTGATGTTTGGTCTTACATTTTTAGTGTTATAAAGAAGCAAAAATACAAAAGCCATGACAGAGATGGCCACTGTCATTTTCACAGGTGCCTCTGGTTGTATTCAAGAGGGAAAAGGAGGTAGCTAGAAAGCTGGAATTTGATGGACTATACATAACTGAACAACCAACTGAGGATGATATTAAAGGACAATGGGATCGCCTCGTTATAAATACTCCGTAAGTAAAATTAAATTACTATATGCTTATAAATATTATAGCCCATTAAGCCACTGATCTAGAACCTTTTCTGTCCACCTGCCAATTCATTAATCTAAAAGAAAGGCATTTAACACCTTATATTAGATGTTAACAGTAGTAGAGTCTAATGTGAATTCCTGTATTATTTTTTTACTTAATGAGTAAGATGATAACACATACATTCCACCTCTTTTTCATTTTCTAGTGTTTGCAAGGATTATATATTTTACCTCACAATGTCTCTCCATGACATTTCACATATTAGTCTCTATGAAGAAAGTTTTAAAAACTCACATCCTTTCCAGTGACTCTATTTCACTTGTACAGTGATATTCTCCTCCCTTTCTTTCCCATTCCTTGTTTAAGAAATTTGTATGCAACAAGAAGAGTAAATCTAGTGAAAAGCAACATTCCTAGAATTTGAGTAGGTCTGACAGTAATTTCTGTCAATTTGTAGGCATTAGCAAATAGTGTAGTAGTTGCACACCGATTCTAAGAGTCTCAATAAGCTGCAGCAGTTTGTAGGAGTGACACAGACAAACACAGCCCATAGCAGGGGGTGTTGGAACTAGCTGATCTTTAAGGTCCCTTCCACCTATGCCTCCATGATTAGAATTTCTAAAATCCTGGAAAATCTTAAATGCTTTTTTCCCCTACACCTAAGTTTAAAGAATTTTTCTTAATTTTATTCAGCACTATGGACTAACACAAATTATTAAAGTTACAACAAAAGGTAATTGAGAAACTAGAGAGCTTGCTTATTTTCCAAGCAGTTTCTTTCACTATTGATAGCAACCCATTTAGATGCCCAGTAAGTTTATCTTCAGCAGAAAGAAGCATGAATAAATGAAATATATTGTCAACATATCCATAATGACATGCTGTACAGTCTGTTCTCAGCATGTTACACTGTCTGCTGGAGTTAAACTAAAGATTTCGGCTAATTTAAGCAGGCTAATCCTTCCCTCTGATGTTAACTGTGTCTTGAGGTTTAGTGCAAGTACTATAGAATCAGAATTAACACTGCTGGAGGGTACCCAGTGTTCTGTATAAACTGAAATGTGCTTTCTATAACTGGAAAAAAGTAATTAAAAGTGCGACGTACCCTGACAAATTATTGGATGTTTTTGGTAAAAGAGAGAGACACAAGCTGGCTACACTATAACATACTTCGCTTAAAAGACTGAGAAATCAAGAAAAAAATTAATATGGAACATTTGACTAGAATATACTATCTATTTCAGTCACTAGAAACACTTGCCTTTACCTGGATTAATTTAATTCATAATTCCAAATCAGAAAGGTAAAAATCAGAGCATAGTCATTGAGAAGTTTACCTCACATCCCAGCAGAACATTGTTCCGAATCTCATTTTTCTTGCTTGCTAGCACTGACTTTATTTTACCAATATTGTCCTTGAGTTTAAGTAGTTATTTTTCTTTTACATTCCTGCATATTTTGTCAACTCTGTACTATTTCCAGGATAGAAGGACAGAAAAATCTTCAATTTTGTAGTGTTTCCTGCTAACCTGCATTCCTCAAAATGGATATAATATACAGTAATATCATTAGAATGAGCAGTTACTGGATACTGCTATATATATAAATATTTGTTATATATTGGAAAATGATCTTCTTGAATTTTCTTTGCAAGTTTAATATTTTTAAATTTTCTGATGGCAAACAGTTGACTGATTCTCAAGTGTTCAGCCTCTATTTGAAATTTAATCTGGTGAACTTAAAAATGATTTATGCTTTAAGAGTCTCTTATTTTTCTCTGAAAATCGTTGTCTGGTTTGATTTTTATGGCTAGGGGTGATAAAGTATTTATTTAGGAGATGAATATTGCAGTGACTAACCTGCTATTATGGAATTGTTAAGCTTATTAGGTGATAGTATGTAGCCTGCTGTCCTTTTGTAGACAGTCATATCTGTGGATGGGAAAAAGAAAGGGGGTATGGAGGGAGAAGATGATATTGCAGCAAATTATGATTAATAGCAGCTGTTGTCCACATGAAAAGAAATCATTCTCCTGATTTGAAGTGCAGTGAGTGAACAAAATTTGCAATGATCAGGAACATGGTATTTTCTCTTTTTCTCACTGTTTTCTTCCTTTGCCCTAACAAGTTAAATAACTAGAAATATTTTTGCCTCATCTATGTAGGTCTTTCCCTAACAATTATTGGGACAAATTTGTGAAACGGAAGGTAAGCTTTTTATATTTATATTATGTTTTTAAGAGCAATAATCTACTATTTGGTTAATTTGGATATCTGTATAATATGCTGCTGTACACATAAATACAGAAATAACTGGGAACTGGAATTTGTTTTATGAAAGTCATTGTTGTGTTAAATGTCTCAGTGAACAGGCAGCTGTGGCGTAGGTGGGAGGAGGGAGGAAGACAGAAGGCTGTGGTTTCCTTCCTAGACTCAGACACTTGAAATAACTTCATGCTGTCAATCAGCCAGCAGGTCTAATTTACAATCATTGTCATCTTTAGGATACAAAGCCCCCTCAATGCCCTAAAAAAAAAAAAAAAAGCTAGCTTAAATGACAGAAAATTATACATAAGCTTTCAGATAATAGCCTTTAATGCTTCTATTTTTCTTTTTTATGCTACTCTGGTTTCCTGGGAGTTCTTACTGTTCTAGTAGTGTTAATTGTGAAGGACTTCTTTTTTAATTCCTGGCAACTACTGGTCTAAAGTATGTGAATGTCACTGAGCAGCTTCTGTGAGCAAAAGCTTCTCTTCTTCCTTTTCTAGGTTATTAACAAGTATGGAGACTTATACGGAGCAGAACGCATTGCAGAACTTCTGGGCTTGGACAAAAGTGCCCTTGATTTTAGTCCAGTGGAAGAGAGCAAACCAGAAGAGGCATCTCTTGTGTCATGGTAGGACTTCTGAACTTCACTGACAAATTTTGTGTTGGTATAACCTCACCATCAAAGATAAAAAAAGATTTCATTTTGAAACTGTTGTGATGTTTTCCTCAACATGGGAAATCCAAACGGATAAGTCTTCCTAGGGAGAAAGTAAAATAAAATAGCTTTTTGTTTGTTCTAAAACACAGTTGTGTTATAAAAGTAAGAAAAAAAAATCAGCAAATTTATGGTGACTGGTATAGTTGGCCACACTTTCATTTTAAACAATAATTAATGCAGCATTTAAAAGGTCTTATGACAGAGTTTATAAAGCAAAGGACAGAAAAAGTATTGATAATAATTATTGAGACAAGAGGTGTCTAGTGCAGATTCAGAGATGTTTTCCTGACTTAGTCAGTCAAGATAAGAGCTTGAAAGTGTCCCAGTCCCAAGTGATTTATGCTCCTACAAGAGTTGGTTTGCTCAATATGTAGGATGCACAAGAAAGACTTCCCTTTCCATGCCATCCAATGGCTAATAAATGATTTAGAATATTGCAGAAGGAGTTACATTTTCTCTTGGTTATTCTGGCAGTATTTTACCTTAGACAGAACACTTACCCATTGAATTTAAGCAATCTGTGTTCCACATTTCACTACTTTTGGCACAGATTTTTATTTCTTAAATCTAGAATATGGTAGTGTCATTCTTCATGAAATTTACACCAGTTTTGTTGGTTTAAAAACCTCTTTATGGTGCTCATAATTAATGAATAGTCTGTGAAAAATGAAGCACCCAGATCATTCCAAAAATGAGTAATTAATTTTTATTGCCACCTTCAACAAAAAATTCTTAAGTGCCAAAACTAGTTTGCTGTTTGTAAATACAGAATTCAATACTTTTGACATTTATGCGTTTCAAAAATTTTGTATTTCTTAGGCTAAGCTCCATTGATACAAAGTACCACATTTGGAAGCTTGGAGTTGTTTTTACTGATAATGTAAGTATGTTAGTGTAGAAGAATACACTTTGATTTAGTCTAAACATGGTTGTATGTCTTCCACCATCTGCTTTTATTTTAAACAAACATACACAAATAATATTGCATTACAGAGCCATTTAAAAATATTTTTTTTCTGTCTTGTGATTAGACTAAAGGATGTTTTAATCAGAATTATATACTGCACAATATAGATGGTTATAACTGCTATTGTAGTACATTCTTTATTAAATTAATGATTTAGAAGGTGGCTTAACAGTTACTGTTAGTTGCCCATATCAGTGACAGTGGGCAAACCTCTTTGGTTTAGCCTCAAGGAGTAACCCGGGGGAGCATTCCCACTCAGGTAAAGAATCTACACACACCCCTGGGAGTGCTAGAAATCCCTGCCATTAAAAAGCAGGACTGAGCCTTCACAACATAAAGTGATTGACTGGAATTCACATGTACCCAGGCTAGTTATGCTAGCTCAGCAGAGCACCATTCATTGCTTGCTCTATCGGGAAACACCTGCCTTCCATATTCCTGCCAGTGACAGTAGCTGTCAGGATATACAGGTTTTTCACATCCTTGTGATGGCTGTTTTTGGGGTTCTTGAGTGAGGCTGGTCCCAGCATTTTCAACAGCAAAAGCAGTATGATGTCCCCCTCCATCACTGGTAATTTTCAGAAGATGGGTGAAGTTTGAGCTGTTTAATCCCTACACAGGCAAAGTGCCCTACTACAACAACTTGAGTGACTTAAAAATGCTACGTTCTGTATCCAACAATCCACATCAGCACCTGCTAACCCTCTGCCACTTTTCACTTTCTCTGCAGTCATTTTTATACTTAGCTTGGTACACAACTATGTCTATCCTTGGGCACTACAATAACTTCTTCTTTGCTGCTCATCTGCTGGATATTGCTATGGGTTTTAAGACATTGCGAACTATATTGTCTTCAGTCACTCACAATGGCAAACAGGTTAGTGCTACATGAAAAGTTTTGAAAAAAAAAATATCTTTGTAAAAGTACCGGGAAAAAAAATCTCTTGTACTGGAAATATCGGAATGCAAGTAATTTTTATCATAATAGGATTATCTTATCTTCTACAGCACACTTAATACATGTTAAATCCTATGAAATTGTAACAATCTATACCCATAAAGTGATGACAGATAAAGAAGTGTTGTACCCAATAGAAAACACATCATTTTAGAAAAATACAAGAATATGAATTATTACCTAACCAGCTCTTTCTATATTCTCAATGATGAGCTGATTGGTGATAAATATTAAGAATACACAATCCCTCCTTAGCTACAGCAGTAATAATGATCTGGGCACTGAGATTTCAATACCTGGCTAATAAAAATGGGCTTAAAGGTGTGGGCATTCTGCACTGTGAAATATGCTTCTATGGCACTTTGTCATGCAAAAATCAGATTAATAAAGTATACTTCTAAAGCTAATTGTTCAAATTTCTGCAGGGAATCATGATCTGATCTCCAAAGAATACATGTGCCTAGCTATCATTACAACAAAAAACAAGCTTTATAGTTTTAATCTCACATTTAAGAAATCTAAATTCCCCAAAATATAATTTCAAACATACACATTCCATTCCTTCTCAAATGAAGTAACATATATTCTAAGCCCACTCCCATGCCTTGCTAGATTTGTCAAAACATTTTAAACCACATGATGTTTTGAAAGAGGCATAAAAATATACCCACACAAGGTGATGATGTGTTATCATCACACAAACAAATGAAATCTCTGGTTTTATACTATTTATTTTACTTCAGATGACCAATTTGGTATTAGTTTTAATGATTGTAATGATTTATGTATTTTCCTTACAATTTTTTAAAAATGTAACAGTCAAAACTGAGCATAATTGACAAAACTGTTTTAACTCAAGACCATAGCTTTTACATTCTTAACAAGCAATGAATATTTTTTCCAATTCTGTTGTTTTTCTGGCTAGTAAATATGACCACTGAAAGACAGCTGCAGATTTCTGAATTGAAATGTTGACTTTGGAAGCATGCTGACAGATTTGCAGATAGTGATAATTGATCAGCTTGTCCTTCAGTACTCTTATGTTTCTTTTAAAAGAGTAAATTCTGGTTGTTACGTTTTCAAAAACATGTAGCTTTCAGTAAACTGCTCTCCAGAGCTGTATCTTCTAACAACAGCTCTAACAGACAATATAATCTAGTCTCATTAACTGTTAAACTTTTTTCACCTAATGATTTTATTTCCTTACAGGCAGGACCTAGAAATTATTTACTCTTATCAAAATTATTTTCTCTCCACTTCAGCAATGGCTTTGCTAAACAGCTTTGGAAGAGAAAACAGACTATGATAAATCTTTTTAAATCCTAATAAGTCCCAGTTGAAATTGTCAAATTATCTAAAGGGTTTTATTTTAATTATTTAATATTTATTGTATATCCAGTGTTTCAAGTTACTGTACTTAAACTTTTAAACTAAAGAGTGTAAAAGACTGCTTTTGTGATACAGACATAACTACTGTCTTTAGTTTCCTTATTGGGAACGGTACAATATGACCCATTTTCAATGTTTAAGGCAATGCACCAAGCAGTCATGTCTCTTCTGACAAATGGTACTGAAACCTATTTTCCTGTCATGTCTCCACACACAGCTTGTGCTTACTGTGGGACTCCTCGCTGTAGTCGTGTACCTTTACACCGTGGTGGCCTTCAACTTCTTCCGCAAATTCTACAACAAAAGTGAAGATGAAGATGAACCAGACATGAAGTGTGATGACATGATGACGGTAACTAAAGCATCACCTGCATGCCTCAAATATCATCCTGAACTTTCAAATGGATACTTTAGATAGAATGATAAGTAAGGAGCAATGTGTTCATTGCTAATTCCATTGGGTTCTTCTTCTTCTTGATACACATCATTTTGGAAATATGAACAGTCTTGAAATCCCCTCTGCATTCTCCAGTGGTCTAAACTCAACAGCAAATAGATGACACGTAGGAAGGTATTCTGAAATTTTCTCCTAAATACTGTGGTTTTTGATGTGCCACAATGCTTTTACAGCTGAGGAGGGCAAACCCTCAAAGTAAAAGAGGAATTCCTTTACAAACTGGTCAGAGCTTCAAAAAGAAGCTGCGTTGTCACAACAAAGAAACCCCACTTGTTCCCAATGTTTGCAAGTGTACAAGCTCTTCCTGTCCTTATTTAGGTTATATGAATTATGTGATGTTATAAGCACTAGTTATAAAAGCGTGCTCCAAAATTACAATTAGTAATTTAGTCATGAAGAAAGAAGTCAAGGGTGAGAAAGCAGAAATTACAACTTACTAGGGGTGATAATCTTATTACACCAATTTACAATTTGATTTCTACTCATCACCACTGAATGTTATTTCTGTCAAAATAACACATATTCTACAGATATATATTAATGTATGAAGAGAATTTGATTTTCTTACTGTATACAGAAAACACAAATTCAGGTATTAGAAAGGTGATATTCTGAGTTTGGGGCCAGCTGATATCTCCCATGGAACAGAAATTCTCTGCCCTGCATTTTACACCAAAGATAGCATAAAACACCTCAGAACAGAAGTATATCATGGACTTCACAGAATGATCCTCCCTATTTTTGAACTTTCTTTTCAACACTTAGTGCAGTTAGACATGCAAATTACGGAAATTATGAAACCTGCCCAAACTTTGTGAACTGAATACTCTGGTCATAAAATAGGTGTAGGAATAATCAGAATAATAAAACTATACAACATTTTAAATCACTGTATCAAGTGAGGCAAATAAAGTCTAAGCTACATTAAGTGATATTAAATTAGTACCAGCATCTTATGACATCAGTAAAATTGCATTATAAAAATGGATGTATAGCTTTGTTTAGTGTTTGCTAATGCCAGGTTTTATACTCATTATTTAACACCCACTGCTGTCTAATGTACGTAGTCCAGAATACTGGCTGTGCTTAGAGATAGATATTGTTTTAACTCACACTGTGTGGCTGAAGGCAGTTTACAAGATTCTGTAACAAATCATAGTGGAACATCAGTAGTTTATCATTCCTTCCATTCCAAAATACTTACAGACCTTAAATATACAGATTATTAAAGATTTTTTTGATTAAGATTTGCATCTGCAAAAAATAGGACAATACTTTTTTAAGTGATTTCTTCTGGATTGAACTGAACAGAGTTTGTTTCACAGATCACAACTAATTCACAATATAATAAATCAGACATCCAGTATTGCAAAATTAATTTATCTAGAAATCACCTACAAACAGGTAGATCTACTTGTTTTGAATATACCACTATTTATTTTATGGCAATATTTTCCACATTTCTGAAATTCACTGCAAGACTTTAAGAGATGTCTCTTTACTCAGAGCAAGATAGAATCTTAGTAATTATCATAAGGAGTAGAATATAGATAAGTTAATATAGTAACAGTAAATACAAGAAAAATACCCCCAAAATAGTCTCAGTCTGAAAGACCCTCAGAGTAAGGAGCAGATAACAGCTAATATTGACTCCCCCTCTTAGTAAGTGTACTTAAAGGTGGACTCACATTAGTTTAGACAGTAACAGATTTTTGGTGCAGTGTGTTTGATACATGAGAAATGATATTATGTGTTCTTGTTACTATAAATAGTCAAGAGAATTAGCAGATCAGAATAATTAAAAAAAACAAACAAAACCCAAAAACCCCAAAAGAATAATTAATGATAGATATACTTGTAATTTTCCTCTTTCTTTTTTAGTGTTACCTGTTCCACATGTATGTGGGTGTAAGAGCTGGTGGTGGCATTGGAGATGAAATTGAGGATCCTGCTGGAGACCCTTATGAAATGTACCGAATTGTCTTTGACATCACATTTTTCTTCTTTGTTATTGTTATCCTACTTGCCATTATTCAAGGTACCATCACTTACTTTAGTAGACATTGTTCAAAATTAATTCATCATTGAAAACCATATTTATATTTGAAGCAAATTTAGCAGTATTGCTGTAGAGACTTATTTATGAGTTTATAAAATCATTAATTCCGAAAGTAATAATTTTATACTAATTCATACATAATATGCCTTTTCCCGAGTACTACACAAAGTCAAAGCACAAGGAATGTAATTTATGTGGGTTGCAGTGTTTATGAACATTTTTATAACTATCCAGCAATTATGAACCTTGTGCAGGATCACTGTTTGTCACTGTTGGACACAAAACGATTCACACAGACACAGCTTGGGGGTGGTGAAGGAAAAGAGAGAACTTTATTTTTTCCTCTCAGAATTTATAAGTTTCTGACCACGGCCAGGAATTGGATGGTCAGGATAACACCTTCCCAACCGCACTGGCCGTGAGAGATGTCCATCACAAGACGTGTAACAGAAAGAATGTACACATATCTATGTTTACAGTTCCTGTCCTGGGAAAGTCGTTAGAAACTATGTCAACAAAATTGAAAAACTGTGTTTTCAGGGTGACAGCTGTTCTCCTATACTAAGCATTTAAACTTGGGAGAGCCTTGCTGAAGTCTCTTCCCACTTTTAGCCTGGAATCACCACAGCCCACTGGGGAATGGAGACCTTCCAATTAGAAAGGGTAAATGACATGGAGAAAGTCACCATGGCCAAATAGCAACTTCCTCCTTTCTTTAAAGGCTTATTTGCAGTTTTAATTGATTTGCAGTTGTGGTTTACGGCAAACAAGAATCCTCCTCGGTGATGGGCAGCATTCAACACTCATTGCATAAACTGTTCTAAGGCTGTTAGGTAAAAAACCGGACTGCACCTGGTGGCAAAGAAAAAATGTAACACATCTATACTGAGAAAAAGTTACAAATGTTACAGTCCCCAGAATGATCCAATTCTTTTCTTAAAATGTTGAAAGTGGAGGAGTAATGCTTCAAATGTGAACCAGACTCACAAACTGTCCAAGGTGGGCTGAGGGAGCAGAGCTGTCTTTCTTCAACAGGACTTAGGACATAAGAGTTTTATGCAAAGGAGAGTGAAAATTAATTTCATTCATGGGAACAAAAGAGTAAGAAGCTTGTGTAAGGTTAATTGGACTATAATAAAGCACAAAAATCTTTCCTCTCTCGAGACTGTGCCTGCATGTATAAGTACACTAAATTCTAGACACTAGAGGAATGACATTAATTGCAATATGAATATTGCTATGTACTGAAGTGTTGCTACTTTTCCATTTGAAATAGGTCTGATTATTGATGCTTTTGGTGAATTAAGAGACCAGCAAGAACAAGTGAGGGAAGACATGGAGGTAGGAAGCATGTTATATTTTTCATTGCTCTTGTTCACTCAGATTGTCACCAACTAGTGTCTTTGAGTTAAAATTCTTCTGTTACCACAACTTTTGTTTTCAGACCAAATGCTTTATCTGTGGAATCGGCAATGACTATTTTGACACAACCCCGCATGGCTTTGAAACACATACTTTGCAAGAACATAACTTGGCAAACTATCTGTAAGTACATTTTACAATTTGAATTGTGATATAGACCTTTCAGATGTAGTGTAATTTAGGTACACACATTGCTGAAAATCCCATGGCAGAATTCTGTAAAACTGAGGAATATTTCCTCTCCTTTCTGGTCTCCCCTCCTCTATTCTGCACTGCTAGTTATCTTTAAATTGCTCACCTTATACATGAGGTACCTTAGTAGTATGAGACCAGAATGCACATCAACTCCTTATTCTGATGGGAGGAAAGTCAGATATGGGGAAGGATAGGTGACAGTTTAAAAAGTTGCTTAAGTTTGAAAGTTTTGATTGTGACTTTTGGGGGCTTGGTAATCCTGATAAGACCATAGAAAATTTGTTTCAATTTGACAAAAAAGAAAACCCAAACCAAAACAAATCTAATAAAGGCACTTGTAGAAAGTTCCTCAAAGATGAGCTCCAAAAAATAATTAACTCTGTTCCTACTGTTCTTTAGTGCTAGTGGAGCTTTTTGAAACCCTGAAGCACTCAGGAGCTGTACCTGTTTAGACTATACCAAACTCCCAAGAGAGTGGTCTTTCACTTTCTTTAATAAATATAGAGGATACCTAAGAGGATATTAAAAAAGTTATTCTTGTTGCATTATACATTACTTATATATAATATTTATTATATTTTATTGCATTATATGTTACTCATACAACAAAGGTAATAAATAACACAAGCATTGCACCAGCAGAATGAAAGGAGAAGCTAGTGAAATCTTATAGCAGTCTGGCTTTGGAATACTGCATCTGAACTTTTTTAAATGGAAAAAAACCCCAACCAACTGGTTAATGTTATGCCAATTTCTATCAATATCCATAGTTTTACCAGTCTACAACATCCAAGTTTTTCTTACTATATTGATTTGCTTAGTTGTTACATGGGAACCTCTAATTCACCATAAATTAAAAATGGCCATTTTCTTCATAACAGAATATATAGTGAACAATCTTTTTATCCATGTTACCCTTTAATTAGAAAACTATTAAAATCAGCATACTTTCCTTTCTTCACAATGAAAGCACATTCTAAGCCTAATTCCAAATTCACTGCATCAAAACTGTCCCACTCTGAGTAGTATTACCTCTAAACAGACCACTGTTGGTTCTCTGCACTCTTTCTAATTAGTTGAAGCTCTCAACATTTGACTGAGCACAGGTGTTGGGGAAGGATAGGCTCAGCCCATGAACTGTATAGCAGCAGTGTTCAGAAATCCTGGTGCAGCTCTGTATTTACCACACTGCTCATGCAGTAGCCATAGTAACTTCTTCCAAGGTGAGATGCTGGAGCATATGTGCTCAGAATTTGGCATATGCCTAATTCAGGTATTGCTCCTCACACTGAAACGAAGGAAATACTAAACTGCATTTTTCTACTTCTACAGATTTTTTTATGTTAGCACTTTCACACAAGACATGCTTCAGACAGAATTTTCCCTCTTAAAATAAGCACTTTAGATGCCTAGTAGATTGCTTTGCTGGTTGGCATACTCTTCCTCACATACCCCAAACTAGAAAAGGTCAGGCAGAGATATGATGTTTCCTGCACTAATACCCACTTCATGTACTTGTTTCAGGTTCTTCTTGATGTATCTAATCAACAAGGATGAAACTGAGCATACTGGCCAGGTGGGTAGAAAATAAAACCTAAGAAAATCCATTAAGCTTTTCTTTCAACATTTTTATCTTCTCAAGCCTTGTAGCTGTGTACCACCAGGTGGAACTGATGTACCACTGAGCAGTGTGGATGATGCCACTCTCCCCAAGAGTCTACTGCCAGTGAAAGAAAAGAAGGGTTAAAACAAAAGGAAGGTGGGGGGATGCTGCACTGTGCTACTTCACCCAGCTTCTGTCAGAAGTCAGTTAGTAGTAATCTTACTGTCATCTTATCCCTGAAAAGAAAATCTCAAATGCACCAGGTGTAGTTTTTTCCCAAAAGGCTTAAGTACTTAAGCTACTATATTTAAAGTATATGTAAGAAAATAACTAGAACTTTATTATATCTTATCTCTAATAAGAAGCTCTTAGGCAGACACTACAGAAGTACCTTTGTTTTCCATTCAAAGCAAACCACATTTGCCTATATACAAATTTATCAACAGGTTTGCTCTGATGTAAATAGATTGATTAATTTATACATAGATATTTTTCCAATAGAGCTTAAATTTCAGTGGTAGTGAATTAAGAGAAATATAAAACTTTTATAAACATTATTGATTTACAATCATTTGAGTTCCAATGTCTTTACACTTCTACTCCATGGTAGCAGGCACAGTATGTGGTTATTGTTAGAAGTTTATCTACAGCACAAACTGCACAATGTGACTGGTAAAATGAATACTCTTTCTCATTTTCAGGAATCATTTGTGTGGAAGATGTACCAAGAAAGATGTTGGGATTTTTTCCCAGCAGGTGACTGCTTCCGAAAACAGTATGAGGATCAACTTGGCTAATATCACAAAAGAAATGATTTATTCATGAACTGCTAAGATCCAGTATACAAAAAAAAAATGAAAAAAAGAAAAAAAAAAAAGAAAAAAACCCTGTTCTTTTCATGGCGTAATTTCACAGCTTGTATTTGCTTTAAATGTCTCCAAACTTCAAGACACACATAAAATTTGACACTATTTCAGAGGCTTTTTGTACCTACCATATATGAAACAGGTGTTTTGTTGGAATTTTAATTAGCAAAAACAATACCAGATTACTTTAAGCCTTCCAGTTCAAACATGGCCTAAAATTATAATAACTTTTTAACCACATCATTAATCTGGTGTTTGGCAGTACAGTTGAAAGGGCTAAAAGGCATCTAAATTGCACATCTGACATTGAAGAACTTGAACATCAGAGACTGTACCTCAGAAAAAATAATTCAACTAACTGCTGCCCTATTTTTCCCCACAGTATTTGCTAGTGAATGTATTACGATACAGTTTGAAAAGCTTTAAGCAGTTAAAAATAAATCATTTTCAAACACTTCGTCAACCTTGAAACATTAAAGTGCCTTAAAACCTCTGTAGACATAGCTATGCAAACTTTTTGTTAGTGTTCTAGATGAACAGACCCATTAACTGTATTGCTTTTCTGTCTTTCTGTATCAAATTGCACTTGAAGTTTGTTTATATACTACCTTCAATAACAGCTTATCAGATGCTGCTGTTAAAAGACATACACTGTATCAAAATGAACACAATTTAAAACTTAGGCCAAAATAAAACAATGCTCTACAGTCACTTGCAAGTAGAAGTTGTTAGGATTATGCTTTTTTTTTTCCTTCTAATAAAAACTGCCCATTGCAATAAAGTATTACAAATCAAATATAACCGTTGCTGTCATCTTTCCCATTTTCTACAATATAGAGTTTTGTGACAATGGTAACTAAAAACACATATATTCATTGTTCATCCACAGCTTTATTTTAGGAACTACATAGAGCAAGTACAAGCTGAAATAAATGTTTTCTTTCTGCACTTTAGCTGGCTTCTTTAGCAAAGAAAACTCTAAATACATCACAAACTTTAAACCTTTCTAATAATATCATTAGTCTTCAACAATTTTCAATCTTATCAAAATTAATTTTACTTGCACAAACTTTTACGTGCCACCAAAGAAAAACAGGCATTTGGCACACAGAGAAAGGAAATAACAAGGAGATAAAGAAAGATTCAAGTTTCTACATAATGTTTGCTATATTCAATTATTCATATGAGGAAATCTGAGCTTCAGGCAATCATGCTGTCCAGCCAATCTTCAAGCTCTTCTTCAGTAACATCTTTAGATGCACTTTGCTGCTGCTGTGATGATGTGCACTTCTCTTCAGGCATATCTACTTTTAAAGGCTCTAGAGAAGTGAAAACAAGAGTGAAAATCTGGAAAAAATTTCATACTACCTCTGTCCTGCATAGTTTTGCTTTTTATGCACAACTGACTGTGTTTAAACACAACCTCTCCTTCTTGAAGAAGAGCAAGTAATATTCCAAAAAGAGTTTCCAAGCCAAACTTCATTTTGTAAAATAATGCTAGTAGTTTGAAAGTAGCATTTTAGGAGAAGCCATCAGAAATATCTGTCAATTCTTCTGTACGCCGGTAGTACAGTGAACTAAAGGCTGATGAAGTTACATTAATACTTTATCTTCCCTGCAATAAAATTCCCTAACAGTACACTTCTTTAAAAAAATTAAATCTTCACTAAATCATAAACCCCATGCTGTTTTTCATAAGAATTTCACTTAATGCTTAAAGTGAACTGACAATGGTGAAACTTCAGGTTACTGAGGACTTAAAACTGAAAATGAGCAAATGTGTCGGAACACAGCCCCAGATGAATGAAACACAGTGTGACAGAGATGATAATAGCAGCACAGTTGACTGGCTAATCAAAAATTCAAAAACATCACCGAAACAGAGAGCAATGAAAATGAAATAAGGTCATACTGGGGAGAAAACTTACCATTTTCGTTATAATCCATTTTCAAATCTTTCTCAGTTGATATGCTGCAGGATAATGTACCTGACACAGGTCTATCTTCTGTATTAATGGGAGCCTCTAGATTCAGGAGAAGATCTAGTTCTTCATCCAAATGGTCAGTGTCTTGATTTGATAGTGGATGGATTCTTTGAAATGATTCTCTTGCATTTGCCATAGAGCCATTTTTATTCACAGGTTCTGATGGAGCAACAGAATTACCAACAGGATGGGAGACCAACCCGGTTTCACTTTGAGCCAGAGACTGTCGAAACAGCTTCTCTCTCTTCTTCCCATCTTCAAAGATTTTAGGTTTCATCTGTGGGATCTCTAGAGGTGTTGATGCCTAGGAGTACAAGAAAGGACTTGAGCCTTTATAATGATCTACCTATTATTACTATTCTGTCTAATTTGGATTATAATTCATACTTCCTATATTGGATCACTTAAGAAGGTACATTTGAGCAGAATCAAATTCAGAAGTAAAAGTAAACTAAAGTTATCTTGATACTTTTACAAAAGCAAATGAAAAATATGAGCTCCTTTTATCCCTTATTACAGAATATGAGATTGTATATTAACACTGCTACTCAGAGAATCATAGAATGGGTTGGTTTGGAAGGGACCTTAAAGATTACCTATTCTAAACTGCCTGCCACAGGCAGAGAACTTTCCACTAATCTAGATTGTGCAAAGCCTCATCCAACCTGGCACTGAACACTTCCAGCAATAGGGAGTCCACACTCTCTCTAGGAAAGCTGTTTCAGTGCCTCACCACCCCTACAGTCACAAACTTCTTGAAATCAAATCTAAACCAACCCTCCCTCAGTTTAAAGCTATTTCCTTTGTCCTATCTATACATGCCCTTGTGAAGGCCCCTCTCCAGCTCTGCTCTGTGGGCCTGCTTAAGGTACTGGAAGGTGCTGTAAGGTCTCCCTAGTGAATTCTGTTCTCCAGCCTGTCTCAATTCAACAAGAGCCCCAGCTCAGCCTGTCTTCAAAGGAGAGGTGCTGCAGCTCTCTGATCAACTTTGTGGCCTTTCTCTGCACTCATTCCGATAGGTCCATGTCTTTCTTGTGCTGGGGACTCCAGAGCTGGATGCAGCTCTCCAGGGCATCTCACAAGGGCAGAGCAGACAGCAAGAGTCACTCCCTCAACCTGATGGTCAGGTTTCCTTTGGAACATGGCCCACAATGCTGAGTCATGTTGAGCTTTTCATTCACAAACCCCCCCAAAGTCCTTCTCCCTAGGGTTAGTCTTAATTCTTCAGTAAGGGCCATAATTCTCCTTGCTTGGACAAATGGTACCTGATACCTGATTTCATATCTAATATGTTGTACATCCAGACATTTTGTTTAAGGCCAAATAAGTACACAAAATGTTTCAATAGTGGGGTATCCTGCATTACATGCCACTTGACACACCAGTCTAAATCAATGCATTTACTTATATAATACATTCTACTTCTGTTTGAAGAAGAAATCATTCTTGCACACATTATTTCTCCTAAAATATTTGCATTTTCTTGTGAAATTTCACAGCATTACCTGCACAAGGTCAGCAGCTACATTCAGCCTCAGATGTAGAGGCAATTCCTGAAGGGCCTGGACCAAAGACTGGCAGTCAACAGAAAGTGCAGAGAACTGAAACACAATTCAATACGTAGTACACTAGTGAAAAAAACCAAAACAACCAACCAAACACAAAAACATCCACCAATAAAAACCATCATAATTTTAATCTATTACATTCACCTGTCACATACATTCAAGAAATCTAATGAAATACACAAATTAATATTTTAAAATACACTATTATTAAGCAGCTTGGCTAAAT
Source organism: Parus major (assembly GCF_001522545.3). Classification (NCBI taxonomy): domain Eukaryota; kingdom Metazoa; phylum Chordata; class Aves; order Passeriformes; family Paridae; genus Parus; species Parus major. The sequence goes on along the minus strand of NC_031774.1, from coordinate 30,643,142 downwards.
AACAACACATAAAAAACTAGAATGCAAATAATCACTTAAGGTTAAAAAACAAGGTATAAATAGAATGCTCCTTAGACAATAGCTTGAAATTCCAAAGTAGAAAATATTTCAGGAAGTTGACAACGGCATAAGAAGCTTTTCCAACTGAAACATCTTGTGAACTGTGAAGCTTTCACACAGAGTGAAATGCGATTCTTTAGTGAGTTGCTACTATTTCCTAAGCAATCATCCTGTGTAGCTCCTGTGTAGCTAAATTTAATGCAACAGAGACCTTTTCATACTTGCCCATCTTTTTAAATGTTTTGATAATTCCAAAAGCAACAAAGTACATGGTTATAAACACTTCTAAAATGACACTGGAGAAAGGTATGCTACTGCTGCCAAATGAGAACTTATTACTGTGACAGGTATTGAAGTGTCCTTTTCTTTGACCCTTTTTTAAAAACAAAATTACACAAAATGGACCAGGGATATTTGTGGTTTCTAGAGGACAGACCAGATTTCAGTAGTTTTAAAGGAAGATTTCAAGCTCAGAGTACAGCAGAACATTCTGAGCACATTCACCATGGGTAAACTGGCAAAGACAAATCTGATATCCATCACATATTTTAAAATCTGACAACTAAATGCTTAAGTTCAGCCTATACTCTCAGTCATATTTTCATGGAAGTAGAGAAGTTGTTTCCAAATCTCACTTGGAGGGACAAAAATGTGTCCCTCTCAATATGATGTAGACTGGCACAGACATTTAGAATAAATACTCATAAATTAGGAGAGTTTTGTGACATATCGTAAGAGATTTGTCAAAGAAATTCATACTGCTTCCAAAAGCCAGTCAACACCTTTTAACAGGCTTTTAACAGGCTTTTAGCACCTGCACAAGAAACAAGAATGAATATCAAAGACATAGTGTGTTCTGACAATATATTTACAAAACTAAAGTAAATTAAAAAAGGAAACAATGCAGTTGATTTAACAGTTTCTTGTATCCAAATGCAAGTTCTGGTATCCAGTAATGAGAATAAAAGGACTAAAAAAAATCTGATGTAAGAATTGTTATTCTGTACTAAGAATTTTATTTTACAATGAATTAGTGATCACCATCAAAGATGATTCACTGGTGCAAGTAATCTCACAAAGTCTCCAGCAAATAATTCTTGTTGCCCAGCAATGAACTAGATGTTCAGAAAAGTCAGTTATTTTGACAGATAATCATGTTCAAATGTAGCTTCTGCACAGTTGCAAAGGACAAGGAAATTGTATTAATCTGGTAACAGAAAAAATTCTAAAAAGCATAGTTTAATAACAAATATTGAAGTGCACTTTAGAAGACCTGTGTATACTTGCAAAAATATTAACATGAATGAACATTGCAAATGAAGGTAAAAAAGTGGTGTTAGGGAAGAGGAGAAAATATTGAGGATAAAAGAAAAGAGGAATTTTGAGAAATAACGTAATAGAAGAATAAATTTGATATGTAAGTACAAACTTCTATAAAAGTGTCATTCTAATAAAAAGCAAAGGGATCAAAGCAGTATTTAATAAATTATGAACACTTAATGGCACACAGCATTATTTGCTCAAAAAATAGTAGAGGCATACTTTGTTGCTGAAATTGCCATTTTTTACTGAAAAATCAAAATGACTAATAACTTTGCTTTTTCAATTGCAGACCATGATATGAAACATTTTTATTGCATTTTATCGAAATGCAATGGAGCGAATGCAGATTAACTTTTTGTGAAAATGAAAGACAACATTCTTAATAAACTGAAATTTAGTTATTGTTGATATTGAAACTGTGACATTTCCATTCCACATTTGAAACTGATGCTTTGCCACTGTTTTCTACAAAAGACAGAGAATGAGAAACATCTAATAATTCTATAATTAATTTTACATCTTTTCTGCTTTATTCTGTTTCCTCATAACCAATTTACTTTCATTTAAAATTCTCTAATCCTGTACATAATGTGTTGACAGGCAAAGAACTAGAAACGGGTGAGTTAAGAGGCAAAGGCCAGGACTTTGGAAAATGGTATCTAGGAAGAAAATTAGACTTGGATCTGGCTTTCAGTGAAAAGAAAGATGGGTCCAAGATGGGAAACAAAAAGTAGATATCGGCTGAAGATCAGAGACAATTTGAAAAATTAGATAATGCTATAAAACCATCTTGGACAGGATTCTGGATTAAAATAAGAAATCAAAGGAAGGGTAATGGTGACATGATGCTTCAGCCTGCACACAATGGCTTTCGCCATTCAGGAATTAATTACTGTGTTCTAATCACCTAAGTGCTATAATGAAAATACTCTGAGCAAATAATGAAGAAATTAATATTTGGGATACTGACACCATCCTGCACACTAGGAATGGAAGAAGTGATAAGAAAAAATAGAAAGCCTGTGTTCCACTGAAGAAACAGGTGGTGGTTTAGACAAATGCTGCATTTGGATTTATTTCCTCACTTTAATTTGACTTTGCAACTCTAAAGTACCTTTAAATACCACTTCCCAGGGAATAATTATTGTAATATTTTAGAAAATAAATAGCAAATCTTTAAAATTTGAATACATGTGGATGTTAGGAGAAACACTCAAGCAGAGCTCCATAGGAATTTTAAGAAAAGCCTGGAAGACAAAAGCATATATTTTGCAAAAATGTAGGCGACTTGGATGAGAAAAACAGCTCCAGATATTGAGACACTTTAAGGTATCCTGATAGAGAAAACAGGAGACTTCTATTGCTGCGCTCCTTTTTATTCAAGCATGAAGACTTCATATACAAAAAATCTAGTTGGTGCCCTAATTATTTAGAGCATGAAGTTTCAACCAGAGGATATGAACTGTTAATCTGAAGGAACCAGAATGCTTCCCAGCCCAATATATGAATATACTCCTACAGGTTTTGTTATAGTAATTCTATTAAACACTTTTCTCTTGAACACAGTAGAAAAAGGAAGGCTGAATTCCTATGTCAGTGAAGCAAAGAGACAGTCTCTTATTTTTTCTTCACTGGAGGGCTTTCTTGTTCTTTCCTCCCAGCATTACTTAAAAACCGAGCCTGCGGCTTTGATTAGTCTTTAGCAGAAAAAAAGGACAAGGCCCAAGGACAAGAGCCCCCAGCATTAGAGAGAAGTTAATAAAAATATACAGAATAAAGAGTGCTATTATTCCATTAACAATTTGTTGCTGAAGGCACAACTGCCTAAATATTCTGTCCCAGATGATTATCTATATAAAATCATTTGAATGATAATTCTGTTACCTGCTTATGGCATAGATTTTCTTTATCCCATTCCTTCTCGTCAGCAAATCGAAACTGTGTAAAGGAATCTCCTAAGGAAATGAAATAAAAAATATATTTATTTTAAAAAAGAATAAAAAGTTTTCTTTGAAGTTCCAAACCCTAAAGAAGTAAATTCAAGAAATAAATCTCACCTCTTCAATTAATTTTCAATTAATATTAATGCTGCTTGTATTCAAAATAATAAACTTATTTATGCCAAACTTCTATAAGATTTTAACTGCTTATTGCAAAACAGCATTAAAAAGGGGCAATGAAAACAAAACTGAATGATGAGTTGTCAGGTGCCATGCCAACATGCAAGATTTTCATTCAAAATTCCAATTTGGACAACATATTAGGAATACACACAGTATTCACAGAGTGAATTTCTTATGAACAGCTTTGAAAGTTCTGTAAATAGAATTTTTTCTTACCAACATGCAAATATTTCTAAAAATGAATTATAAATATTCTTTTAAACCACTTTGTATAAGCCAAATAAAGACTTTCTGTTGTCTAGTAGCTATATTCTTGCTCTTCTTTGAACTATTCCCTCATCCAGCACATCATAAAGAAAAGGTACTGAACCCCACATTCCAGTTCATATGCAAAAAGGACTGAATTAAAAGAAACCCTTAAATAGGACTAATTAAGTTAAATACATAATTGCAGTATCTTTTAACCTACCACATTCCTTCAAGCCAGTAGAAACTTTTTCATACTATAAGGGATACTGGATTATCATTTTGCTTGAAATGCAGTATTTTTGTTGCAGCATCATGCTGTGTTATAAAATACAAACGTACAAATTTATTTACTGAGAAACACATACAAGAAATCCTGTAACTCAGAAAAAAAAAAAAAATTGGTAAGGTTTGACAGAGAAAACATGAAAGATTAGGGTTGCAAGATGATGGCCAAAGGTAGAGAATAAGAGAAGGCTAAGATGTTTCTCCTTAGACTGCAATTTGAGGATAAATAACTGTTTCAGGAGTTCTAGTAGGGGGGGAAAAAAAAAAAAAAAAAAAGCCACGCATAATTATTACATGAAGGAGATGAGATTTGATCCTGAGGACTAGAGTGTTTCTAGGTTGATCAAGGGTCTGGAAAGTCTCTCTTTTGACAAAAGGCTGAGGGAGCTGGGCTTGTTCAGCCTCAAGAAGAGATGACTGAAAGGGGACCTCATCACCGTCCGTAGGTTTCTGAGGTGAGGGCGCCAGGCTCTCATTGGTGGTGCCAAGCAATTAGGACAAGAGGCAATGAGTAGAAACTGGCACACAGGAAGTTACACCAAAACATGAGGAAGAACTTCCTTACTGTGAGCACTGGAGCAGGTCATTCAGAGAGGCTGTGGAGTTTCCCTCACTGGAGATATTCAAGAACCATGTGGACACAACCCTCTGCCACGTGCTCTAGGGTGACCCTGCCTGAGCAGGGAGGTTGGGCCAGATGACCCACTGTGGTCACTGCCAACCTGACCTGCTATGTGATCACCTGTAAGTCACCGTGATTTATTTCAGCAGTTGGTTGAGAAGCAACAGCTCTCTCTAAAAGAGAATGAATGCCCTAGAGGAAGTTTTTGATGGCTATACCAACAATTGATCATCTAGCTTTCATTTTGCTCTTGACATCCTAATTGCCATTCATACCTTTGATGATTCCTGAATCATGCCCTTAATCCTTCAGACAAAATCTGAATATATAATTTGCCTTCCCCAAAATGGCTTCTTGCACATTCTCTGCCTGTGCCAAAATGTAGGAGAGTGAAACCTTTCAGCAGTTTTACTCAACAGCGCAAGCATCATCTGGCTTCTGTTTTGCAAACAAAATGAATAAGCAGCAAAATGGCACAGCAATTGGCATATTTCTTTGCCAAATAACGAGAAACGAGAGATCTAATCATCCTTCAGGTGGAATTTAAAATGTATTGGCCATGAATTTTAAAACATTTTTTAGTCTCTAAAGTGAATTTCTAGTTAATTGCATTTCATGCAGTCATTGGGTATGCAAATATAGTAACAATGAGTACCTGGTACGTCCATCATTGTCATTTTCAGGACCACTACAGCAAGAAAGTGACCTTCTCAGCTGAATATCTGTATAGTTATTTAAGGCCATTATTATGTCCAGCTTGAATACGCATTTCTCTGTTTTCAATTGCTTTATCCAACACGGCTCAGCACTATTCTGCTGATATACAACCTTGCCTGATCAGCTATGTTTTGGTTTATATTCACTGTCTTCAGAGATTACTATTTAGAAAACAGCCATTATCAAACAGTACAAGTGCCAATAATTAAAAATAAGCACTGAAATTGGCAATTAGATATCTAATAAGGTGGCAAATTTTACAAATGTGCAATTCATACAATACAAACACCAGGTTCCATGCTATTTCTAGGGATGCTCAGCAGTGTGAAAAAATGAGACCCTATATTTTTATGCATCTATCTGCAGATGCAAACACTTAACTTAAGCACTCACAGTTGTCTTACTGCTGACAAAGGCACTTCCCCCTTCATTGCACAAGAGGAACTAAGTGCCCCTATTTCAAAATATAGAGATTACTGCTAATACATAACTAATTCTGAAAACCAAAGAAATAAAAATATTCGTTTCCTAATTTTAAAATGGGTATGAAAATGTGAAAATTAATGTTTTAACAGCCCATATTTTAAAGGGTCTGTTAAGTTACATTTGCAAATAAGTCCTACCAAAAACAAAATGATGCTCAAAGTTATCTTACTGCTAGAACAAAGGCATAGGTACTTTCTTGGTACCGCAAGACTGCTCTAGTTATTGCTCACACTGCATCATGGAGGAAATAGGTTTCTCTATGCTTATAAAAGAGTAAAATTAAACTAAAGGATTAGTTAAATGCTTTCAGAATCTGATATTGATGAGATGTAAGCTAGCCAAATCAACCTACTTCATTTGGAAAATCCACTAGGATCAAGAACTGGTTTATGATTGTCCACACTCACAACATTGGTAATCAGAGATACTCAGTTTGATATTGTATTGCTGAATTAAAGAGTATGACTTAAACTGTAGTTTAATTAGGCTCTTTTAGTAAGTTAACAAAGCATGCCTTTCAAATGGAAAAGCATAACTAAAATTCACAGTAGCATATTTAATGCAAATTAGGTCAATGAGAATGTTAGTCTAACCAATTATCTCTTCACAAGTTCCTTTACCTTGAAAATAACCTCCTTTTATGCCATGAATAGTAATCAAACCCCTTGCAGTAACTCTTGAGTTTCTTTCAACATAAAAACTGATTTTTCTTCTTGAGGATAATTTTTATATTACCTACAAGTATCATTTGGCTTTCAAATACAAAGTAGCTTAAAATAATGCATTCAAGTAAAGCTTACACATGGTCTTTGGTAACACTTATGATAAGCCAATATTAAACAATATTGTTTATTGTTTAGAATGTTAAATTATTATGAAAATGGCAGAACTAAACCACCATGCTTTCCTACCACTCAAATATATAATAAAGCTAAATCAACTTATTAAAATAAAAGGTATCTTTCCTTTTTTTCATTATCCCAATTATCTTTTCCTACAAGTATTCATTGAATAGCAAATCAAAACACATTCTACCTGTAATCTATATTTTCTCATTTGTGAAATTTAACATCTAAAAATAGAAAAAAATGGAAGAAAACACTTTTCACCAGGAAAAATTCTATCAGTGAAATGATTTTGTTAAAACTCTCTCAGTCACATAAAACATTACTGAAGGCAAAGGAAAAATACTCTGTAGTCTCAGAGATGAAACTGGAGGATGAGAATAGCAAGGAATTAACATGATCCTTCTAAGATTGCCATGACTGTAAAAAGTACTGCAAGTGCAAATATAATACTCTAAACCCACTTTTTGATCATAATCTCTCTTTTAGCCCCCTTTGGGTACTGAAAGGTTATATAAGGTTTCCCCAGAGTCTTCTCTTCCTGAAATCCCCCAACTCTTTCAGCTTGTCTCCATAGAATACTGATAGCAAGGATATTTGTAGCTTGCCCTGCAAACTATAAAGGATATTTGTAATCAGATTCAAAAAGAACAATATTCTAAATTATTTCCCTGGCACAACTATACAGCATTATCAGTCACATTTTAAAATAAAAACATCTGACCAAAGAGAAGGATTATTTGACCAAGGCTAAATGATGTCTTCAAAATTTAAAATGTGTAACAGAAAAAGGAGTGAGAAGGAAGGATCTTTGGAAACCAATGCTGGTTCTGGAACAAAGAGTGTCTGTTCATGAAGAACAGAACTAATTTAACACATAAAGGAACTGCAGCCTGTGGAAATCAAAGACAGATACCAATTTTTTTCTCAAATGAGAAGCAGGGTGAAGCCAACAAATGCCAAAATACACAATAGTTCAAAAAGAAAACAAACAAAAAACACACAAAAAAAATCCCCCTCAAAACAAATCATCTTATTAAAAACTAAAGCAGAGGATAACAAGAGTCAGGAAAAGCAAACAAGATTATACTGAAAGAGGTTTACAAAAAAACCTAGTACTACACTTGTTTCTTTATGAATACCAGGTGACTAAGAAATAAGACAGAAGGAACAGGAATGCCTTTAAGCTTTTAAAGCTTGAAAGAGCTAAATGACAGCTCAGGGATATTGGGAACAGTGAAACTGGGGAAGACAATGCTCAATGTGTTTGATGGACAAAGTAGAAACTATCAGAAATTATTGGCATGTGAAGTTCTGCTGCGTGACCTAAGACAACTTCTTAAAAGAAGCAAAATATCATGTACGTAAGCAGGATCTAGTTCATTTAATTTACATGCACTTCCAAGAGCTCTCATTGACATCCCACTCCCTTTCCCGCCCAAGACTTCAGAGCAGCAAAAAGAGGAGGCTTTGTATGAATAAATAATTACCTTCAAGTAGGAAGAAAAGAGTAAATTTTCAATTTTCACATTAAAAGAAACAACTGTGCAATTCTCTGGGGTTCTAGCTGTTTAATCTCTTCCCTCAATTAAAACAGAAAAGAGGAGAAAATGAAGTAATAAAATTTGCTGATGATACCATGTGTTAGTGCAGTTGAAGGTAGGCTGTGAAGAATGACATAAGAACTCCGTAAGAGAAAGAAAGTAGATTTTAAAACGGCAAATGAAGCTCAATACTGAAAATGCAAAACAGAGCAGTTCTCAAAGAAAGCCTAGAGCTAACCAACACCATTCCAAATCAAAATCAGTGCTACACAGTGTGCAAAGCAGCAAACTGTGGAATTCTTAAAAAGGCAGAAGAGAACAACACACAGAACATCATTACACCACTATCAAGTATTGCCTCAATACTGTGCAGAGTCTTGGTTTCCCAAGCACAGTCTCAAAAAATGTAACAACATTAGAAAAGGCACAGAACAAATTTTGGATCAGAAGCAATTTAGTGCCTGAAGTGAAAGGAGGGGAACCAAGGGAACACAAAAGAGATCTAAAAAGAGAAAAGGCCTAAAAGGGGCAGATGAGGAATAACTGCTCATTGTCTCTTCTCACCTGGAGGCAGCAAATTAACCCAGCAGGTAACAGACTCAAATAAAATGCGGCAAATCTTCATAACCTGGAGCTGAGTTGTGGGACTCCATGCCACCAGATGGTGCAGACAGCACAACATGCAAGGAGGGATATAGGATAACTATTTCTAAACACAAATATTGCACATCTGGCTCAGCAAGTACCTCAGACATAAACTATCACAGGTCAAGAAAGTATGTGAGAAAGTAGCTTATAGTACATTCAGGTACTTTAACTCAGATGTCTCCAGATGGACCTTGGGTCTGCTTCAGTAGAATCAACCCTAAATTAAAGCAAATAGCTAGGGATTTTTACCTTTAGAGGTCTACCCTCCTGTAAATGTGCTTTCTGCAGGAAAAATATGCAGGAAAAGTAGGCAATCCACAAACTTATTTTTAGACTGTAGCTAAGAGTTCTTTCAAGTCAATGCATATTAATGTTTTCTATTTTTTTCCACATTTTCTTAAATTTATCACTATTTTTAATATGTAATTTTTTATTAATTACTTCATTACTATAGCTTTTGGAATGCTGAAAAAATGCAAAATATTAAACTAAAATGCATTGAACAAAAAGCATATTCAAAATTTCTCTCAACTACAGTAGCCTGGTTATTTGTAAGTACCAATCCCATCTGCTCCAGTATTCACTTTTTTTACTGAATAAACAATAAAGTTATATTTAAGGTTAAAGTTACTGATTTCCCCATAGGTAAGCTTAAATTTTCATTAAGTTTAAGCTAGTCACCTTAAATATTTACATTTTTCCTGATGCTTTATGACATTTTCTAGTGTCATTTTTTACAGGCCACTAATTTATAACATACTTAGTGATTTTTAAATGTCACTGCAGCCAGCTTGCAATATTACACAAAGTATATAAATCCACAGAGCATACTGTTTTTTGAGCAGTATCATTCAAGTAGGCTGGAAAAAAAAAAACTAAAAGATTGCTGCATAACTTAGTAATAAAAATGAAGTTTAATTACTGCATAAACACGCAAGATCAATTAAATTTGTGATTCTTCCTAGGGTTAGGGACAGAAACTCCTTTGGGTAAAAGGGAGAGAACTCACATATTTTGATAAACCTGGATCAGGCAGAGTAAAACTTAGCTTAACAGAAATTTCTGATCTGCATAGACTGACAATTTAAGGGAACTAATGATCTGGCCCTTTGTGAAGACCCTGTTTTCTCCAACACCATATAAGCAACTAATGTCAGCCCATGTTCATATCAGGAAGCAAAGCTGAAATTCAACAGTGGAAGAAATGAAGAAATGGCAAGGTTCCCACCTACAAAGAAAGATTTGCATAATGTCAAACTGCAGAACTCAAAAGAGGAATCCATTTGCATTTGCTGGCTCAAGGTGCTCTTATATTCTGGCTTGTGAGCAGAGACATCATGAAAGAAGAAGAATCCAAGAGGAATAACATTCAATCAGAATGAAAGAGAGTCATCCCAAAAGATCCCTGGTTTGCCCCGCCTATTTACAGGACCCACTGTGTGGCACCACAGAGAACGGCCACTGAAGGATGAGGAAGAGAGGAGAGGAATGCACTCCTATGCAGTCTAGTAAGCAAAATTATTGCCTTGAGACCTTGGGGCAGACAGTACCTCTAAACTCACACAACCACTTTAAAGCAAAATGACAGCTTGGGTAAACAGTTTAGTTTTATACTGAAGTGAGGTTAAAGCTGAAACAGCATCCTTCATTGATGCTTTAGGCTGTACAGCTTGCAAATAATTCATCATCCTACCCTGCTAAGGTTTGATATTTTGAGTAGCTAAAAAATATATCCCATAACAGACAACATAAACTTCTGCTGTTCATTAGGGAGGTTTTAATTTTTTCTAAAGTACACACAAAGACTGATTTTTACAGTGTTTCCAAATCCAAAGTAAAATATGTGTTTCACAAACACAATAAAACTACCACTATTGTTTAGATACCTCATCCCATGCTAGCTGCAAGAAAGAATAACAGAAACTGCATGTTAATAGCTTTAGCTGAGTTGCAGAATGTTACTTCACTGGGCTAGGTTCTTTACCTTGTCCTATTTAAGAAAAGTTCCTCACAATTATTCTTTATTAGGATATTGTTCATTATACCTCTTGTGTGAACAGTGCACAAAAACATACTGCTGTATCGTATCCAGAAGTGAGAGCATCATTGGACCATTGGACCATTTATTCTTGCACTAATAGAACTAATAGAACTTCCTATCTGTCATGCAGTTAAATACAAACTGCTCTTAGGTAGCCAAGATTAATTGCATTGCATAAATTTATGCTAGGATTACTACTGTTTTCTGCAAGCAGGATGTCAGAATATTTGTTCTGAAAGCTTCAAAATTCATTGCACAGCCTACTTGTCCAGAAAATACAGGAATATATAAAATAAGTCCACTTTATTCCACACTGTACCTCCATTCACAAAAAATCTATTTTTAGGAAAAGAATGCCCAAACTCCCATGACGGTAATCTTTGAGGAAACAAATGAACAAACTTAATAAATACTTTGTTTTAACCAGCTTGATAGTTTTTAATTACAATAATAACCACTAATTAACACTATTAGGGAAAAAAAAATCTCAGATCTGCAATCATTATGTGCCACACTAACACTGGAAAACTTCTCTTTCTCTATCCCTCTTATCTCCAATTTTATAGCAGACAAATTATAGACGTTTATAATAGATTTGACAGTTGAACATTCAAACTTCCATTTTAAGCATTTAAAACCAGTCTTAATTTTGAATGGTAAGTACACATGTTATTTGACAACTCTCACATTATTAGAATTTCAAAGCAGAAAAAAAATCTAGCTTTTTCTTAGTGCTACAGTTTGATTCCTTATTCTTTGACAGAACATTTACAACAAAGAATATAATTATATGATTAATAAATATTCTTTACGATGCTGTTCTGACTATTTTTAATATCATCACATCCAAATTAGTACTATCCTTCCCTAAAGCATAATTCACTATTCATGTAGGTGGTACATTATGCTATGTCTATGGGACTATCTTTCAAAAGTATTCATAAATTATACACAAATGTGCAGGCCTAAAAATATTCAAGCAGTTTGATACAGGGAATATGAGGCTTGGCTTTCTTGCATTTATGAGTTGTTCTGCAATATATGAGAAATCATAGTAGTAACATGAGCTTGAAGATTTTGTTTTAATGAAACAAGAAAAGCAACTTCAGAAAACAAGACAGAAGGATTTTCTTCTGAAATGTTAATAAAATTACAAGGATTATAATTAGCAAATAGTAAATCTTGTAAAGCTCCAATTCTATAAGCATGCAAGAGCCTGGAAAGCATTTCTTTGTGTGTGCAAGTTACTCATACCCCTACAAAGATAGTAGTGAATTGATTTACCACAGAATTCTGAACATCAAATTAAAATTAACAGCAGATTAGTAAATATTCACTTGTGAAAAATACAAGCAAACAGCATACTGCATTTGCCTTATCATCACTTGTGAAAAATACAAGCAAACAGCATACTGCATTTGCCTTATCAGAGGCTTGTAAAGCCACTACATTCTTGGTCCAAATTTACAAAAGCATGCTTTTTAAAAAGCTTTGATTACCTACAGTGGAGTTTTCCCATTGCTACAGAGCAACGGTCAATGCAAAGTTTTAAAAGAAATTAAGAGTTCTTCTGCAAAGTGAAAAGAAGAAAAAGAATTACTTACTATCTACAATTCTTTGTGCCATGTTAAAAGGAAATTGTAGCCACATACAAGCTTCTCTCATCTTTTGTATTAGGTACCTTGAGGAATTTTCTAACAAATTTATCTTAAGTAAATAAAGATTTGATTAGCCCAACTGAAAACACCAGTACTCCTCATGCTAACCTCTGCTCTTGTGCCTTCGTCTTGAACATTCTACATTCTATAGCTTACAATGCCCCTTAGCAACAAATCCTGAAGTCTTCTTATGCAAGTTCTCCTTGTATGGAAGTGACAAGACCTTCAGCTTTCCCACAAATTAAGAAACAAGAATTGTTGGTGCAGAATGGAGAATTACAGTTTTCTGGATGACAAATACCATCTGGGCTATGTATTTACCACTGACACACAGTGCTTCGCCAGTCTTAAAAATGCAAAAGTATTGATTTTTATTTAATGATCTTCTCTATTCAAAGAGCAGAAAATTTAAATGTGCATTTTAATGTTGATTTTGAAATATTAATTTGAAGATGCTATTGTCCATTACACAATTGACATATTATTAAATAGCATCATAGCAATATCAAAATTCAAGTTTTAAGATCTTGAACACTGTGACAAATCTGGTAATGTTGACTAAACTGAAAAATCATCTGTATCCCAGCTATTCACTAGACATACTTGCTTTCTGTTGCTTTCATTTGTAGTGTTTTTTCTATGATCTAGCTCTACAGAGTTAAAGAAAAACAGCTTGCACAACTTTGGCCCCCAAGGACATTACATCATGATTTATTTTAATGTCATGCTAAGACCTCCCCCACCTATTCATTCATCCACCACTCTGTTCTGTTCTAGCCCAGTTTATGGTGTTTATCTTTTAACCTTGTTTAAATCTATTCTTCCAGATTTCTGATCATGACTGTGGTATTTTAAGTCCCTCTAGTCTACTTGAAACATAATGAGCAGGTGTTAATCAATGAATTTTTTACTTCAGCAGGAATTGATCTGTGAATCATTCAGAAAGTATTCTTTATTCTCTGCTTTGCCTTTTCAAATTGCATTGCTATTTCACTGTGCACAGAAATATGCATGACATTTATCATGTATTATTCTCAGTGTTTGATTTCATTCTGAATATGTATTTCAAAACAAAAGGTTACATTTTTCTTTTGTTTTCAGGAGTTTCAAAAGGCTTCCCTTTTTTATTATTTACTTTTTCTTTTTCCCTTTTCCCCCTCCTTTTTTAAATGTTTACAGTCACCGTTGCCTTATTGGGTGCATTAATTTTTCTCAGTTAGCAATCAGAGAGCAAGAATTAGAAGGCAATGAAAAGTTCTTAGAATAGGTAAAAGATATTCAGCAGCTACAAATCTTAATGAAATAGATGCAAAAAGGAAAAATAATACTGTTCATAGAATAACAAAAAGCATCCAACAAGATACTGCTCCTGTCAATGTGTGCTCCCACAGATGAAAAAAAAAAAAAAGACCTTTTCTCTAAGCATACATTCAGGATTACAATACCTGTAATACAATAAAAGTGCTGCTTTTGGTCAGCACTTTTAAAATTAGCATTTGTAAAATACCTTTGTTGATTTTGCTTTTAAGCTTCGGACCCTAGAAAAGAATCAATCAAATTTTTAGGATGACAACAAGGTCCACTTAGGCCCCTACTTATAGTCTAACACATATGGCCTTCAACTCCCTTTATAGTCCAGAGGAAGTTTTTCCACAGGCTTCAGCTAGTACTTCTGAAGGCCAGCCCAAAAATGGGAACAATCTTCTCAGCTGTGAAGGAATATACTGGGACAGGATGGAAAGAAAAAAACCTCTCTCCTTTGTAACCAAGAAAACTACATACGGTACTACAGTGCCAGTTCTCATATTTGTCAAATACAGCCTGTTTACAGGATTAAACAGTTCTTTCTAAAGCACCTTAACATCTAAGATCATACAAGTGCTAAGATCTAACACCAGTATTTGTTGCCAGTCCTGCTACCACAGGTTCCTGCTGAAGTCTGATACTTCAGTTGTCATTTCAAAATCAGTTAAAGATTTTGGCAACTGCAGAAGAAAAGAAAAAAGGTTTGAACGAACATCAGTCTAGTTAATTAACCACTCAGATTTTAAAAAATCAACCAATGGAGCGCAACTTCAAAACAGTTCTCCTTTACAACAATCCACAGCTCTCAAATGGAGGAACTAATTTTTGCTTGGCTTTTTCACATCACACATCTTGCCTTTGCTAAGTGCAAATACAAAATACAGGTGTTCTTCTAATGGCTCTAAATTTTTCAAAACTGAGTTTCAACAGCAAAGCTAGGCTTTTAATTATTTCAGAAGTGAATTAAGATATTGATCACCATATCTTCAAATAAACTTCAAACAACAAAGTCTTCTGGAGTATTTCACTCCCACTGAGTACCTTTCAATTTTCAAGGGACAGGATTCAAATTATTCAGAGATATGAATGTTCAGTAATACCATGAAGATATTTATAGGAGAACCAGATCCATGATATCTATTTTACTTCCACAATACATTTTAGTAGTATTTTCAAAGATGCAGAAGTGACAGTGAAATGAGTATTTGCTATACAAACTTCTACAGATTCTTCAGTTTGAGAATACAACAGGAAACTGCAGTAAGGTATCTGAGCCCTCTCAGGGCTTTGTCACACTGACTAGAAAATATTCAGAATATAGCAGAAGTTAAATTCATTAACAAAAAGAGACAATAGGAAGACTAGAATAATATATCAATCAAATTATACATATAAAAAGTGAGACTTAAGTTTAAGAAAACAAAAATGAAATTTCAAGGCTGAGTTTCAATTCAGCTAAACACAGTTTTATCCATTCCTAATTACTTTACTCTGAGAACTCCAGAGTCATGATTTTCAGCCATAGGTTCGATGGACTACCTCTCTGGGACACTGAAAAAGGTGATGAAAGCAACATGAGACTGTGATAGTGTCCCACTGGATTCCACACCACACTGGGAAAAAAAATCAACTAAAGATCTGCAAGTAAAAAAACAAACATCCATTCAGGTCAGTTTAACTATTGCAATAATTAAATTTTCTATTACATATGGGGATATTGAGGCTTCTCTGAAAATCCAGTTAAAAACATACTTGAATTGTCAAAGCTCTGTTGCATTTTATTCATCTTTGGTTTTGAGAGGTAAGCTGGTCTAACCTGCTGGCTGCAGCTTCCTTACCTTACATTGAATCCATGATGAGTCACTAAAGAAACTAGACATACTGCAAGGCTGGTTTTGATGGATGACTCAGAACTAAGAATTAGCAACCATTGGAAGGATAAGAGAAAAAACAGAATTTGGAAAGGTCATATATTTCTAGACATATTTGAAACTAAAACTTAACTCTTCCTATGCCCTCAAAGGTCATGGTGGGGAAATATTCTGGAGTAATGTGAGGAGGAAGTATGGTACAATGGGTTATCATAACCCATAATGGGTTAGTTACCAATAGATTGTTGTGCTTTTATAAATATTTTTTATTACACTGTATAGTAGTGCAACATCCATACATAGTAATTTATCAGTACTGCAGCTAAAAAAGAAAATGGTAATGAAAAGTAAACATACCAAAAAACACCCTTAACTACTGAAAAGCCGTGCATCTCTCTGGTTCTATAAAAATGAAGACAATACAGGCTGAAAATTACTCTCATTTAAAATATACTTTTGAAAAATATTATCATCATCACTTGAATGTATTATGTTCAAAAAAATAAAAAACTGGCAATTGATCATCTTGGAAACAAGCTCTTTTTCTATGACTGTCAAAATGCACACTAGGAAACTTTGGAAAATGCCACCTAGTGAATTTATGAGCAATCTTTGTGTTTATCATGTCTGCATTTCACTGTGAGATTTTTCTAAGCATGATAATAAAAATAAGATAGAAATCACCAGAGTGGTGTAAAGCCAGACGTGCCCTCGCTATTGGTCGAACCTGCAAATGGGAAGGGACAGCCATCCATTCATTGGCCTGAGCTGGAGAGAGCCCAGGGTCTCTGGGCTGAGCAGAAGGAATCCCCAGGAGTTGTTAGAGGTGGTTGTTGCTAGAGGACACAAAATGTTGAGGGCTCTTCAGATCTGACACACACACAGCTGCTTCATGAGGTAAAAGCCTTTATTTTTGGGGTCTTGTCAACTCTTACATAGTTTTTCTAACCAGGTTACCCTGACTGGTAGAACAATGCCCTCTTTGATCCCATTGGTGGGACCAGAGAAAACACATCAAGGACATCTGTATTACTCTGTATTACTTTGAGAATTATTATCTCTTTACAATAACACAATTCTTCCTCCAGAAGAGGAACTGTTCCCTGGGAACAGATGAGCTCCTGACAGGCCTAAATTTCTCTCAGGCTCAGAAATCCTGTCCACAGTGATGATTGCTAAGAACGCTCCAAAACAAAAAATCAAGGAACTTGCTTTGAATTTTTTATTCTGAATAAAAATGGAAAACCTATTTTTAATTATCACAGAATATATGGAAGGAAACTAAAGTATGGTTCAACAGGTCAGTTAGCACCAGTAATTTAATTCAGTAACACCAAGTTCACTAACTGTGCATTTAAGAAAGACTTTTTTGCTTCAGTGATCTAAGGGAAGTATCTTTGATGAAAAGATGTAGAAGTGAACGCGGTTACCAGATGAATGAGATGTCTTTAGGAAAGTACCAGTTTCATGACTTGACTTTCATCACTTTGGCATAACGAGAAATGTTATATCCTCTGTACAATATTGCTGTAAATGAACATGAAAATGTGAATGTCACCTGGAGAGAACTATACATACATGCTAGTTACTCTCATGCTTGTTCACTGACTACATAGAGAAAGCATAATCCAATGTATTTGATAAAGTTAAGTTATCAAAAAACAAAGAGAAATATGATCTTGATTACATTATTATTTAAATTTTTTCATCTGAATGTGTCTTCTTGTATGATTTTTCTACAATTAGAGAAGCTGAATTTAAAAGGTGTAATAAAATGTTTCTCATTCAGATTGAATAAGATTTTATTGGTTATTATATATCAAATTGCTTCCTTGAGCTTCTGTCATCAGGTATGTCCTGAGAATCAAGCATATAGATGGTACATGTTTCAAATAACTAGGAAAGACAAAATTGTTAGGCCAACATTAAGTTATAAGTAATTTTAGTTTGCAGTAATAGCTCAAGGTAGAAAAGCAAGGTAGAAAACCTGATTTGATCATAAAAACGTGACTCCGTACTAAGCTTATTGTCCATAATTCTGGAAAGTGTTGCTCTCTCAAAAAAGCCCTCTATGCAGTTTCTCTACAATGCACTTATCTGGACTATAGATTCATTTTGCTTCTTCCATGTCTATAAATAAATAATGAAAAAAGCTATTGCATGAGGTGCTACATGTCTGTAAGAGGTCACAAGCCCTTAAAAGGTGGCCAAGTTCATACTGGAAACTGCAAACTTGATTTCACAGGGCAGTCTGGCATCCATTAACAGTGCATTTATTCATGCTTCTGTGAGCCAAGATTCTACATGGCAGACATAGTCAAAAGCTCTTTGTAAGAGGCTACACAAAAGGGGAAAAAAAAAAAAAAGGAAGTCTTCTTTATCTACATAGTATTTTCAGGCTTCCTTTGCTACCTCTGAGATTCTTGTACCAGACTAATGACTGCATTCAGCTGTCTGTGAATTTTCTCACAGGAAGTGTCTTTCAGAAGCTAGATATCTTCATATATGAACAACTGCACAGCCTGGAAGAACACACATGGGCCACTACAGTGTTTTCCTGGATGTTCTCACAGTTACTGAAAGGTCAAAGCAGCACCCTGTACACCTGCTTAATGTATTGTAACATAGTCCAAGTGAGGATCTCAAAAGCTTTTTGTTGGCTAGATGAGTATTTACAAAAGTAAGTACCTCTGCTATTGCTTTTAATCTGATAATGGAAGAAAAAACAGTAACTAGTGTGAATACACCACAGCAGATGAAATAGTTCAATTCCCTCAATTGAATTCGCCTCCTTGCTTTGAAAGCAGGAAGTAGCAGTCTCCTCATCTGAGATAAGAAGACACAAATCCCATGCCTGCTGCAATGATAAGGGCTAATTCTCTCTTTGAATAACTTTTCAATGAGACACATTCATGAGATTAGAGAAAAAACAGCTGGAAATAGTATGTGCATTTTGTAGCTTGTTTACTCCTTTGATCTTCATTGGAGTTCTCTATGAGTAATAGAGCCCACTTTTCTTATGAGTAAAGGATTATGAAGAGCTGCTACAGCCATAATCAAACATACAGTCTAAAAGTGTGCTACTTGGGGAACACTGTGTCAGCTGATCTTCCTAGGATTCTTTGTAGGTTTAAAAAGCACAGACATTGCAGCCCCAAAAATCTGATAATGAATATCCCTGTAGTAAAGGCTCAGATAATTGTATCAGGTAATCATATACTGATAAATTTCTAAATTGTTTCTCTAGACAGGTTGTTTTATGCTTTGTAGTTACAGGAGAGCAAGAAATACCACTGTTTTGTGCAACAAAATCAATGATTAAGACTTAAATAAAAGTAGCTAATGCTTTGTTCTATTATCAGCCCAAATAAAACTACATGTATAGATGTTTTACATTCCCAGAAATAGAAAGAACAGTGGGTTATGTAAAAACTCTCAATTATTTTTCATTCTATCAGTCAGAGAATGCAGTATTAGTGCCTAGTGTTTTACTGAAAAAGGCAATAGTAGTAACTTTGTTTTACTGGAAAAAAACACTTCTCATTGTTAAATAAAACCCATTGAAATCTAAAGTTTTAACAGCATCTATTTCTCTTCCCAAAGCATATGACATCTAAGTATAAGCTATAATTTTCATTTAAAATCTAGGCATAACATAGAGAGCTAGTGTATCTGTTAAAATGGGAGTTTTGATCTCAGGGTACTATGTCCTTGGAGAGAAACATGAAAAATGGATGAGGGATCAGAGAATTTAGTTCACATACTTTTGTCACTGAAGTGACAGTCAAAGAGAAATTAATTTTGAGAACAGAAATCTGAACTTAACAGTCTGAGACTATGACAACCAACCTTGTTGATGACACTTGATTTCTTCTCCCTGTGGGCCATTAGAGCTTAGTTCCTAAGGTCAGACCCTCTAAGCAGCTATAAAGATCTTCTTTATGTATAGAAAACTTTACAGGATATTCTAGCTATTTCTTATACAATATTGAAAATCATCTAAGACAGAAAGTAAATACAATTCTTTTTTCAAGCCTGAAGAAAAAAAATTGCTGTTATCAGTGCTTTTTCATTTTAAAATACTTTGTACATAAATCTGACATCATTAAGGGCTCATTACTCTACTTGGCAAGATGTTTCTTCTGTGCATTTTTCTGCAGAAACTTACAATACTCATTGGCAGATATTAAAACCCAAAAATTAATATATAATTAATACAAAAGATCTATGAAGTACTGACAAAGCAAAAAGTGACAAACTAAGAACAGGAGTAAAACTACCAATTATTTATTAGAACTCTGTAATTTGTTCCATCTATTTTTGCAAGTGCACATTTTTTAATACTTGATTCAAGTTAATTATAAAAATGAAAACTATTACTAATAATTTTTTTGGTCTCTTTTGAAACATCTCTTTAGCTGCAGTAATATAATGGAAGTTTCAATAAAGGTTAAAAACCAACTAGTAGCTGACAGCCAAACATACATAAAACAGAGATACAGAGGAAAATCTGGAATTAGAAGAATAACATTCCAAATAAACTCACTAGTTGAAAGTAAGAATAGAGAAATTTAACAAATTGCACTTAAGAAACAATATCAAAAGATTTTTTTTAAAATCTTATTTTAAAATGAATAAGATATTTCTCCAAGACAGCTGCATTTGGAAGTGCACAAAAATGTACAAAGATCTACTTCAGCTACGGCATTGTTCACTCAGTCCAGAAGTCTCATTTCTGCAAGTAAGCAAATTCCCAAACATTTGTTCTCTGAGCAATCTCTATTCCTTAGCTCTATTACCTTTAGATAGCATTCTTAGGCAGATAAAAAGGAAAAAAACATTTTGTTTAGCAAAATATGAAGGAAGCTATCAGACAATACAAAATATTTAGGCAATTTTTACTTCTGGCTACCAGCAAAAAATCAGACCACTTAATTTTAGGAAGTACGTGGTTATATCTATGATCCTATGCTTCTAAAAAATACTGGTTAACTTCCCATCTAATTACTATTTACTGTGTGAAGCTTATGGCAAAAGGCTTTTTATATGAATCTGTGCTGTCATCATTAATACCTAGCATATGTGAATAAATGGAAGTGCTCAGCACAGCAGTGGCCACCATACAGGTAGTACTTGTAAGCACCAAGCTTCTAGCACAGAACCCACTGCTCAGTTATGTCAGAAGGATGTGTGTCCCACTCCTCCCTCCTTCCCCCTCCACATCACAGCTCTGTAACTAACCATCCACCTTCTCCCTCGGGCTGCCTCTGGGGGCTCTCCCACTCACGCCTCCCCTTGCTCAGGTCCTACATGTAGAGCTGCAAATCCTCTTTCATGCTGAATCCTTACTGAGCTGACTCATTTTGTTAACCATCAGAAAAGCATTGCTTTTTTGTTTGTTAATTAAACTTTCTGTCATTTTAGCAAGCAGATTCCAAGAAGCATGAGAGCTGGCACAGCAGGAAAAAAAATGGATAAATGCTGTCAGAAGCAGTGAAGAGAAATGATAAACTAGGATGAAGCAGAACACTAGCTCTATTCAAGAGCAGACTCTTACACAAAGTCCTACAATTGAGTGTCTAAAACTGAAGAAACAAAATTGCAATAAGCTCAATTACTTAGAAATGAAAAGAGTATTAATTGCTAATATTTAAGAACCCATTTGCTTTGAAACCAAGAATATTATTCAGATGTCAATTTTTCCTAAGAAAGCGTATAGAATATTTACAGAGCTGAAGCTGTAGCATCAAAGCACAAGTAAAAAATTGGTTTGCATGTCTCCTGCATGTGATGAGGTCAGCACAACACAACAGCAGAACTACTGCCAATCACTTCTCTCTTTCTAAAACTTCTTCCTCAGCGTGAGAGAAAAGCATTAACTCATGAATTGTCAGTGAGATAGATATAAATATTTCAGAATATATTTTTCTGACAAAACTGGGTCAGAGTAGCCATGGACTGAAATTTGAAAATCTTGATCTATGTTCAAGGATGAACGTGAGGAAAAAGGAAATAAAAAACATTGCAAGGAGAGCACTGTTACAAAAAGCTTTAACAAAAGCTACTGATCTTAAAGAAAATCTACCATTTACATTAGCAAAGCATTATGCAAACCATTTTTACTACATTCAAATTATAAATAATGATTTTTTTTTCTTATGTAATCTAAACAAAAATATCAGATGGGAGGCCACATTGATTTTAAACATACTAAATACAATTAAAAGAAAAATATAGCTCAGTAATTTTGACCAAAGCAACTCATCTGGCTCTAGTTAGAGAAATGTGATGTGAATTCTGCAGATGACATACGTTTTTGTTTAAAGGACACTCATGCCTTTTAGAATGAAAATGTAGCATGTCTTTACCAACAGAACTCTTGGGAAATGTCCTCCTGGGCAGAGCTATTGAATTTCTTTGCAAACTGGGATTGTTCTTAAAAAGGCATAGAAACATAGCTGTGGTATCAGTCTGGTATGAGAGAGATCTATTCTGTAGAAAGACAAAATACCCACACCTCTCTCTTGGTCTCACTAATGCTAATCTTCAATTTAAAGAAAAAATCTTTTTCGTCCATGAAAAAATTTGTTTGAATGTAAGTGCTTTTATGGAAAATGTCAGATAAATGCACATAAACTTTCATTTTCAGCACATACACACATAATATAGAAATGAAGCTAATGTCTGGAAGCTAATGTCTGTAATTTGTTTTGCTTGTTAATTCTCCATTCTGCAAAAACTGTTTTTCCCTTTTTAATTAAACTTGTTTCTCAACAACTTTCTTGCCCCACAGCTAACTTGAGAAACTCTATGGCCCAAACAAAACAATTAATTAAAAAGCAACTATCTAATTATTTTTCTGCAACAGCCTAGAATACACTAACATTACTATTATCCTCCTATCAAAAATCAACATTGTTGCAGCATTCCCTAGCTTTTCACTTCAAAATACAGTAAAGGTCATATCAAAATGACTGGATCTTGCACAGAAATTATTTTTAAAATGATGCATCTGAAGAAGCTAGACTTCCTGTCTCTGTATAAGAGAGCAACTGAATAACAGAAGTTGCATACTTACAGATATGTCACATACAAAATTAAAACACAGCATGAATTTTCTGAGATATGTAAACAAATACACAAACCTGTTATAAATCAGTACATCCTGAAACCTAAAAGGAAGTACATCAATTTTAGGAACAGCATGCCTACACCACCTTTTCTCACAAATAGTTTCTATCTGTTAAACTAAACACACTGGAAAGAAAAAACTTAGTACCTTTTAAAACAATTAAGTTTTCATCAAAAGTTAACAGTGAAAAGTTCTCGATGAATAGGTGAATACTTCCAAAACAAAGTCTGCATAACCAAATGACCCTACTATGAATCAAATCACATTAATTTGGAATGACTGTGAGGTTCTCCTCAATACTTCATTTCTGTACCCAAACTAAAACACCAACAAAGATGCATCCAGAGCAAGAAAATCAGACAACTCAGAGACATTTTTCTATCCATATTTGCGGTATGCATTGTGTGATCATACAAACCTGCTCCACAGAACAAAAAAGCAGCTTTATCCTGTAAACTGAAACCACATTGGTAAAACTCATGACCAAACTATCATTTAATTTGGCTTTTGTTAAGCAATTTTTATTTCCTCTGATTTAAGCATTAGATTAAAATAAAAAACAAAGATTCAGTATCTATAGTCAACAGCAAGGTGAAGCAGTGCACTGACAAAAAGATAACAAAGCAGTAACAACACTTAGACTCAGCATGGGGCTCCTGATATCACATGGCTTATAGAGTACAACGGGCTCACACTTGGACCTCTTGGACTATGTCCATGTGCAACAACACATGCCCAGGTGTAACCATCTCTAACACTTGTCTTTTGTTCATTTTGCTTTATTGAGATCTCTACAGTTTACATTTCCTAATTTTTATAAATAAGGAAGTACAGTGCACTAGTACTTCACAAGAAGCATTGCTTGTGAAGTTGCAAGACTTAGACTTATGAAAGTACTCACCATTAATTTTCTGAACACTTTACAGAAAAAGTACTTTTATTTTCAAATTTTATGGGTTAAATTTAGGATTTAAATTGTTATCTAGAAATAATATGAAAGCTTAGATACTTTGAGAAATGCAAGATGAATAATTTTTGTATCAAGAGAAACAAAGGCATTTCATATAATTTAGTGAAGTACAGTGTCTTCCTAGTCCATTAAATTACAGCAGCCTTTTAATAATTGAACATTTTTCTAAATAGCATGAAGCTGAATGATTAAAAAAAGGTCTTTCATTTTAATAAGAAATTAATCTATTTGTTTTAATGAGGGTTAACCATGCTGGTACTTTAGTGCCAAGGAGGCTAATGGAAGAAGGCAATTATTAAACAGCTCTATCTATATTTAGGTTGGCACAAACGCTGACTCTAAAATAATGACATATTCTTAAAACACTTTATTCTGAAGTATTCCATTTCCATAGTACAAATACTCCACATCTGGAAAATCCTTATTAAAAACATGTGTTTTCTAGTAGCTAAGTTAAATTGCATAATAGCATCTGTGTTGCTGCATAGATAAAGCTATTTATAACTCAAAAGTCTTGTTAAGTGCTTGTGCTGTTACATAGCAGTCTTCCCCTAATATTTTAAAAGCCTCCCTAACAAAGTCTATGTTACAAGGCCTACTAATTCTTCTAATACTCTTCTAAATACCAGAAGCTTTATAAAATATTTGCTAAGGACAGCAATCTTTCTGTATTGTATCCTTTATTCAGTGTGTTTCATGTCTAAAGGTCCACTGCCCTCACTGACCACAATCAGGACTTCAAGGACATAATTCAATAACTGAACAGGTGTTCACTGACTGACATCCGAAACAAAACCTCCAGAGAGATAGAGTCTCTCTCTTCAAAGGAATCAATTACAACTGGCTACACAGAACTAGTTTAATTTTAAATTCTAATTCATACAAAACAAAGAGTAGAGGTGAGCAATCATCACTGAGGTCAAATTTGTTCAAAAAATTAGTAAAACGAGGATGTAAAGCTCATTTCCTCCAATAAGGGATAGATATTAAAAACTTGTTTCATTACTAAAGAAGAGTGAAACATATGCTGCCCACTTTTAAGTAAAACCTTATATTTCAGCTTTTCAGATTTTTCTCTCTTCATAAATCCTAGTCAGCACATTTCACTTTTGCTACAGTCACATGAATTTCTTGAATAACTCCCTTGATGCCCCCTGTTCTACTAACTGCATTCTCAAACACAAATTATGAAGACTGTACTCTGCCCGGAATAACTCTCTTCAGTTTCAACCACAGGAATAATTCTGTCATTTCCTCTGCACTGACATTGGTGCATTCCTTTGTCTCTCAAAGAAATGTAACTTACACTCACCAAGACTCAATATATGACATCAATATATGTATAAATACATCAACATTAAAAGAAAAAAAATCCACAGTTACCTATATCTGAACTGAAAAGTCTTGATATTGATTTTCAGAACTTGAGATGGAAAACCACTAGCAAAAGGAAGTAAGTGTTTCTGTTTTCCTGAATGATGTAATGGCTAAATCAGGATAGCTACCCATCAAATTATAACTGATCACACAGTTGTATGACTGTAAATGTAAAAAAAGTGGAACAATAAGCCTATAGAAAATGCATTTAAAAAACATTTTGAGACACATTACTTTCAAGACTAATTTTAAATGAAATATGATTTATGAGATAAACCATTTGTGTATCTAATCATAATTTTTGATCTATGTAACAAATTCTAATGTAACGTAACAGCAGGTGAAGCTTTTGAACATACAAAGCTCCACATTTTGTGACCATAACACACCAGGTAAAGATGAGCTCTTGAATATGTTTCTCAAAGAAATGAAATTTAAAACTCATCCTCTTACTCATTCAAAAAAATGCAACAAACAGCAGAACAATTAACAAATCTATAAGTTTAAACCGGTAATAACATAGAGTGACAACTGTCCAGATCATAAACACCAGGAACAGAGAAGTGTTTATATAAACAAACTGTAAAGTAAATAAACTTAGTACTCTCCTTGTCCATGGGAAATACTATTTTTGAGAAGAACTTTCAGAAAACTTTTGTTTGTTTTCAGGGTATTATGCCAGAGAATTAGTAAAAAATTTCATTGCCACTGCCAAATCTAGGGTTGACTACACAGTCTTACCCTGATTCATGTTAATACATTTCCAATTTGAAATCATTAAGATATGAAAGACAGAAGGCTATAGAATTGCCACCAAATTTTAATTTAGATCACAGGGAAGCAATAAAACCTAAATTCCCATTTACTTTCTACTTTAGTTTTCATACACTGTGTTTCCTAGTTACAAGCTGAGGTTTGTAGGAAATTTAGCATATTACAGTTTTGAATGCCTGGTTTATAAAGTCTTCAGAAAAAGGAATTCACTTTCCAATGAATCCTACTCTGAAGAATACAGATGTTTTTATAAAATAAATAATGAATATAATACAGTGAGGAGAGTTAGAAAATGTGCTATTATTGCCCTACCTGACTGATTTACAGTTCATACCTGACTGCCTAATAACTCTCTTTTACCTGTTTCAGATACTTTTGCTATCAAGGCTTTTTGACATACATAATCTATTCCTCCACATCTAAATGAACAGAATATCAGGGGAAAAGACAGAGAAAGGAAACAAGCTGAAAGGCAACCTCAGAAAAACTCACACTTTCATTAATTATACAAAAGTACTTAGATAAGAGAGTAGAAAACGGTACAATGAATTTAAAGCTATACAAGAAAATCAAGGAAAACAAACAGGCTCTACTTCAGTAGAATTTTACCCATACACTGGTCTTACAAAAACCAAAGAAATGCTTGAGAAACAGGGCAGAACTTAATATGAACGAAGGTGGCAGAATGAAACCTTTAATCTATAATGATATTTAAAGAATTATTTGTACTACTGCCTCTAGTAAACTAGTTTCTAAAATGTATTATATAAACAAATTAGTGACATGGACTTTTTTCCCTTCAACTTGTGAAAGGGATGGCGGAAATAGCACTGATTCCTTCTACTATTACCATCATTAACATTGAAGCTAATGACTGGAGAAAGGACTGTTTAAACTTAAATCTTTCTACCTTAGTCTTTAAAATGGGCCTCTGATATATAGACTATGTTAGCAGTTAAAAACTTAATTTTATCAGGTAATTTCACTGATACTCACTTAGACACATACAAAATACCAAGTTTGGGTAATAAAAATTCACCAGGAAACATTTTAAAAGTAACATATTAGCACAGAAAAGGTTTGTTCTACCTGTATCTTTAGGATACAGTCACTCATAAACATGATCAGCCATTCAAATGTGTTCAAAAACTCCAAGATAAACCTAGCATTAAAAACTGATATCAAAACTAAAACATGAACTTCCTATTTCTCCAGTTCCATTAAGATCAAAATTTCAGTCAAGTGTTTACCTGAACACAAATGAGAATACTGAAACTAAAGTGAGGAGGAAAGAAAGACTTCTTTATGTTCACATCAACCTCTCCCCTGCCTTCAGGCCAACTGCTCTTCACTCTGCTAACTTAGCATTTTTTAAAGCCACATTCTGCCTTTCACTGTTGAAAGCCACTGGAGACAGCATTTTGAGACCTCTAAGAACTGCACAGTAAGGAACTAAATAAAAGCTAAATTCATCTCAAGCCACTATTTCTGAGGGTTTTTTTAATCTTATTGATTTTATTTCATCTCAAGCTACTATTTCTGAGGGTTTTTTTTATCTTATTGCTTTAATTAAGTAGGGTTAACTTTGTTCTTTTAGAAAATCTGTACCCATTTTCTTAAGCAAAAACCCCCCAAAATTTAATATGATAATAATAGTATATTGATATAGGATTAGTAGTAAGCAATAATTTTGCTTGGAATTGAATAAGCAACAGCAATTAAAGAATAGCAGATGTCAATACTTGCATAGATAGCCATAAATCAATACCTGCTTCCAGTTCCATTAATGAAGACACATTCTCATTCCCTCATGGATACTTATGTGATACAAGAGAAACTACTTGCAATTTTTGTAGAAAGTTTACATTATTTGACTTTTTAGTACCTAACTAGGTTATGAATGAAAAGGATTCAAAGGGAATAATGAAAATTATTCAAGTTTTGAGATTAAAAGTTAAATAGGCTTTTAGGCATATTTTTTAACATAGTCCATGCTCCTGGGGTAGATGGTTCCCTGTTGCTTCTTCTCACATTGGGATGACAAGCAGTGGAAGCCCACAGTTTTACTACTGGTGTCACCTAAAGAATGTAGAGTTTAAACCAGATTTACTGAAGCAGAGAGATAACTGGATTTTCTTTAAAAAGTGAAGATTTATATTTGTGTAGTTCAGGTGTAAGAGGGTTTTCCTCTTTAGTAAGAGAGTTAATTGTAATATGCCAAAAATGATAATGATGGTAGGTAGCTCCTAAAGAAGTTATCAGATTCAGACACAGTTCAAGGTATTACACACATAATCTTCCAGAAAGGAAGAGAAGGGACTTTATTAAAGCAACTACCTCAGAAAGAAGCATTTTAAACTTTAATGTATACATTAATCTACATTAGAGTTTCCAGTGCTAACATCATGCTGACATTGTCTTTTTTTGTACCTTAAAAAGTTAAATATGCCATCTTACCTGCAAACATTTTCCATTTATGAATGTTTGAGAAAATGTAACTACGGCATTATTCTTCCAACATCTGATACCCCAAGACATACTTGCCTCAGAAATTACTGTAAAATGGCACATTTGAAACAAGTATTAGTTAACATTATTGAAATTATAAAATGGCTACCAATATAAAGTTGTACAGAAAAAATATTTTAAGATAATTCAATGCAGTGCATTGAAGACTCATTTAAAAACTCTGGACTGCTCAAGTTAGAATTATTCTATTAACATACCTTCAACTGACATTAAAGAATTTTCTCAACTTGTTTCCACTTTTGCCTGTTTGACTCAGGTACACGATTTACAAATCAAGTATTAATCCTTTCTTTTTGATGGGAAGAGACAATATAGAGAGAATATGACTACTCTTGCATTCATCTATTCAATCTATTAATTCAGTTTCCTGTTTCCATGACTATTCACAGGGAAATTTTAAAATCAGTCATTTAAACAAATATAACATATATTAAGCTGCATTCTTTACTGCTTCATTCTACTTGAAAGCTCCCAGGTACCATGGCGACAGACACAATAGAAATACATAAGATACTGTGTGTCATTCTGTAGAGATCCTGACACTAACATTATACTGTGGATAAGTTAGAGGGGAAATGGCAAAGACTACCATCATTGGCAAAGGTCATGATGACAGTTTATGGTAAGCCATTCAGTTGTTTCATAGCAACTAGTAAAGAACTTTATTTTCAAAAAAAAGGAAATAAAAAACTAAAATAAAAAAATCAAAGCTACCCTGAAAGACTCATACATATATAGTGGAACAGCCTATTCTTCCATATGAAATTAATAAATTATGCATAACCACTTCTAAATCTTCTAGGATGTCAAGTCATTTAACCCTTAATAGCTAGAGGCAGAGAAATAAAATAATGAATTTTGATTATGTATTTCACTAAAGCTGAAAGAGTGAAGACAGAAGAATGAGCTAATACCTTGCATGTATGTGTGGCAAAGTACTGGTAACCAAGCAACAGGCAGGAAACATGTCAGAAAGGAAAAGCATATTTACAGTCCTAACAGTCTCTCATTTATACACAATTATAGACACCAGTTACAAGAGGAGAGGATCAGACTGCACAAAGCAGTCACTGCTTTTTTCTTTTTTAGTCACTTTTCTTTTTTATTTTTCCATTTTCCTCTACTACAGATATTGCCCAGGTTTTAATCAGACTAATCCCACATGACAATATCTGCCTTAATTCCCTTAATTCACAACAGAATAAGTAACTTGCCTGAATTCTGCAGGAATACATGCACAAATAGAGAATGCACCCTGAACTTGCTTCCTGCTTGTTTGGGCTTGTATTTTAATAGGATTCTGTGTTAGTACTTCATGTGAATTTTTCACTTTTTCTGCTTGATCAGCAGAACACTCAGGAAAAAGAAAATAGATATCATTAGACAAACACAAATATATTGTGTATATATATATATATATATGTTCAGCATGATTATTAATGCAAAGACAGTTTTTTTCACATACACACACCTGCTTAGAGAGTTTCATCTTTAACCCTGAAGTTCTTAAGACGTAGTCCAAAGTGTACAAATTTTTTCAATTCCCAAATGGAGAAATTCCATTTTTTGTTAATTCATTTGTCCTTTTTAAACATACAAATGACCAATAGGAAGGTTGTCATACACTGTCACACTATATTAGGAATGGCAAGAATCACGACATGACTCTCTCAGCTGCATTGTCCAAGAGAGCGAAGTTTATTATTCTTTATTTTCTTTTATACACGTGTTGGAGAAGGTCCAAGAGGTAAAACTCACTGGTAATTAAAGCAACACATCACATCATTGGTTAAGTGGAACACCACCCCTTGACTAAACAACACCTGCAGAGATTGTTGTCCTTTACCAAGGACTGTTTGGATTCCTTATGATTTCCCAGGGCAGAGTGAGACACCTGTGTGACTTAGTATCACACAGACTCTGTTCCCTGCTTGCTTATTGCATTTAGAATCCACAATAGTATCACACAGACTCTGTTCCCTGCTTGCTTATTGCATTTAGAATCCACAATACATAGTCATATTTGAGTACTTCTGGGAACACAAATATAGCAGAAACAATGTCTGTCAATGTTTCTTCAAACTAAAGTATTCTAAAAACTCAAGGGAGTAGAGTAAGTAATGAAGCATTAAATACATTTTTAGTCTTACTTTCCCTTTTTAGTTAGCATTTATTGAAACACAACCATTAATGCATGTATTTCAAGCAAGCTGTGGAAGCAGTAGTGGCCCTGGTCCTCACTACACCTGAAAGATACTTGCCAAATGGACCAGAACACATACACACAAAAAGACACAAATCTGTGGATCTGAATTTTGGTTGGAGCTATGAGGAGGAAAATAAATCTTTCCAGGGCAGGTTTCTGCTTCTTCAGAGGCAAACTCCATGAATTTTCATTCTATTTTTGATATAAATATTGTATTAATAAATCTAAAGTCAATCACTTAAATGGACACACCTGACAAGAGGCATTGGTCCTAATTTCTAATAAAAAATTGAATAAATTATATCTATAGCTTTTTAACAGGAATTTAAAAATATGGTAATCACACAGTCATCTAGAAGCCCAGTATAGAAATTGATTTTATTTGATCACTATGATACTTGTGTTCTATATTACAATCAGAAGTACAGTTTAAATCATGCTCACTGCATTACAGGTTATTAGCTCAAAGAAGATTTAATAAAATGACAATATAACCAATCTGAGTCTGAAATAAGTCTTTAAAAAGTAGCCCATGAAGACAGTGAAGAAATGTAAGTGGTCATTTCTAGGATTGCCAGTTGCCTCAGACATTTCTTTCAACTTTCAGTGATACAGTAACACATTACATGCCACAAGGACACTGTTTTGAGAAGAATATAACAATAATCAAATAAAAGATGGAAACAGTATCATTAAGTGTGAGAAGTATAAAAGGATATTGCTAAGTGAGCCTTGCTTGAGTGCTGAACTTTAATAATTTAGATTGAAATGGAATACAGAACAGAAATGGTGACACATGCTCAAATATTTTCCTCTGTTCTCACTTTTACAGCTTTTGGTATGTAGAGCTATGTTCATCCATATAAACATAATTATTTCATACAATGTTAATTCAAGCAGTGAATAATATTTAGAAAGAAAATGTTGGGCCCTTTTGTTCCTGTTCAGACTACTGGGAAATCACAGAACTTGAACAAGGCTCACAATGGGTTTTTTTGGCTCTAGATGGTTTGTTTTTTTTCCCAAGCAGGTTCACATACTCCTATGTCATTCCTGGAAGATGTTCTCCTACCTTTTTGTAGAAGACAGTCAGTGACTGAGACTCTCCAGTGTTTTTAGCGAGTTTACTCAAAATATTTGGCTGTTCTATGTAAGTATTATTTTTTCCATATTTAATCTAAACCCTATTTAACTGCAATGTACATAGGTCACCTTTCATCTCCACCATGAAGATGTACCCAGGCTGCAGCAGGGGCCTGGCCAGGCAGCAGTGCTTTCTCAGAGGCACTCAGATCACATCTGGAATATTGCACTGGTTTGGGCCCCCAGAACAGACACCAGTAAACGGCAGTGAGCTCAGCAGAGCCAGAAGGATGGCTGGGAGCTGGAGCTCTTGCCTGTGAGTAATGACTGAGGGAATAAGACTCGTTCAGCCTGCACAGGAGATAGCTTTAGGGGAGACCTAACAGCAGCCTGCCAGCACCTATGGGGAGGTTATCAAAATTATTGAGCCAGGGTACTCAGTGTGCATGGAGGGAAGGACAAGAAACAACCAAAATAAATTGAAATTAGAGCTTCAGACTGGATATAAGGAAAAACATTTTCACCACGGGTCAGGCAGTGGAGCAGGTTCTGCCAATGCCAACCTTTGAGATTCCTACTGGATAAAGCCCTGCACAACATTGTCTGAGCACAGCTGACCTTGATTTTCACAAAAGGCTGGACTAAAGGCCTTCTGAAGACTGACAACCTGAATTATCATGTGAACCTATAACATACATACAGCTTCACAAAATCACAGAATCATTTAGGTTGTAAAAGACCTCCAAGGTTATCAAGTCCAACTTTTGACTTATCACCACCTTGTCAACTAGAGCATAGCATTAAGTGCCATGTCCAGTCCTTTCTTGAACACCACACCTCCCTGGGCAGTCTGTTCCAATGCTTAACAGCCCTTTTCATGAAGAAATTATTCCTGGTATCTAAACATCAAACATATAGAGATAGTCAAACATACCAAGGCTAGACTCCCTGTTTAATATTTTTTCTTTAGAACTTAAGAATGGTTGTATTTCTTCAGATTGATGGTCGATCACACAGTATCTCACCTCCATGACTTGTGACAAGTAGTTGCCTAAGGCAAAGTGAAACAACAGAGGAAGGATACTCTTTCCTCTCCAATATTACTTCAACTAAGTGGAAATTTGAAACTGGTAACATTTACAGATTTCTCTAATAACCCTCTTCCAAATGCTGTCAAAAATACGTTAGCTATCCAGTTAGAGAGGATCTAGTTAGTGTGAATTTATCCAAAAAAGGAAAGATATTCAAAGCTTTCATTCTCCTGCTTTTACCTGATAGCAACTTTCCTCCCTGCTCAGCAGCAGGGCAACTCCTTTACCCAGTTTTATTCAAATACCTACAACAACACTAGTAGCAGAAATAATTAGACAAGAATGTAATTTTCAATTACTCTTCCGCTAGATCCTTTGTGTGGTTCCTCTCTGGTTTTTTTTTACCACAGCAGACTCTTATTCTGTTCCTTCATGACACCAGAAACATCTAATTTCTTCAAGTCTTATCGGAGGTATCAAACACATATGTGCAATGTTAACAAACTGCTGGGTAATCTCTTTCCCAGGCCAAATTCAGATTTTCTGTAGTTGGTTTTAGTTTTTTTTTTAGTTTGAAGTGTCCATTTTCTTTCCCTATTTTTCTCCAATCTTAACTCTCTCAGATTATTTTCCTGTGTTTTCCACCAAAATCACACTTATGTATCAGTAAAACAAATATGGGAAGATCAGAATAGTTATGTTCAAACCCCTCTGTCATCTGCTTTTTGACCTGGGTAAGTGTCTACCTAGACAATAAAGGAATCCATCCAATATTTAATGACACAACCCCAATGAAATAATATTTTACAAGTTAATACATGCATTCTACGACAGCTCACTTTTCTGTGTCGAGTGTCAGAGCTTCTGAGAGATTTATTTAATCATAAACGTTGAAAAATTTCCACACCAAACTCACCAAAGAAAGTATAAATACATATTATATCTAGTCACACTTCGTTAGAACAGTGTGTTCCAATAAGGGCTCCAGTAAAACAAAATTATACAACTTGCAGTATCATTTAAAGCATTTATAATTTCTAGTGCACAGAAGTTGCCAAGAAACTCGGAGAAGCAGATGGGCATTACTGCTGTTAAAATGCAATCACCAGAAGAGAATTGTGCCTTTCATACTTACAGAAGAAATATTACAGTTTCCTCTAATTTAATTTCTTATTTTTATTAACAAATAGTATAAATGAACTGATTTTTTAAAATCTGGTTTCCTTAGTAGATTCCACTAGTGGCATCACTACTTCTATTTAAGAACATAATCAAAAAATAAATAAATCATTATCTAGGCAACATTTCATTCAAAGAATTCCCAGCAGCAAGCCACCTGAAACTCTGCCGCTAAAGTTTTCCTTACTGCTTGCCATAAATAAAGCTTCATCAAAATTCTGATTTGTTTAAAAAACAGAAAAATCCAGCGGCTTCGAGACAAGGACTAATTCTAAATTCTACATTTACTTTTAACTTTCAATACATTTTTTCTTTATATTCTATTATTTTCATAAAATACCATCCATTATAATAGTATTCATTCCTATCAATAAATATCATCATTCATCATTATTCACTAGAGAACCAGCCCTCACATCCACTACAAGGTTATAGTATTATAGAAGTATAAACTATAAAATTTAACTGAAATATTATTTCAAAGTCACTGTAAGTCATAAAAAAATAAGGCTTACCTGAGACTAATCTTCTATGTTTGATTACTCCAATGTCATTTTTCTGAACATTGTCTTGCCAAAGAAGGTGCTTGCTTACTTCAAGAAAATCAAATAAAGGACTTCCAAATGGGTATATATAGTTTCCACTCTTTAACAGATATAATTTAACATTTTTGACTGTATATTCTGTGGATTACATCAAAATGCTCAATAAATTTTGAAGTTGTGCTATCAGCATGGTCTGCATAGAAGACTAACGTGATTTGGAACACACAGAAGAAATAAAACATCTAAATCAACATGCTCAACATACTTCTATAATGAGACTCATTGCAATTAAAACACTATTTTCTGTTATACCAACAGAATATTCATCTTCTCTTTTACTTTCAGAAGTAGATCACCTGATCAAAGAAACCATGTTTTATAACAGAGGGTACATTTTGTACTCAGCATTTGGATTGGTTTCAAAGTCAAGATTGTTAACCAAGGTGTTTCTACAGATAGCAGCACCTCCTTGGCTGTTGGAAGTAAATGTCATCTTTAATTCATTAAACAAACAGCACTTCTTTTCTCCTAGGCAGAAAATTCTGTCAGCTGTAATATTTTCAAGATATTTTTAATACATTTAAAATGTTTTTTGCAGGAGTTTTTACTGAGATAACAGGAAAGTGGATGATGAAAAAGGAAGTCTCTGAAGCATACATATCTATCCATATACCCAATGACTGATATTAAAAAACCCACAAAACAAATTTAAAAAAAAGCACTGAACTGTTAACTGTCCCAACTAATACACAAAATAGTCTCAAATATTTCTAGAATCTCACTGATTTATGAAATGCATGAAATTGCTCTCATTGCTAATTGTTCCTAAAGCTACTGAAAAGCATGCAGCTGTTTCACAGATCCCATTTGCTTCTAGAAGGTGAATGTTACATATCTTGGACCAGTCAAATGGGAGCTAAAGAACACAGATAACTTCTACATTCTAAGATTTAATTTCTTATTTTTATGTCTCTCTGTTAAACATGATACTGCAACAGTGTTGCAAAATGTGGACTATGTAAAAATATTTTAAAGAAAGGATGTTCTTTGATGTTTGGTCTTTATGTGCTTTCAAGCCTGATGAACAAGAAAGGAGATTTAATCCATGAAACAGAGCAGCTAACATGCAAGCTCCTAGTGATGTCCATGAGCTAGAAACACAAATTACTTGTTGGTAGAATTGCCTTGTTAAGGTACAGAGCTGGACATGCTTCAGCAATCTCAGACCTAGGGGGAGGTTAACATGGCTTGGGAAGTAGGATGCCCACTGAAAGTGGACACAAAGAATGCAGAATTTATGGACCACCTGGCAGAGCTCCCAAGGAAGAAACCAATAAACCCAGCCCAGCAAGTGTGCTGAAATTGGCTTCAACTGCCTAAAAGGTAATCCCAGCAGGGGGAGATTGGGACCACTGGAGCAATACACCCACCAACCCAAAAAAAGAGAAAGCCTGAGCATGTGGAGTAATCATTGTGGGAAATGAGAGAACCATTAACCAATAGAAAATAGGATACAAATTAATTATGCAACTTGTAGCCAATGAACGCTAATTCCTTTGTTTTATAAAATGTACAAATAATAAAAATTTTTGATAGTTGATTATTGGCTTGCTGCACATAGGTAACAAATATGATTTTTGCAGACAATCCCCTTCCCACTCCCCACTCCCTGCAGGGGAAAGGGAGAAAAATGGTCCTTGATGGCTACTCCAAAAAAATGAATTCAAATTATGGAAAACAGGTGACTAGGAAGATATGCTATTCCTCAAGAGGCAGGTCAAACAAATCTCCTAGAAAGACAAAGGACAGAACAACAAAATTTCCCTCTGCATACAAAGCCTATTTCATCTGAGTGTAGATTTCATGGAACACTGCTCCATTCAAATACCCAGCAGGAAGCAAAGCCTGACATTTCTGAAGATAGTCAAAGTCCCTAGATTAACAGAACCACAACTTCACTTCCTGTTTCTTCCCATCACACGAGTGGCCGTGTCTTCGTAAGGCATATTTTAACTGCAGAGATGCATTCTTTTGAAAGCACTAAATTTCAATGTTCATCACTCTTTTAAAGTGGCAATCAACAAGACAAGCTTTCCCAAAAAGCAGCTCTTTGAAGTAAATTAGAATCACCTGTAGAAGTTGTGTGCATTAAGCACACCAATGGGAATGGGTAATCCTGTTCACTAATGATGCAGACATGTATCTGTATCTGCTCACGTGAGACATGTCCCTGTCCTGCAGGTACCACAACTTCAAGATAGAGCCTGAGGCTTCCTCTGTGCTTCTGCACAGTCCTGTTGGCTCTCACCCAGCTCCTGATGGCCAGGCCTCTTTAGTCTGCAAATCTTTCCTCTTCTACCCAAGTACGCTTTACACGTACAGACAGAAGGGTACTGAGATAGGAGCCTTTTGCTGCCATTATGCAGGATGCCTGCAGTGAAGCAGGAGACCATGTGATGAATCACAGAAGCATGAGTCTTGTGCTCCCCTCTGAGACTTGACGTCTGTGTGATTGGAAGAAAAGACAGAGATTCTTTAAAAATAAGGCTGAGATAAGGCATAAAGCACGATACTCATAATCCAGATGACAAATGCATTCATACATTGAGTCACTCAAAAAAGCACATAATGAAAAAACAAAGTATATTTTTTTATAATCCTCAGCTGAATGATGAAATGGAAAACAATTGCATTAAACTACTATTTAAATAATGAGATAACTATTAGAACTTATTGCGTCTTTCCTACTGTACATTCCTACTCCAGATGTAGGAAGAAGCATCGGACACTAAGGTGTAAGGGTACACTTTTTGACCTGTATTTTCAGTGACAAAACCAGAATTGCATGCCCAAATAGGTGTTTGAAGATGCTATTTGCTTACCCCAGCACTACTCAGCAAGATGCTAATTCTCTCAGGACATCTTTACTTGACAAACTTTTAAAAATGCAATTTAAAAAATAGTAACTAAGCATAATTAAAACAATCAGCATGCAAACAGATAAGTATTGCATTACACGTAGTTTATCCTGCAAATATAGCATTCTTGAAATTGTAAAAAAACCATGAGGTATCAAAATACAGTCTTGCTAAAAATTCTAAAATAATTTTTAAATGAAAGAGAGTTAATTGGAATCTGTCACAAATAATTATAAAGATACCCTGCTGAGGTTTTTTTCCAGTTCCCAATGCTGCAGCAGTAAATCCTCAGGAGGGAAAGAAACCCTCAACCAAACATCCTCCTTCTGAGACACAATCCCAGTCCCTGCTCCACAAGTGGGCAGAGATAAACTCCTGCTTTCAGGATTCTTTAATTAAATAATGAAGGGTTGACTAAAACGCACAAGTATGAATCTCAACAAAGAATATCCCTACATCTATGTAAAACAGCAAGATAATGTACTCATGATGCAGAGACATTTATAACTTTCTCATCTTTCCTGATTTTTTGGCCTTCCGGTGTGCACGCTCAGTAGGACCTCATTCATTAATATTCCCCTTCCAAATGAGAGCTGGATTCCTTTCTCCTTTAGACTTCCTTACCTATTGTTAGAACTAGCTTTTAAGTATCCTGCAAAAGTGAATTCATTACTTCATTAATTCTTAGTTCTGGCAAAGGCTCCAGGAGACGATTTTAAACTGGAAAAATTATAGGATTAAAACACATAAACCATAGAAGGTTACTTAATAGATTGCACAGTAACATGCAGAATTTGGATGAATGAACTGAAATTCCAGCACCTTTAATATTATGAATTCATTACTTAATGGACTAGATTTTAAACTGTACCACTACAGTAGTCCTTAATTACATCCTAATTATTAGGCAAGTTCAAATTATATTTTTTGTGTATTGATTTCACTTCAAAATTTACAAGCTTACAAAATGAGTCTTTAGAAAAACCTGTATACAATCTGAAAGCAGGAAGAAAGGACTTCCTTTTCCTGAATAATACATGGATAAAAGCAGAGACACAGCAGAAATATTATTGAGTTTTTGAACAAGACCTGTTTTTCTACCTCTCCTGGAAGACTTCAGAGATCATTCCTTACTTACTGGGAAACTAGCAAGCTTTGTGTCTTGTGGGATGGCTCTGCCCTTCTGCAGAATACAAACATCAAGCTCATGTCACATCACAAGACAGAGAATGAACCACACAACATCACTATGAAACCACCTGAATTACAGGCATGTGTTTTTCAGACACATGATTATCTGCTGGGTGACATATATACACACGGCTCGCAAACAACATTTGTTAACCTAGGAAAAAAACTACAGGAAACTATTAACCTTTCAGAGATAAATCTGAAACTTAAAATTTGAAGCTTAGCTCAACTGAAGGCTGAACAACAGAATTTCAGTGAAATTAATGTTTATCTATTGGAAAGAAAGGACACAAAATTTTATATTAGTGTCCAATGTCCAAAAAGCTTTTTTCAATTTCAGTAATTTTGCAACCATGTAATATTTTTTAAGGAAACTGTTTTCAAAATTATATAAGACATGAAGAAGAAAGGGGACCTATTGCTGATTGTTTCTGGAAACAAGCTGTACCTAAGCAATTATAGATAATAGATTATACAGTTTGAAAACCATGGGCTTTAAAAAAACACAAATCCTGATCTGTACACTTCTATTTAAATCTTCTGTTCATAAATAATACTTCTCCAACCTAATCTCTAATATATTGAAGATCAACATAGCCCGTCTTTAAAAAAAGAACAGCTTTTGCAACAACTTATCCCAACAACCCAGACTATATCAATACTACTAGTTTTATACTGCTGTTCTGAGGTGCAACTGACATCAAAACTTATCTTCTACTCCAAGCATCATTGATAGAGGGAGATCTTTCTAAGGATTTCTAGCAAAACCTTTGAACTAAGGTAAGTTCAACAGCTCCAGAGAACTGCCTTACAGATTGCAAAGTAAATACAGACAGACTACAGTTTATTCCAAAGCCTGCAACATTAAACAACTCCTTTCCATGATTCCTCTCATCTGAAGTGCATTATTGAAGAACAGCACCAAGCTAAGATTCTGTTCAGCTATTTACTCCCATGAAGGCAGTTGCAGACTTCTCACAGCAAAGGATTCAAAATTTTCCATTAATTCTTACTTATCACAGAAACGACAAAATCTTTTACAATAAGAATCACAGCAGAACACAGAAGCTAGAAAGCCACTAACCCTTCATGCTTAAATTTAAAATTAATCTTCCAGATCTAAGAACCTTCAGAAAATCAAAGCTCCATGAATTCAGGGAATAGGGAAGAAGTAAAAGGAGAAACTAACAAAAGATGATAGAAGTACGAATACAGACTTCTATAAAACCTAGAAAAACAAACTCCATTTGCAAATACCATAATAATGTAGCACTTTCAAAAAAATTTCTTTATGGAGCAGTTAAGTGGGTTTTCTTGCAACATTTATAGGGTTTTGGCTGTTCGGTCTTATAGTCAATTGGGAAAAAATGCTCAAAAGTGATTTTCTGAATATGATTTCAAAGTCATGCTATAGAAAACAGCTAACAATTAAATCAATTCTGGCAGGGAAATGGAAAACACATTAAGAGTGAAGCAATAAAAGAGCAATGAAGTGTTTGGACATAGGATATCCAGGCTGAATATTTCACCTGTCTAGAGTCAAACAGGAAGTCTGTGCTGAAGGCATCAGTGAGATTTAAAAAAACTATTTATTATATAGTTGAGAAGTACCTATAATCTTTCTTCAGAATAAAGTATACTTAAACAAATACTTTCTAACTAGGATGAGTAAATTAGATATATTTTCCTTTAAAAGCAAAAAACCAAATGAATTTCTCTTTGAAATGAACAGCTGTGATTACTACAGATTATTCAAATCAAATTATTCTTTCTTTTAAAGTTACACCTTGTTGCTGAAGTTTTACAAACATCTGTCAAGGTGATACAAATGTCTAAATAGCTGCCACTATATTTTATTACACTGAAGTAGAACCATAGATTAACTAAAGAAATTTCAAATTTCAGTAATTTTATGTAAACAAAGACTTCAAAGTAAAATAAGAACAATTTGGGATTAAAAATAATATGAAAGTTTTGAGGCTTTTTTATAACATACTGTTATACTGTTTCCTACAGCAAAACCACACAATTCTGTATTAGGGGCAAGTGTCTTGCAATACACTTGGCAATAAGATAGGTAAAAAACAAAGCAAACAAAAATCCTATGAATCCTCAGAAGTATATAGTTCATAATTATTCAGGGCAGCCAGTTTGTGCTGTGCCTTGTAAATTCGCCTGAAATAAATGTTGTCAGAAACTGAAAAATAGAAACTTCTACAGATGCTGAAGGTTTTGATCTTCAGCCTTGGAAAGAGCTTAGGTTAATGTATTGATGAAGGTACACAGACACTGGGTAGAGAAATTATAAACTTATATCTCTACAGTTATAAGTAAGAATATGCCTAGAGTAGGTGAAAAATTATATTAAGTAAAATAGTTTGAGGTTTAAGTTGTAATAGTGTGACTTACAGAGTAGGTTAGAGATCTAGAAACTATAATAGAGGTGTGTATGAGTGTGTGACCTGTCAGCTTAGTAGCTAAGAGAGAGATTCAGTGCAGCAAAATTAAGCAAAAGTGATAGGTTATTAAGTGAAAACAAACTTTGTGTCAACTGCCTATTGTGCTAAAATGTTATATATTGCCGTGCAAAGAAGACTTCCTTGAGCAATGGCTGACTTGTTGCTCCTCTAAACCTCATGCCTTGAGACTGATATCTTAGCTGGCTACTTGAGCAATAAATCATTTCAAAGCAAGGTGGTCCCATCCCTCATTCTTCATCTTGACAAAATGTGCTTAAATAAAAACCCCAATATCTATTTGGGTGAAATAAAGTCTTCAAACAATCCCTTTATCACAGGCTTAGTGGTATCACCCAAGGAGTTACAGAACACCTTCAGCAAATTATGTAACTGCTTTGACACATTTCCCAGGTTAAACAATTTCCATATTTCAGAAAGTTGCATTGTAGTTAGACACAATTCCTTGCCAGAACTCTGTAAGAGGAACTGCATGAATAACTGACTTTCTTCAATACTAGAAACAGATTCTCCCTCTACTTCTTGCCTTTCAAAAATCATCCACCATTAAACATTGCTAGTCTTTATTTAACATAAAAATAATTATAAAAGTATTGAAGATGTCAAACATTTATTTCTTAATGAGACAGGAAACTTTGTTATTAAAAAGGTTATATTTTTTCTGCTTCCCAGAAAAGTGCCACGTTCACACTAACCTTTTAACTAACAGGAACAGATGGGTCTATCTGATGATGGGGCATTGTGGTAGAGCAAAAGAACATGTTGATTCTCATACCTCTGGCAGATGGGAACCAGTCAAAATTAATTTTAGACTAAAAATGTTTTGCTGCTTCTTAGTAAAAAAAGATAATAAAAAAAACCCACTTGGAACAATATGCTATTTTATACATGCCATCCAAGATCAGACAACAGCAGCTTTCAAAAAGTTGGTACCATACATTAAAACCAATTACATAGACTTACTGTATGCCATTTTTAAGCCTGTGAATAAATTAGAAATTCCTAAAAACAGTAGCTTATAATGGAAGTGCTGACACAACCTTAACTACAGCAGTAAATGTGCTGCTATTATGAAGTTGTTATGGCAACTAGAAAGATCAAATTTCTAGTGAGAGAGAAAGGAAGGATATGCATAAGCAAAACTTTAAAATCTTTGACACGACCTCCCACAAAGTCTTCCAAAATTTGTGATCACAGTGCTATTGCTCCTTACCTTTACAAAAACAAAACAAAACCAAAAAACCCCCACCAAAATAAGTTACCAAAAACAACCCAAGTAAACCAGCAAAACTTGCCTTTAACACAGATGAGGGGTAGGGCTGACAAAATAGTTTAAAATCCAAAACACTTCCAAGGTACTAATCCATTTTGTTCATGAACAGTCTAAATAAGAGAGTCAATCGAAATATATCTGGCCAGCATCTGGTGAGCACATATTCATCAGATATCACAAGTTAACAAATAGCAATTATACAAGACTGTTCAGTCTTCAAAACAGTTCCATAATTTGTTACCAATCTGAATAGTTTAGTAACAGCAACCTGCTGTAATTTGGCTGAATCAGACAGCACATTCACAAACACTGATCTATTAATTAAAATGTGATTAAAAATATAATTGAAGCTCATATATTTGTGAAACAATCATGACTTACCCTTCTTAATACTGTGTTAAACAAAAGCAGAAATCTTTGGCTACTTCTAATATTGAAATAACAGGCGAAAAAACATACCAAGACAGTAAAATTTTAATACACAAAAATGTTCAATTAATTTATTCTAAAAAAAATTCATTTGAATCTGTTTCAGCACACTAGTTACCATTCTCAAAAAAAAGAAAAAGTTTAATTGCAAGTGTCAATCTTGCAAAATTTCACTGAATAAAATTTCCAACAAAATGTTAGTAGCAACCAATGGCACTAGATATAATGTTAAATTATCATTATTAGGAGCAGTGGAATACATTTCTATTACAGCATTCTGTCCAAATTCATCTACTAGCAGCACTTTGACTAGAAAAGTAGAAAACAAACTATTTGTCTGTCTTTCCAAAGAATTTCATATTAAAGCCACTTTGTATCAAGTCTAGCTTTACTGCCATAACTAAAATCTAGGAAACACAAAAGCCCTCAGATGTCTGACATGATAACAGTTGTGCTAAGTACTTTTACTCACTCATTTCCTAGGTAACAAAAACGCCTTTTCTCCTAAGCTCATTCCATTTCTCTTCTGAGCTTGTTGATCTATACCATTTTCCAGACTACAGGAAACACCCATTTCATGAGAAGAAAATAAATTTTAAGAAATGCCTAAGTATTACTATCACTGAGAGCTAGGATATATTGCTTTTAAATTCTAAATAATGAATCAGGTGGACATGTTCTTAAGTCAAAAATTATTCAGTGTTAATTATCCAATTGATTTCAAAATTTTAAAACTTTTAAGACTGTTTTTATTTTCAGACACAACATATTCACCTCCCCTCCCTGCAAAAAAAAAGGGATAAAAGAAGGCAAAAGAGTATTTTTTTCACAAAGGCATTAAATACTTTTAGCAACAAAAAGCAAAAATAATAATGACATTTTCTTCAGAACATTAGTTCTTCAGCAATTTAAAAATTCTGATAAATACACCACTTTTGTCTGAAAAGCAACTACTAGTTTTCAACTTGCTTGAAACTGGTAATCTTACAGCTCTCTAAAAGCTGAATGACAATATTCACAAAAAAGGTAAAAATAGGATTTCCATGTGTATAGCTGTTCGTTAGATAAATGGTAAATATTTGATAAAATTCTCAACAAGGAAAATGCTTAGAAGTGTTCTCTAACACTATGTCTTCTTTTAGGTTTTTTCAAATTCATTTGCAATGCTAATGTTAGCATTGCATTTTATAACTTGAAGAAAAGATTCATTGAGATACAGCTTTACTGGTCACTCAGTCTTATCAGAAAAACGTTTTTTCCAATATATTTGACGAATTACTTTCATACAGTGGGGGTAAGACTTGGCCTTTAGGACTTGAAGAATCCATAATTATTAATTGGGAATGGACTAAGACAATACATGGCTTATTACTATTTGCAAAGGTACAAGCTTTGGTACTGTAAATATTAAATATCACTGTGAGATTGCAATATAATTTCAGTGAGCTTTCAAATCAAATGCTCACACACTTAAAATGCAAAGTGTTTTTAAGAAAGCGTTCTTATTACTTCTTATGCAACTTTTTAAAAGCACTCTTCTTAAAGCAGGTAAGTACATTATTCACCCTAGATCAAATTTGCAGGCGCAGTTTCAACCCATTGTTAACTAAACCTACATAGTAGTCTTTTTGTGCATAAGACCACTCAAAAAAGTAGGAACTGAAACAGAAGTCTGTCCAAGTATGGGATTTTTGCCTCACTACAAAGTCAACTTTTCTGCTGTCACAAAATTACGCAGAAGACAACATGCCTGTGATCAAAATAAAACGAAGAAGAGGGACGTAGACAGTCCCCTGTGATACTTTACTGCTGGCTCAGAGGTGTGAGAGCTTCATGTCAGCTGGTGTTATGTACAGACATGGAATCCCTCATCAGGCCACCCTGTGAGTCCAAGGTACCCAAACTCTGTAAGGATGTAAGTCCCCTAGGGCAGTACTGACTGTCACACAGGAGATATCCAGTCACAAGATGGA
Source organism: Parus major (assembly GCF_001522545.3). Lineage (NCBI taxonomy): Eukaryota > Metazoa > Chordata > Aves > Passeriformes > Paridae > Parus > Parus major. The sequence goes on along the minus strand of NC_031774.1, from coordinate 30,598,278 downwards.
CTATAGGCCCTTTGGAGTGCTCAGTGCTGCGTGCTTGAAGCTCTTGCTACTTCAGTCATACCAGCAACATTTTCCACCACAGATGTTATACCCACTTTAGTCATGCAGCTTATATATAACTTATTCCTGTTGCAGATTGGCCAAACAGAAAAGATTTTCAGGGCACCATGGTAAAAATACAATTCCTTGTGCTGTATTCAAGGTCGAAAATTTTAACCACCTTTATCTTCAGTGTTTGAATTCCTAACATCAATCATGTCTTATCCTGGACTAAAGTTGTCAAGATGTCAGAATTATTATCATCCCCTAAATTTTATCATGCTGCTTTATCCAAATTATCCTTATCTCCAAGTTTGACACAGCAGAATACTTTTGACACTAATACACCCAAAGCTCAGTTTACCTTGTCCTGAAGAGGGGAAAAAAGTGGGATATTTATACATTTTGTGTATGTATATATATAACTACTTTGTGCTTCAGGAATTCTTCGGGGGATAATCACAGAGTTGATATTTGAATCTGTTTTGGGATTTGCAAGGGGGGAGGCAGACCAGGCTAGTGTTTGCCTCCCAAAAGATTATCTGAGAATACAAAGGTAGTGCCTTGTCAGATTCCAATTACTTGGAAGGTTTTCATAAGAATCACCGCTGTCATGAAATATGCTAATAAATTTAGGACATTTCCAGTTCAGCTTGGGCAGCAACTCCAGGCATAGACTGTATATGTGAAGACAGAAATCATGAGAGAGAAAGTGTTAATATTATTTCAGAAAGTATGCCTCATTCCAGTACTTTCAGCATGGACTTTATATCATGTACCCATTGTATCCTTGGCAACTCGACTTGTTATCGAAAGAGACAAAATAGACAACTTTGATTTAAAGTTACAGCCGTCATATACTTCTAGGCTTGGATTTGGTCTGGAGCTAGACAGAATTCAAGCTAGAGACCAAAAATATTCCAAAAGTTATTTGATGTGATATGAGGGCATAACTGTGCTCATGATTTTTGACTAGATAAACTAGAAAAAGCTTTATCCAGATGCTCTCCAACATAACAAGGAAGACAAAGATAAGTTTTCTTCTTCAATGATGAGAGAGGTTCCTCATACTTAAGCAAACAAGTACAAACCAGAAGTAGCCCTTTCTCCCATCACCTTTTCGGCGAGGTTTATATTTCACCCTGGTTTTAAAGTAGTCATCATCTTATCACTTCTTCACCTTCAAGGTACAGAAGGCAAAAAAAGAAAGAAATTGATTGTAAGTATCTTTTTGTCAATAAATTTAAAAAGAAAAGTTACACTGAAGAAGATTCAGAGAGGAAAAAAAACCTCTCTATTTTAAGAAAAATTTCAAAACATCACATTATTTTCCCCACAATCTTTCATATGTTGCCCTTAACAACATTGATACTATGAATGAAGATTTTATCCATCATACTTTATATTTATGAAAGCTTATGCTACACTGAAGTGAGTTCTTCAAAATATCTTCTGTATTTTTTCTGTATTAACCTTGAGAGAGCAGTTCCTCAACATTAAGTCAGGCAATTTAAATTTCTAAATTAATTAGAAATAGATTTGTGAGTGTCTATGATATGAAGTGTGTAATGAGTTTGAACACAATCTTCATACAGAGAGTCCTTTGAAAAATATTTTTTTAAAACATTAAGATTTCCTTTTGCAGGGGAAAAAAAATGAAATGTGTGGATTTAATCTATAAATTAAGTTACAAATGAAAACCTACAAGACAACAGCCAGACTCCCCAAATGAAAGGCTACATGAAGCAAAACACAAACCGTGATTTTAAAAGCAGATCCGTTAGAACATCTTTATTATAAAAAGCTAGCTTTGAATAGACCTTAACCTGACTGGATTTTTTAACCCTATGAATGACATCTACCCTGTCAAAACAACTCTGGTCTGTTTTACCTGATCATATCCCAAAACAGCAGTTTTTTTCCTGGTGTGTTTCTTAATGACAAGCTGTTAAAACACAGAGAACCTATCAAACCTAGTATTATCATCTGCTGCTTTTTTCATCTAGTACACACTGCTGTCCATCAGAAGAAATAATTACTGGTTCTATTATGTATGGAAGCGTCATCCTGTCAGTTCAGCGACTGGTTTGAATAGCTCCTATCTGCCACTCTTTGATGCCATGCGTGCTCACTGTCCTGAGAGATGACAAAATACTACACCCTTCAGGATTTTTTTTTCCCCTCTCTCTAAAGCAGCATTTCACATCTGTGTCTGACAGAAGCATGAGGAGCTGAGAGAGGCAGACCTTCATCATCCTTCACAGAATAATGTTGCATGGATTAAAAGTTAAGACCTGATGTCTACTGATCATATATATTTCCTACAAAAATCTAAACTGGGGAGGCTACCAAAACGTGTAGGGAAATAACTTTTCAGTGTTGGAATAGCATCAGAAAACACATGGAATGTACTGGATATAAAATATTTAAAGATTTTTTTGAATGAGTGCTGAATACTTGAGTTAACTGGGGTCAGTGCATTTGCCCTTTTTTTATATTTTTTTCTGGTGGGGAGGGAAAGATGCAAAGTTCACAGGTCCTTTCTGTTACCTGATCAGGGCAGAATTAACAAAAATCCTGAATGTGGAAGAACTCGGATATTGAAGATACCTGGAAATAAACTGGAAACAACCAATACCACAAGAGCAAAGCAGCAGTGAACAAGGAAACGCTGTGGAAAAGAAATCACAAGACGAGAGTGCACAATGCATTTCAAATAGAAAAAAGCTTCCTATCTGCTGAGTGAGTCTCAGTATATTCTGACAGAGCACAGACAAAGCTTCAATCAAGTATCTCCTAGGTAAGTTTTTATTTCATATACTGCTTTGATTGTTTATCACATCAACATATACTTTAATGTATTAAAAATTATTCAATTAATTTAAAATTCTTTATACTAACCCTGAAGTTTAAATTCTTCAATGACAGATATTTAATGTTCTTAGATTTCCTACACTGTAAAAATAACATCTCTTTTGATATTAAGGTTATTCAAAGGAAAAACTCCTACATGATCTCTTGACTTAAACCAGAGTGAAATATTTCTAAGATTTAAATCCTTGAAAATATTTTAATACATATTTCATGCATGGCTGTTTAAGAAAGAAATTTTTAAAAGCCATGGTTCTGTTAATAGTACCACAAAACATTTACTGCACTTCATTATTTAATCTTGCAAAGCAAACAACATTTTGCACCACAGCAGATGTAAGAGGATATATTTTATTACAGAATAATAAATCTCTGTTTATATAAAAGAATATTAAATAAAGCTAGAAGGGTTGATCAGTTATTTATGAAAGGTAAACTACAGCACAGTAAGGAAACAGCACCATGTTAATGTACCCCAAGGTACTGTGTCAGAGTGTCAATAAGAAGACTGGACATCCATTCCCCAGTTAAATTATAAAAAAGAAGGTGCAGCTCATCTCATTTTTTCACTCCTTTACAGCATTCACATGAGTCACATAGACATGAATTCTACACAAAAATAGCATTCAAAACATTGCAGAATGAGATTCTACCATCTATTAGGACTTGCAAAATAAACACTATACCTTTTAATCAAAAAATTACACTTAGAAGTCACAGAGAAACATACATTTGCTCAGATACAAAAACCCCACAAAATCCTTGAAATTAAAAGTGCCTTAGCAATTTTATATCCTTTAACATACCATTTATATTATCACACTGGTCAATTTTCTAATCAATAGCAGCTTTGAAAAACTACATCTTTGCTGCTGCTGTTTTTTATTGTTTTCGCACAATTTTTTCTGTTAAGATGCAATAATTCTTCTTCTAGCATTGTTTTAAGTATCTCCTCTACTTCTCTCTGTATCACTTCCCTGGTTTCTATTTAGCTCATCTGATTATATGATATTCTTATTTAATATAACCTTCACTTTGTTCAGTTTTGGGGTTTTTTTATATTTTGCTAACTTACTAAAACAATATCTCTTTTGCCTGATGCTTGCTAAAGACAGACTAATTTGCCATTCACAAATACCCGTTATGAACCCTTCACTTATGCACAAAGCATTTAAGAATTCTAGCAAGTGCTAGAAAACTGAACTTACTTGCCAAGGATTGGTAGAATATATGAGACTAAAAAACTCAAGCCGATATGAGACAAGGCTCATCATAGTATAAGGAGTCAACAACATACTCCCAAAATAATGGCAGGATATGTGAAACAACTTCTGCAAGAAAGGGGTCATCTAATGCATATTACTGTGGAATACTTTATATATCTGAAACTTATTCTACTAGTCATACTTTTCATCGCCATGGCAGGGGGGAAAACCCATTTCCCTAAAACACCTAAGTCTTCTGCTTAATACAGGCAAACATTTCTATTATTCTAACATTTTTCCATTTGCTGTATTTAATGAGAACTTGATGGAATTTTTCCTAGTGCAACCATAACTCAGCCATTTTGTTGTTGAAAGGTTCCTGCACTCTCTATATTTCCCCAGTTTCTGTCCTTTTCTCTCTCAATCATTTTTTCCCATGTCTCACTTCACATATCACCCTGATCCAGTAAGAATTCTTCCTGACTCTTCACAGCTCCTATACAACATGCACTGATACTTTGTCTAACATCCAACACACTAGGAAAAAATCGTGAGGAAGTATGTTCTGTACAATATAAACTAAAATACAATATAAAATAATGTGGCTGTACATTTCAATAGAATCAGTTCACAATTTCCATAACTTCAACCATCAAAGCCTACTACAACCCAGTATTATTTGCAATGAGCAGCAAATGCAATACAGCTTTTGCCAGCTGGTTTCAGAAGACAGCTTTGTATCTGCTAGATGTGGTTCAGAGTTGGATATTAAAAAAGAGAGAAAATTAAGAACTGGAATTCAACCTTTGTTTCTCCAAGTACTGTTCTCACACTAGAAGTTTTGTTAACTTAAATGTTTTCTGAGTTTTTTGCTTTCTCTTTTGTAAAAGATACTGCTTATCATGGCTTAATAACAAAACAAAACAAAACAAAACAAAACAAACCTCCCCCATAAGAAAACACCACTCCAAATGCTAAACATGTCAGCTAGCCAACATCCTTATTTTAACAAATATCAGTTGATGATTCAAAGATCTCAAAAGGCTTACTCAAAACCTTGTGTTTTAGAAATTTCTGAACTGAGAACTGCAGTTATGGCTTTTTAAGCTCTGTTGAAAATATGAGAAGGCTAAGAACAAGTTGAAAGCTTACTTGTAGGAAGAACTGGGTTCAACTAACATTTTTTCAATATGTAATATTTTTAAAAGGTGGATGTTTCAGATATATTCATTAATAGTTTTAAGTAATTAAGATAAATGCCATTTTTATTTTAAGTGCATTATTTCTCTCAATTATCCTCAAAGAATTCAGATGTATTAACTAAATTAACAGCTTGTTATTAGTTCCAAAACCTAACCTTCCATGCAACCAGAAATAAACATCATTGAGTCCAGCTACCTGCCCTGTACAGGACCATCCCTGAGAATCACACCGGGTGCCCAAGAGTCATAAAGTGTTTTCCAAAATGTGTAATTATGTAAAAACATATCACCTGAAAGCAATAAGTTAATATTTATTTTTCCACCTTTATCATAATCAGTTGTTTAAGGATCACTAGGCATCTGACAAGGACATCTTTTCATTTCCATTCTGTATTGAGTTGTTTGCATATGTGAAATGAATAAACCACATCACAAAATAACAACAGGCAATTGCTCAAAGAGACCACATCTGCTTAGCAAAACAGCACACGTGGTCCATATATAAAGGACCCCCTTCCCAACTAATTCAGCAAGTAGCAAATATTAAAGTGGTAAGATAGAGTTTAATAAGTCTTTTCTGGGCAATTTTTAGATAAAAGAAATCCACAAATAAGAGCACAGACTTGGAGGTATACATATTACTGAGCTGCTGGCCTATCTTCTGCATTCACTTTCACATCTATCAAGACTACTATGTTACAGGTAAAACATTAAAGGTAAAACTTCCATCCTTCTACTGAAAGAACTTATATAAGATAATAGAAAGTAAGGAGTGAAATCCAGAACTTATGCTCCAATAGTTAAATCACTGATGCAAAAAGTCTATTTCACCTTGAGTTACAAATGAACACAAAATTCACCATGGCCATTTACATCTCTCTCAAGCCCTTCATTAAATAATCCCCCACCTCCAAAAATTACTGTAATGAGAAAAAGGGCACAAAACACTTCAAACCATTTGCACTATAAATACATGAGGGTACTATTATGCAGTACTTCCAACCAGGTGGAAAGAGCTATCTTTCAAAAAGTCAAACTGAGTGATATTGGATATATTACTTTATTTTTTTTTATCTATGTTCATATATATTTTTTTCATACATATTCATATAGAGAGAGTTGGTATTTTGTGGCATTTTTTTGGTGGTTTTTGGGGGTTTTGTTTGTTTGTTAGTTTTTGGGGTTGTTTGTTTTTGTTTTGGGGGAATTCTGTGTTTGTTTCATTTTGGTTTTTGTTTGTTGGGGTTTTTTGAACAAACAAGCAGAGCCAGTTCACACAAAACCAGTTTATGGCTACAGGTGACAATGCATAGGGCAGATATTCAGGTCTCAATCAGTACAAACTCTGACTTAAAACAGAACCACAAGGGCTTACATACATTTATGGCTGATACAAAGTGCTTTGGGAAGGGTATAACATTGCAAAGCAGAATCTGCATAGAAGGGAGATTTGTTACAGCAGACACAACTGTGTGTTCCTGGCAATGTGACCTGCTGCCCCACAGCCTTGATATACATCTGCTCGGCTCCTTCCTCTCTTTCTTTGTGATACCTGGTCCTTGACCAAATTTTAGGTCCTGCAAGGGCTACCTCCACACTTTAATTCTTAATTAACCAAATCCTGTATCAGCTTTTCCATTCCTTTTTTTTCCCAGAACAGATACCAAATCCACAGATCTACAGTTACCTAAATAGTTCCATTTGATAGCATTTCTTCACTTGCAGAAAGACATTCCCTAATTGTCTTCAATATTCCTGAAGCTATGAGACATTAAAAATACCCATTTGTATAGTCTGCCTCAATGAGCAGAATCGATGCTTTACAAGGAATTCAACTTGCTATTGCTCTGCTATATACTTATAATAGCAACCAGTGCTGAAGACTGCAAGCACGCTAAAGAGCTTTAAATTACAGAAAAGTGAATTTTTTACGGGACCTCAATATCTTCCAACAGTTTTGAATTGATACCATCTCAAACTTCAAATATTAATTTAGTGATTCTGCAGCTTAGAAACAGGGAAGAAAGAACACATCACTTGGGAAAGATCACACCACATCCATCAGAAGCTCCACACAGACCCAAATTCTGCACAACAATAACCAAAAGTGTAAGTCTAGGGACAACTGAAAACAGGGTACACACACAGGCATATTTCCTCAGAATTATTCTGCCTGCCTCTAGCTATTTGCAGTTCAGGGATTTTTTTGAGCCTCAGATAATTCCTTTTTCTAAGATAACCCTCAAAGTATTTTGCCATCAAAAAATACCTTTGCTTTGAATTTGCTACCAGATAGTTTCATTCAATACTCCCTACTTCTTCCACTAGCAGAGACAATAATAATTTCTTATTTATTGTATTAATCCTTCTGTGATTTCACAGACGGCTATGGCATACTGTTCTCATCTGTCTTTGCAGTTGAAGACCTCTACTCATACTATCCTTAGCTATGCTTTATATGCAAATTCTTCCATACTGTTGGTTGTCCTGCTGGCCTTTGCAGTATTGTTTCAATACTACTCTTTCCTTGTGGAGCTTCTGGGATCCAAAGTGCAAAAAACTATGCATTGTGCCTGTGTCACTGATTTATATGGTGACACCATAACGTTTCTGTTTTCTTCTCTATTCTTTTCCCAGTTTCTTTGTTCACTTGCTTTCAACTAGGGAGGAACAAGAATCATCTCAGATGACTTTAAATGCATAGGGATTGTTTACACACACACATACACACTGTACTTCACTTAATCTTCATCTGCAGAGAATTTAATCTGTCATTTTTCTGGTTTTATTCTGCAACTCTCTGCAGTCCTCAGGCTATAAGGAATTACAGAAGAAGCAGATACACACTTTTAAAAGTTAAGGTAATAACACATCAGATAAATCCAAGAGCTCTATGTGATTTTCCACCACTGAAATTCACAGAATCAGAGAATGGTGGGGGCTGGAAAGGATCTCTGGATATCACCTAGTGCCACCTCCCTGCTAAACAAAATTCATCTAAAATGGGTTGCACAAGAACAGGGCATGTTTTGAGTATCTCTAGAGAGGGAGATTCCACAATCTCTCTAGGCAATTGTTCCAGTATTCCGGCACCAGCAAAATAGTTTTTTCTCACATTCAGATGAAAGTTCCCATGTTTCAGTTAATGCCTGTTGCCCCTTGTCTTGTCACTGGACAGCACTTGAAAAGAGTCTGGCCCCATCCTCTTGTCACCTGCCCTTCAGATATTTATATGCACCGATGAAGTCCCCAGTCATCTCTTCTTGAGGCTGAACAGGCCCAGCTCCCTCAGCCTTTTCTCATAAGAGATGCTGCCTTGCTGCGCCTTCACTGGACCAGCTCCAGCAGCTCCCTGTCTCTCTTGTCCTGAGGAGCCCAGAACTGGACACAGCACTCCAGGTCAGGCCTCACAGGGCTGAGCTGAGGGGCAGGATCCCCTCCCTTGACCTGCTGCCAATGCTCTTCCTAAGGCAGCCCAGGATCCCATTGGCCTTCTTGGCCACCAGGGCACTGCTGGCTCAGGGACAGTTTGGTGTCCACCAGCACCCCCAGGTCCTTCTCCACACAGCTGCTTCCCAGCAGCTCAGCCCCAGCCTGTGCTGGTGCCTGGGGTTATTCTTCCCCTGCTGCAGGAACTTACATTTGTTAAATTTCATTAGGTCCCTCTCTGCCCAACTCTCAAGCCTGCCTAGGTCACAATGGATGGCAGCACAGCACTCTGGGGTATTGGTCACTCCTCACAGTTTGTTATTCTGTCCCTCCATGCAGGTCAATGATCACCAAATTCAAAAAACCCAGTACTGAGCCCTGAGACGCAATGCCAGCTACAGCCCTCTAACTAGACCTGTGGCACTGACCACAACCCTCCAAGCTCTGCCATCCTGCCAGTTCTCAATCCACCTCTCCAGCATGCATTTCCTGAGCTTAACTCTGAGGATACTATGGGACACACGTCAAAAGTCATGCTGAAGTCAATGCAGACATGTTTAAATCAAGACTGACAAGAGCTTTTGACAGTAGCTGTACTAAGAGATGTGCCTAAAGTCAAACACTAACTAGTTCACAACTTGCTTTGATGACTGCTCATGTTATTCAGAAAAGTTCACCCAATCACAAAGGCTTTCCTTGGCATCGTAATTGATAAATTTTACTGGCTATGCTGGGGTTAGCCTTTCATGTACATTTAGAGAGAACCCTGCCCACTATATATCACATGAGTAAGGAATTTGAGCTAGGGAAAGAAAACAGCAAGTTTCCCTTCCTCAAATTTGTCCCAAACTTTACTGAAACTGATATATTTTATTTTTTTTATTATGCTTGCTATTTCACATGTTTTGCAAGTTAAACAATGAAGGAACTATACTTTATGTTTCTTGGTAATATTTTATATCTAACATCTAAAAGCAAATAATGGGAAATATTATTTCATTTAACAGTTAAATTATATATACTTTAAAAACATCTTATAAGGAGGAGGAGGAAATAGAATAATTTCTTAGTTTAGCTGTGCCCAGCTGTCAGAACTCAGATACAGACTCAAGAAAAATACCTAAGGTGTCTTAAACACCTATACATACTCTATTAGACTATTCAAGAACTCCTTTAACTATTGTAATATAAATTAGATAAATTATTTCTAATGTCATTATGCAGACATCATCTCTTCCTGACTCATATCATAGGTATATACTATCACTTGTCACCAAATTACATCTTGTCCATGTTATATTGTCCCTTGGATTAATCTACTGTGCTTTTCTTCCATGATTAAATGAATTCGAATTCTAGTCACGTGAGGTTACATTGTCAGTGTGGTTGCTCAATGCTTCAGTTTTCAAAAATGCATTACAGCAGATTTTTATCATATAGTATAGCTTGCTCAGTGGGTTATTTCCATAACAGAACAAACTATTTAAATAGTCCTTGTGAATGAAATAATTTCAATTTAAAACTAGTCTGGGAGAGCAACAGACTTCAGGAATAGTGCTCATATTATTTTATTCGAGATACTTAGAAAAAAACATTGCCTATAGCCTCTGTCACCACCATAAATCATATACAATTGCAAGGTAAAATTATTACATCCCTCTGTAGTACTTTTTTAAATAAAAAAAAGTCTTCCTAGTTTGGTTTTTTTAATTCATGCTAAAATTTAGACCATAAATATTCTTTTCCTCTACTGAGCAAGTTTGTAAAAACAGGTCTTTAATTCATATTCCCAATTTTGCTTCCCAAATGGGTTCTATGGTTCACTTCCTCAGGTTTGTATAGTCACTGCAGCAGTAGAAAATAGTAGTATGTTAAAACACTTTGATGTAGAAAACATTGCAAATAGAAACCCCAAAAAAACAAAAGACTCTTCTATTAATAAATTAACAGACAAAAGAAGGTTCATATGCACTGATACAGATAAACTATTCTGAAGTAGAGGCACTAAATACAAATAATCACTAGGGTTTTTTTGCTGTTTGGTTTTTTTAAACAAAAAGATAACATGACCAAATCAAACACTTTAGGCACTTCAAAAAGCGCTTTGTCTCTAGTTAAATGTTACTTTACACGGAGATATTTATAAAGACCAATTTTCTTTGACAAGCTAAAATGTGCTTGTAAGGTAAAGGTATGAGATCTGATGCTTTCAGGTTACATTTCTACAAGTTAATTTAGTCATCTCATATTTGTAGGCAATTTTCCTCTAAGAGGCTAGATTACTCTTCCTGGGGATTTCTATTCCTCCTTCTTACTCTTCCTCCTCCTCCTCCTTTTTTCATAACCAAATACAACTCAGAGAAATAAAGTTGTCTGTGGGACAGAAAGAGGGTATATAAAACCAAGTGTAAATGAAGATTTAATGAGGCATTATGAAATCAATAACAGAAGAAACATAAAAGGGGCAGACAAAGCCATGAAGAGTTACATAAAAGAAAACTTACAGCAAGAGAGGCTGTAGACTCTTATTTACATTAGAAAATTTACTTGTTGTCAATATTCTAACTGAAAATGTACATTAAGATTAATCAGAAGTAGGCATGTGGATTTAATCCAGCTTAACCCAATACACATGCATGTTACCACTCTTACTATTATCAACAGCAATTTTAGTATTTTACTGATTGTGCTAGATCTTTCCCTTCTCACCAGCTGTTCCATGTCATGTTCCTGCCAACTCTTTTGCACCATTCATGTAGTCAAATCAGGCAATGAGATCCATATCTGGTGACGGGCCAAATCCATAATAACACTGAAGTGTTTTTCAAACTTTTTCTTGAGAAGAGGGGAAGTGACCTTAATTTATTATCAAGGGCAGAATCAAAATATAAAGCAATTTCAAATTCTGTCATGCCAAATTCTATCTTATAATGACTTTCAAAACATTAAGCACACCTAGAAAGAAAAAAAACAAACAACCAACACTAACATGGCTCCATTGTAAGGAAGTCAGGGAAAAAGTGTTGTTTTCAATTAGAACCACTTTGGTATATTTCCTTGAACACTGGAAAGATTACAATGAATACTGCAAAGAGAGTATCTCTTCCTGAATAGTACAAATTGTGTAGACTTGTTGTCTGGAACTGTTACTCTTATACCCCTAACATTTTATTTATTCAAAAAAATCTAACTCAGATTACCTCCTATTACCATTGAACTGTCAATTTATAACACATGGCTTTCCAAAACTTCCATTCTGCCAGCATTTTCCCAGCAGAAAGTTGTCTTGAATGAAAATTTCATTGCTATAAATAAATGCAATTATGGCCCCTAGCATTTATTACACAAAAATCAATAGAATTATATCATGATTTTAAATCATTCCCATCTTGAAATAGTTCTTTCACCTTGCCCCCTTTTATTTTGTAGCAAGCTGATACACAATTTTCAGGAAGCATTTTCTGTATATTGCAGCACATGCATATACTCAGTCAAAGAAACCCATTTTATCTTCCAGTCAACAGTATAAAAGAAGCAGAGAGTATGATCACTTTCACAATCCAAATTATCTGCAACATATTCAGAAATACCACGCTTTATAAACGCAGACAATGAGTGTATACTGTCAAAGGAAGGTCATCTGATTCACATTCCAGTAAAGGTTGAAAATTAGTCAGAATCAAAGAAAATATAGTTCTTCCCCACTTGCACCCTATTCTGACCCTCAAACACAACTGTTACTAAAAGAGTTTTTAGTTCGCCATTTTTACACACAAGCAAGGGCTTGGTTTGCAAGTAAGGACAACAATGGGATACAAAAGAATGTCCTTGAGGCTAGAATAGACAGTAAATACAACACTTGTTTTATTAACAACAAGCTTTGGCAAGACTCAATATGCCTTTGACATTCTTCAGGAAAATTACTCAAATCTAGATGAAAAATACGCTGCTTCAGAAAAAAAACAAACCTTTAAGTGCTCAGAAAAAGCCATCTTCCTATACAACATCCAGAAATGCCAAAGACGCCACTTCCCTGATGAGCTGAGAGTGAACAATAGGCATGAAAACAGAGAATAGATGAGGAACCAAAAAGTGATTTGGACAGGTACAAAAATATGAGGCAAGGGAAAGGTCAAGAGAAAATCTAGACTAGAAGTTGGATGTAGGAACCAGGAATTCTTGAACAACAGGATGAGACCAAGGAAAGAAAAACCTCAAATTACCAGGTGTAGGTAAAGCAACTAAACCCAAAAAGCAATAAAAGAAGAGCAGGACAAGGAGAGCCTGAGCTATCAAGACCAGATTGAGGAGAAATTTCAGGATCACAGATGGAAGAAGAAAGGAAGAGTGTAAATGAAATTAAGGAACAAACAGGCACTTCATAGCTTTTAGAGCACTGTCTACTGCACAGCCCTTTTTCACCCCAAAACTGATGCTTAGGAACAGCACTGTTCCTTGCAAATGAATTTTTGAGACAATTGCTCAAATAGGTTTTGCTGTCTCTTCTAATGGTGGTTCACATACAGGCTGATCAGAACACTTCTTTGGAACACATCAATTAACAAGGAAACATTCCTATCACAGTTATTTTTGTTTGTTAACAGATATTAGGAATAAATGAATACTTATGAGAAAAGGAACAGCAAATGCAGTCTGCTTTCTACAATTAAATCAATCTGCTACATCTGATAGTTTTATCATCTTTACCATAAACAAAAACTTATAGTTTTACAAAACTTTGCAGAATTTCTATTTTGTTTCTTTCTCTAATGTAAGCTGCTGAGAGATAAAACAAAAATATTACAATTAAAACAAACACAGCTTCTCCAAATCAATCAACATCTTTTAGTATTACCATAGAAGTGATCTCTATTAATGTCATTATTCGAAAAGAAACAGTATTTTATCAATAAGCAAAAGAATGTCTGCTCTGAAAAGTTTACAGTCTAATTCAGGTGATTTAACAGTGGTCAGAATTTAACAGAATCAAAAGTGTAAAAAGAAAACCGAAAGAAAAAAAAATCAAATCAATCAAAAGTAATATGCAGCAATTAGGAAAATCAGAAAGTTTTTTAAAAAATCAAAGTAGGGAATGGCACAAAATAAATAAAAAGCAGTAAAGGTAGGAGAAAGTGAACAAGAATGCCATGGCAATAACACACTGAACTTTGAAAATGAATACTGGAATAAGAAATGTACCATCTGAGTAAAAGAGAGTAATTCAGTTTTGGTTAGGGGATTCCAGTGGCAGAAATGGTAGGGATCATGTGCCAGAAACACAGATGACCAAGGTGAAGCCTAGTCAGGCAGAACAGTTTTAGGGGCATTATAAAAACAAAAGACATTATTAAACTAAAGGAACCGTGAACCAGGTAAATAGACATTTTTTTCTAGGTTTCAAGACTACAAATTCAAGTTGTGGGCATGACAACAGCAAGACTGGACAAATTGCTCCACATTTAAACTAACTGATTTGTGATTTCATAACCAAAACATACTTCAATACAATTCAGCAGAATTACCACCAATATAAAGTAGCAGCAGAAGATTAAGGAGCCAGTGTTAGAGAAGGGTATTGGTAGGAAAACATTTTAAATCCAGAAATCTGTAACTCCACAAATAAATGACTGCACTCAAGAAGTGAAAAATTAAAAGTGTGGGGAAAAGCTTGCCACACTGATTTTAACAGGAACAAAATTTGACCCCTTTAGTCTGTGAATCTTACTTTATTCAATTCTGAATCATAAAGCATACAAATTTCTCCTAAATACTGAAACTGTTCAGATTTTTTTAATTACTTACCAGTGATTATACAGAACCACCACTGATACTTAAAGCCACACAGTTCTAAGATATCAGAATATTAAAATGAAGACATCCTACATTTATATTCAAATCATGGATTCACATTATACTTCCATACTTCAATCATAGTTTTGATTATACTTTAGGTAAAACTTAGGAGGGATAAGGGCATAGATATGAAAGCATATATAATGGGCACAGACTACCTATTACAGAAAAACACATTTATCAAGAAAATGTAATTAATACTTAAAATCTGGCACTTCTTATTTTTAGTTCAGGCAAAAAAAAAAAAAGACAGCTTGGCTTGTCTGATTAGAAAAAAAAAAAAAAAGGAAAAAGAAAGATGAATTTCTGTAATGTTAGGAACAGTTTAGGAAGAAACACTGAGCAGATGGAGAACCAGCTACCACTGATGCCAAGTCCTGTGATTTCAATGCAAATCTTTATTGTGGAAGTTGCTTGGTTTTTTTCTGTTTGTTTGGGAGAAGAAAAGGAGTTTGGGAGAGACTGCATTTTTGTTGATTTCAGACACCTACAGGTACATAAGCAAGAAATACCTCTTAGGTCTAGTAACAAGTGCAAAGCTGCAGACCGCCCCACTGCAAATAAAACATGTTCAAGTGGAAGTGAGACCACTTGGATAAAAAGCCTCTACAGATGGGAAATGTTATCTACCAGAGGACCATCAAAAATGAAATGAAAGTTCTGATGTGCTGAAATGGGGCTAGAAGGAGAAGCAGGATAGGAGAGTGTGCCATGGAAACTCAGAGAACATTCAGGGAATGAGGTAGTGAAAAACAGAGAACACGAAGAAAGATGCAAGTAAAGCATACGCTTATATCTATTTATGGGTGGCATAAACTAGCAATATTTAAGTGACCTGTTACTAATCCTTAGTGCAACAGTGTAATCACCTTTCAGGATCTACTGATACCTGGCACCTGTATCTTAAAGCCATGGTAAGTGATAAGAAGTAACCAATACTGCTATGTTCTACACAGAGCTCATGTCACTTGGAGAACAGCAAGAACATGGAAGTCTTGCATCAGTTGAATTTATTGGCCAATTTCTGGCTAAAAAGTAGCTCAGCTGTCAAGCAAGTACCACTGAAAAATGGGGCCCTCATGTACAGGACAATCCAAATCACCAGTGAGTTAGGCATTTCTGTAACGAAAACTGATTTTTAGCTATTCTGTATAATTTTAAAACTCAAAGGATTCATTTTTAGTACTTGAACTATGCCCTACTATTGCTGTTCTTTTTGCTTGAGCAGAATTACCATTAAAAAAAGAAAACTGATTTCCTCTTCACTCAACCTTGAAAAATTGGAAAAGTCTCTACTTGAGACAGGAAAGTTGAAGGAAAACCCACTTTTAATGCAAGCTTTGTTCCACAAGTTTATCTGTTCAGGTTTTCCAAGATGGCCAAGGGTGTTTTGTGTACTTCTAATTGTCAAGCATGTACTGACCATGCAAATGACAAAAATGCAATATATTGCAATAGACACACCTAAATTAAACAGAGACACAAAAGAAAGAGGTTAAAAAAACAGACCAGTTATTTAGGGAAGGGAATGTAGCTGTTACCTCGTAATTCTTATACATACTGTTCATTACTATTATATTCCTGTGACTGTCCTTTTGATTTTTATTCTACATTTTTTTTTGTATTCAGCTGCTAGGTACCTACAGAAACTGTATGTGCTATTATTATAAATAATACATATTCTTACAATATCAAAACCATTCTCCCAGTTTTATTTGAACTGCACAGCATTTCTCCATCTTAACTTCTAATGCACCAGAATTATTCAGCCATGGCCTAAAAACCAAATGGGAAAAATTAATGTCCAAGATGGTATTTTTTCATCTTGATAATCATCATCTTGCAATCCAAGTATTGTTATTGAGGTGTGTATGCTGGCAATTTTTGGCTGGTGTACTGCTAATGCCTACCACATTTAAAGAAAAGTAATCAACACTTTGAAAAGCCTGAATACATTTTGATCAGCTCTGTAATGGTATTTTAAATATATATTTTTAAATAATCTATTCAGACCCAAAAATCTGATGAACAACTTAAACTTACTGTAGTTCACTTAACCCTCATCTGTCAAAAAATGAGGGCACGTCTTCAAACATTGCAAGATTCTGCTTGCAAAGTAAGGTATCCTATCACTTCCACTTCTCTTGCTCTTTATGCTTCAACAGCATTTTTACTAAATTGTTCAAGACCCATTTTCTGAAGGCTTCACAAGGGACTTGTATTTTATATCAGCTAGACAAAAGCAACATGGAAAAGTTTGCTATATTCAAGATAATTAATAATAAATAAATTATAAAATGCTGAAAAAAAGAAACATTCTTAAAAACTTAAGCTGAACTGAACCCAGGACACCTGTTTTACACAGAAATATAATAAGCCCTAACAAAGAAGCTCCGTCAGGCCAGTGACATCAGCTGTTATCAAAGCCAGCTGGCAGTTCTAAAGACTATTTTCAGCTGCCTTTTTAACTATTCAGTATGAAATTTTCATGGCCTATTGTCTGCTTCAGGTGGCTTTTCCTTATCCCTTCTTTACCACCACCTTATAAAGGAACCCAGAGAATGACTCGAACATTTTTCTTGAAAGCACTTGAGAAACTGTAACCACTTTCCTACCCTGAATCAGTAACTTGAAGTCAGACTGCACAATGATTTTGTATGAAAGAGGTACACTTGGCTCATTTTGTGAAAAATCTGACCTGATTTAGCCAAGCTACAAGCTTCTAGAAATTAAAGTTTGAAGCTAACTTTTAGAAGATCTGCTGAAGCTAAACAACCAATTACCGCATCTACCTCTGCAGTGGTCTTCTGTATGTCATCTCAATGTGCCAGGCAACTGAATCAAGTTTCCTCTTACTTTCAGTTTTGAGTGAGAGTCAGATTTTCCACTGTAGAAGTCTGCATTTAACAGGCTTTAGGTAGGACACTGAACACAAAGTGTTGCACTGCATATTTCTGCAGCCTCACCTGGTGAGGTTAGAATAGCCTAACAGTTGAAAACAATGGTCTGTCACTTCATACTGTTGGGTAACCTGAGTAGGATTTAGGGTATACAGAGAATGTGGAGAGAAGATGGAAAAAGCAGCTTATAATGGAGACCAGAACTGGAAGACTGAAAGAATAAACTGGGATTGACTAGACAAGGAAAGAAACTAAAAGGAACATAACAATATGTGGTAGTGAATTAAACCAAATGAGCAATGCCAAGCAGAATAACTAAGACTTGGGGATCACTAGGACTGGAAAGAATGAGGGACAGATATTCTGCCTCTGACAGAATTTGAAAGAATTGGATTTTAATAAATATATACAGAAGGGAGCTGGCTCACAACAAAAGACTGAAAAAAGATCTAATAAACACAGACAAGAAGAAAAAACAACAGAAGGAAGAGTGAGAAGTAGAATTAGTAGGCAGGCAAGGGCTGACAGCAGAGAAACAACGTGCAGTCAAGAGACAGTCTGGGACTAGTTAAGCCTAAATATTAGATTGAAAAGACAGAACCAGTGCCGCACTAGAGATTGGCATGAGGCAGAGAAAGCTGGAATTGTAAGCAAAAAGCTAAAAACCCAGTGTTTGTCTTCTATTGAAGCTATTGAAAGACTACAGTCTCTGTAAGTATCTGCAAACTCCTTTCTTCCCCTCAGACTTCCACTTTCCACCTTCCTCTGCTAACAATAAAAATGTAGTGTAATAATGCACAACTTTGGTCCTTTCTTAATTCAAGCAACAGTAATATTTATGTATTAGATTTAAAAGTTCTCATCCTAATTATCAACATGACAACATGACCCTGCATGCAATATTACAGAGCCTAACCACTACATAGGAGAACAGGTTTTTAATCCAAGCTTTTGCTGAATTGTTAATTGCTGTATTAATTACATAGTTGTATATTAGTAGTAAATCACAAGATTTTAAGACTTTTTAAAGGTTTTGTATTAGTGAAAAATTAGAAATGTAACTCTGTTCCCTCTCCTGTACTTCCTAACTGGTTGTTGCAATTAAACTGGAATCATTTTGCATCTTCAGAATGCTGAACACCAATATACTAACAGCAATTATCAAATAAAGCAGATGTGTGAACTTCTCAGACCACCACAAATAAATATGACTGTATTATCAGTTTCCACACATCAGCCAAAAAAACTAAAGAACAAAGAACACTGCTCACACAAACTGCTTTTTTGTGTGACTCCAAGAAATCTGCATTACTGTTTAGAAGGTACTTTTCTCTTCCTCCAAAAGAAAGTACTTTATTCCACTGCAGTTCCTTATCAACTTATTTCACCTTAGAGAATAGTAAAAATATATCCTAAAATAAAGCATTCTCTAAATCAAAGATTTAGAATTAATGAATAGGATGAATATATGAATATTACCTTCTAATATTATCATTTGAGACATTAAGAGAATCTAAAGAGTAAAATAAATGGGGAGGTAATAATTGGGTTGAAGTATAACTCATGAAAAATACAAATTAGCAGAGCTAGATACTATTTTGTTACAGCTTCAGTTCAAAAGCACTGTTCTTCAGAACATTTTAAAGACATTCTGAAAGCTAACTACAGAGTTATAGAAGTTGTTAAAAAGTTGAACCATGGAGACATGGCTCCTCAGGACAGGTCACCTGATTTAAGAAGTTTTGAATTACTATATCTACTTTGCTCCCCAGACTCTGTAACACACATGTTTCTGAGGTCCATTCTATGTGTCTTGATTCCAGCATTGTTTGCCATGCAACCCAAGATTCAGAGAAGTCAATCCACAATTCATGATATTGTGATTAAAACCTGACAGCTTCCCAGCTTTGCAACATTCATGTGAAACAGAACTTCAGAAATTGATTCTTGCACAAAGAAAGGAAACTCTCTTCTTTGTTTCTTTGCTGTAGCTAACTTCTAACTTACCTTACCAAGCTGTAACTGAAAAATCCAATTATTTAGATTTGAGAGATTTCAGAATTTCCAAAGTACTACAAAAACTGCCATAATACATTGTTTGCAGCTTTTTACTGAATGGTATTCCAACACAATGGCACATCAAGAGTTTCTAAAATAATTTTAGGTAACTATTTTTAGTGAAAGAACCCTATACTATTCATGTATGGTTGGAAAAACCCCAGGATCTAGTACAGACTGTCCTTCCTCATTTATTATCTCCTCTAAACAGAGGAAAACAACTGGTCATTATTTTGAAGGAGAGTAAGACTTCATATTCATGCACACATCTCTACAGTGCTGATCACAGATCACAAATCTGTGTTGAAATATACAAGAGCAAGCAGCTGCAAGTTTGCTGTGTTTAGTTATATCAGCAACATTTTTCTTTCCTGGAAAGCAACCCAATAACCAAGATCAAGAAGAATAAGCTCAGTGTTACTGGATGCTGCACACACTCAGACCCATCTTTTCACAATAAGGCTATAAATGCACTAGCCAGCAGCCCTCTCTTACTCCCCATCTGTCACAGCTCAGTGCAGCCTGTGTGCTATGAGCCTGCACCCATGGAGACTTTCAACACTCCTCAGTACATAAATGGCAGACGTACGGAGGCAAATAAGAATGGTATTTTAGGGTTAAGTTTAATCATCAAGGACAGCAACTAGAAAAGTAGTCGTGTCAAAATGCAAAACTGAAAACCCTTCAGATTGGAAAATGCTTACCTGCTGAGCTAAGCAAAACACTGAAGTCTGTTCCTCTCTGTGACTCCCCAGCTTCACTCTGTCCCTCTTTTTCTGTATCCTCATAGCGGCTCCAGTTAGAAAATACCTTTCTTCTTGAATAGCATTTCATGTCTTGCTTCTCTTCTTCATGTCGTGATTCGGAATCATCATCCTCCTCTACCTGTGACATTTAAATGAAGAGTTAAGCCATTGCAACTTGGTAGCATTTTGTTCTGTATTTAAAGAATCATTCATACAAACAATTCTAACCACAGAAATAAAACCCAGAAAGACAAATCCATCTGGATCCCCACATACATTTTAGGTGGTACTATCTTTGTGAACTGTATGTAATTTCTCAAGAGTCTAACTAAAAGCATCGAGTAAAACTTCAGCTCTTACAGGGGGTCAAGCAGTGACACTGATACAAGTTCCATTGCTTTCCTTCTTTTTCTGAACGTTCATAATGAATAGCCTTCTTCCTAAGACTGAGAGGTAGGGAGTGGAATTAAGAATTGAAACCAAGTGTTTCTGTCCAAGTGTTGCAGTGATACAGATGATAATTGAAAAAAAAAAACAATGTTTGTAAAGTGGAATAGAAGATACATTCTCCAGAAAAACATTTTGAAAATGGTGATTTATATAAGACTTTCCATTATAACCAACTATTGTCTTAAATCAAGGGATATAGAATAATTAATCAAATTTAATTTCCTTCATGAAAGCCATTTTATGGAAACAGACATGAAAAAATTAAGTACACTGCTAGCAGTCAATCTACAAATCTTAACGTCGTAAAAAGTCCTACAGTCAAAAGCAGAATTCATTGCAGAATCAACTTAAGATACCAGCAAAATAAGCATTTGCTACAAGTACTCAACAGCTGTGGAAAACCCTCCCCTGTTTAGAATTCTCTATATATGCAGCTCTCCCAGAGCTTGGGGTTTAGCTGAAATGACTGTTGCTTCACAAAAAGAGAGATTTGCTTCCTGGAGGGAGGAGCACTCAACAGGCAAGCGATTAAATCTGTCACAATTACACAAACGCACTCCCAGGTGTCAAACAGATGACAAAAAGGAAAATATTCTGTGCATTCTCACTGGTTCTGTGCATTTTTTAGGTAAATTCTCTTTTCTTTGTATTCATCAGATAAATACACTAAAATGGTTGTTGTAGGTAAACAGTTGGTTATGTGAGCAAGTAGATGAACTGACAGCTGCATTACTGGAAACTGAGGCAGAGCTGTAATTTCCACACAACAAAGGCCAAATCCACTTATATCAAAACAAAAATCAAGTTACTTCTTCTCTATTATTCTCCTATGAAATAAGTGATTTGCTAAAATCCAGAAAGCTACTGAAATTCAGTGCCCAAAATAAGTCAAAGCAAGAAGAGTGCTACAGAGATAGATCAGTTTTGTACTCTATTTTTAAGAAAAGATCAGAGTCATCTTAAGCAACTATGACATTATAGACGATTCTTTATTATAGAGCTGTTTGAAGAATTCACTCCTTTCAGCTGTAAACATAAAAAACCCAGGAGTATCACTTCCACAGTTCAACAAGCTCCCAGTAAACTAGTATGGATACAAATGTTTTCTCTTAAACCAGACTAAATTCTTTTTCACATTCTGTTATTAGCTATGCTATATTGTGCACCTCAAGGAAATTTCACTTCTTAGAAATAGTTAACTTCAGGAAATAAACCACAAATTCGCAGAAGCCTTAACAGCACCTTTGCAACCTGATTCCCCAAGTACTGTCCTGAGTCTTATTGTTAAAATAAGTAAACTTCAAATAAAAACCTGCTTCTGTTTCCAATAAATATTTAATAGAAAATCTTACATGATGCACCACCAAGCTACAAAATAAAACCACAAATAATCACAATTGAATAGGAAACTTTTAATCAATTTAAAGATGTGTTAAAATTTTCAAATATATAAAAAACTTATCAGTGAAACTTCAGAAAACAGTTTGTCCATCTCACATGAGACAGCTACCAAGTAACAACCAGAGAAACTCAGAAACATACACCTTAATCACCTTTCTCTTAGCTGCCTATTCACCTACACCATATGCTACTAACATTGTCACCCCACCTTACTGAAAATGAGTCTTAATCAGTACAGAGCAAACATCTGTCCTATGTGTAATGAAATAACAACCCTTTTGCCACATAACCAAATAAAAAAAGATGCAAGCTGAAAAAAATTCTAGAAGCCAACTCAGACATAACCTTTAAAAAATTATTACTCACATTAGGAGAAAAACTTAGGCCTTTAAATAGTATTAAACTATTTCCATGTTATTGCTCAGTGTTCTAACACATCATGACACCAGAGGAAGTATAGCATCTATCTGCTGTGACTCAGTTCCAGCTAGTAATGCAACACCATTTGCACATTGCATTGAAATTTACAAGTGGGGAAAGTATGCAAAAACCCCACCAAACACAATCAGGAAACCTTCACACTATTTTGCATATCAGAAGAACAAAAGAAATATGTGCAATATTCTGTCTAAACACTAAAGCACTCAAACAACAGTGAAAGGGCCAAGCTCCTCTGCAAAGGAACTTGCACAATTTGTGGTCTTCTGCCAAGTGATGCGTTTTTATTCTTTATGAGAGCCTGTGACTGCACTTTTCTTCTAAAGGAAAGCAAAGTGCATAGCACAAATGACCACAATCTGCAGTCTAACAGAGCAAAAAAATACATTAGTACACTAATTTTACATACAGGGTTAGGGACAGTATGGTATTGAGAAAATACAGGAAAGTGGGCTTTTTGTTTGACTTTTCTTACAGATGAGAACACACTGATGCACGTGGTTCAGGAATGAAGGTGTTTAAATGAAGTAAAGATTGTTCTGAGCAAGTAATTCCCCCTGGGGTCATTCTTCTGCATTTCCCTGGAACCCAGAGTGCTTTGGGTCAAACCCAGGCTGAAGAACACAATGGAGAAAGTGCAACAGTGACCTCTTCCATCCCACTTCAATTACTCAACCACTCTTCACTGTAAGTGCAATCAGTCCTACCATGTTAAGAACACATGTCCAAGCACTCAACAGAATTGTTGAGCTTACAGCCCTTTAACAAAACAAAACTCAAAGTGCATTAAAAGTCAGGGCTTCCATTAAGACTTTCTAACACTGTACTTATTACCTTTAAGAAACCACTGGAGCTAGAGCTTACAGCCCTCTTCCTGTTCAATTCTGGTAACACTGTAGGAAAAATTTAAAATTCTTCATCTTTGTCAGTACTTAGAATAGCCTACAGTAACAGAAACATCAGATGTTCAGCTTACCTTTCTTTGGGCCAACTGCTGTTCCCTACTATGTAGGTATCATGTATATTAGATTTCCGTTCTTATTTATTTTGTAGCATACTTCCCAATGCTCTACCCAATATGTCACTTTATAGTATGTAAACACAATTTGAGCTTTTTTGTTAATCTCTTAGAAAGAGCACAGCTGTTTGTCTTCTTCACTTCCTTCCAAAAATATCTTTAGAAACTCTTCAAAAT
Source organism: Parus major (assembly GCF_001522545.3). Taxonomy (NCBI): domain Eukaryota; kingdom Metazoa; phylum Chordata; class Aves; order Passeriformes; family Paridae; genus Parus; species Parus major. The sequence continues at coordinate 30,574,491 of NC_031774.1, read as the reverse complement.
GATGTTGATCAAGTGCTATTTTTCCCCTTTGTTACTGAATCTCTATATTACTGTTTTGACTATTACACCTACAACTTATTCACATTTCCTTAATCTTTTCCATTCTCTATTAGGGACACTCACCAACAATACCCCAGACATCATATAAATCGACTAAGAGTCACAATAAACAGTCACTCCCATATGGGGATACCTGCATGTCCATGGACACTCATAACCACTGTCTACTCCCTACATTTGCTACTCTCACAACAAGCAACAGCACACACCAATTCCTTGAATCAACTTTTGTCTTGATACCTTCTTCCCTTCATGAAAATTGCTCTACAGCTGTGGTCAAGTGCAAGGACATTCAAGCTTATCTAGATGTCTCAATCTCATTTTCTCTTCTCATCGGGATAAAAGGCTAGCAAGAAAAATGAAAACATCCTCTGGGTTGAATCTGATCCAGACTATCAGCTGTATCATGAGTAAGCACATATCTTTTTTCTCACTTATATTTAAAATACTAAGGTGCATGTGCAGAGATAATTTCTTTTGCTCCTTATCCTAACTTTGGCAGGATCTGTTAAGGCCAAATTTTCACAGAAGGAATTTCTAAGTCAAAGGGTCAAAAAACCCATATATAATTAAGCAACAAAGCCATTCACAATCTCTACACATGAAATTGTTTCACAGAATAGAAGTCTGTATATGGAGGCTTATATGCATGTAAATTAGTAAGGCAGCTTGGCTGATACTGACTTCTTAGAGGTTCCTCTGGACAGGCATAAGACCTATTTTCACATAAGTGGAGATGTTAAAGTCTGTTACTCTTTAATGTTAGAGACACTCACTCTTCAATGACTTAAATTGCTCTTGGAAAGACATGCTTACTTTTAATTTCAAGTTATTGGCGGTGTAACCGAACAGGAGCAATGGGATTCCACCAGGAATAATCTTAGCACATTACAGATACAACACAATCTCAAAAAGATTTCCATTTTTAGCAACAGTGCTCATTAAATGCACTTTATTTACATTTAAATCCAAAAAGGTACAGGAGAATCCCCTGACATCTTAATTTATGTATTACTATGATTGATAGACTAATACCTCATGATACTTATATATAGCGTAAAAATCATCAAAAGTTTTATTTTAAACATTTAATTATTTACAACCCCTAAAAATATATGGTCCTCTTCTTGTAAGTAATTACTTGACAAAGGAATGCATCATCTGGGGTTTTTTTGGTGGAAATTTAATGGACTCTCTAAATAATAAACTGTATGGTATATTAAAGAAAAACAGACTATATTCAGAACTATAGCAAATGGAAGCAGAACTTGCTGTTCAACTGGATCAAGCCTCACCTCCTAAAATATTCTCTGCAGTCTTTAAAGTTTTAACATGATCAAGCATCAGAACTACAATGTGTACTCCACCTTCCTCACAAATCATTATTAACATTTCCACAAGCTATAGCCACATTCTGTACAAATCATATGCCTCACTGAATTGGAATGAGAACTTCTGTTAGGGGCTACATCTCTTCCTTCGATTCACTGAGAAGGGGAAAAAAAATAAAAGCCCCACAGGCAAACAGCTGATTTAAATGGCAGACCACCTTCTTTTTCCTAGAAAAGAATCCATAAATCTTAATGGTCTCTCAGAAATACCTCCATGACCTGCTAGTACATCATTAGCTGCATGTTCTTCAAATGAGAGCCATACAAGGGTAAAATGAACCAATATAATACACACTGCTCAAGTTTTGCACTGCAGCTTTCAGAGTCCCAGTTTGAAAACTGTTGACTTGTAGATAAATTAAACTTAATAACCATGCACTGTCAGTTGGCAAGACTTTGTTCTTGGTAAAGCCTGCCAAGTAATTATTCATTCGAGAAAGTGCTTGTTTGAGGGTGCTGCTCATTAGATACAGGATTTTCCAAACTACAAAGCCACTAGCTAAAATTTCACTCTGCTGATTTAGATTAAAACTCCAAATTGAAAGATACTTGATGGGGTATGTTGTGAGAACAGTATTATTATAAATTCAGCACTCATTCTGCACTAACTGGAAAATTTGGTAGAGTATGAACAAGTTGCATTAACTGCAGAAGCAGCCCTTTGCCTCTCTTCCCATGCTGCGAAAAGAGTCTTTAAGAAGTTTGTCCAGCTGCTGTCTATAGATAATGAGACTTTTGATTTTCTAAACTTGCCAAGCTAGTACATTTCCACCAACAGAAAATCAACCGTGTATTTTTTCTTTAATTCAATGGAAATGATTTTATGAAAGTTACTGGCAACTATATAAACTATATAAATATATAAACAAGCAATTTATATGAAATTGTCACATGGACTTGCACAAAACCTGGCAGGTCTTCTACCTTCAAATTGTCAGTAACTTCAAAAGCTGATTTTTTTTGTCTTACAAACATCTGCCAAAAATATGAGTGCAAACATAAAGTAGGACCCTCTGTCTTGACAGAAATAACAGGTTTCAAGAAAACCTTACAAAGTAAGTATATTGCCACAAAGGTTACAACATTTTCAGTAAGATTACTGATTGTTCCTATGTATAGGCTGTACTTGGCAAAACCCAGAAGGTTTATATATTGCATACATATGGATCCACATATGTGAAGCTTGCATGTCTTATGCCAAAACCAAGTTACACTTAGTATTCTGGATCAGTTAAGGAAATCTTCTGGAGAAAAATAATTGTTTTTATCAAGTCTGCTGTTCCTAAAAAGAAGTTTCTTAAACTGCATTAGAGACTGACAATATCCTGAAACTGTTTCAATTCTTATGTGCTAATGTCACAGTATTATAGTGTAATCCAAACTGAAAGGGATTGAAAGAGGTCATCTTGTCCAACTGCCTACTCAAAAGAAGGTCAAAACTGAAATACAACCATGTAGGTTGGGGCTTTATCTACTCACAGCTTGAAAACCTCCAACAGTCTACTTAATCCTTAGTATTTCATTTTGCTGTTTTATTCCAGCACTTCTAAAATTGCAAAAGCAGTTTTATTAACAGCTTTAACAATAACTTGTAAAGAAGACACATAAGGAGTTCTGCAACATCATGAAAGCAAAATCTATTAGGGGAAATACTCACCTTAACAATTAAGTATGAGATGTTTTAAAGGATATTGCTATTTTATTAGTCTTCATAAGTCAATGGGTAAGATAGCCTCTCTCATAAACGTATCTCTTATAAACTTCTACATATTGAAAAGCTTTGTACTTCTGCAACTGTATCACTGACGAAGTAAAAGCACAACAAATTATGTCAAAAGCTCAGTCAAAGCATCCATCTGCAGAACAGAGAAAAAATTGATTCTAATTCACAGAGTTTATTTTATAAACTTGGAACGAAGTCTGCTCAAAAGAGCAAGGTTTAGAGAAGACCTCAGTTATATTGACAAGTCTAACGTTTATTTAACAAGCCCTACATGCACACAGCTTTAGAACAAAGCCAAGAAAAATCCAGCAACTGTACCAAGATTAAAAACAACCAGAAGCAGCTTCAGGGTTTTCTCACGCAAGAAGTACGCAACACAGTTTCTCAAGAGATCTATTTTTTGCCACAATGAAAATTGAAAAAAAATAAACAACCACCCCATAAAACCTCTCAAAAGATTTCTGCTCTGCTATATTACACATGAAAGGAAACCTCGAAAGTTTGTATTTTAGTACCAACGAAACTATCACCTACCTTTAAATTTAAAAATATTTGATAAGAAATAGTAACATATTTAGGGCTTTTTAAAATGCATCTATTTTGTAAAAAAGAAAGCATATAGGAGTAAGACATTCTTTTTCTATGTATTTCAAAACATGGAAATAGCTTAGTGATATTCACCCACAATGTTCTATTTTCAACTGTCACAGCATTAAAGAAGAAAAAATTTTGAAAGACACCATACAGCACAGGATTGTTTGAAATGGTATCCTTAAGCTGATGGAAACTTCATCAATAGTTTTCTTTTCTTTTCTACTTTTAATCTTCTGCCAGCTTCAGTTCCTTTGTCAGTTCACAGCAGAATCAGACAAGCACAAATAATAATGGTTAGATAGGCTGGAAACATGCCATGAAATATGGGAACTGAGAAGCAGGTCCTTCCTTCCTATCTGGCAGCAGTTATCTGCTAGATTGGCTAAGCGTACTCATAAGCCAAATCCTTGGTTTTAATTTCCTGCAATGTTAAACTCCTTTTTCTAAAGTAAATTTTGTTTTCTCTTTCCATTAAAGACTTACAGATTCTCCACTACTAGTCCTTCTCACATAATACATGTGGACACAGAGGTATCCTTTGTCAAAGTCATATAGTTTTAAAAAAATCCTTTGCTACAAATATTTTTGATTAATAAAATTTTTAACATAAACTTCAGAACATTTTCCATTAGTGACTGCTGTTAGACCCTTTTTCAGTTAAGGTTTTAAAGTAGTCATTAAGATGTGCTATTGATGTGATATAATGACACATTAAGATGTGTCATTGTTTTAGAGGTTCTATATACAAGTACTGGTGTTTGATTCACAGTGGAAAATTTTCTCCTGATTTTAAACTAGAACCACCACCATCTAACCATCAGAACCATCTCTTTTTCAGATCAACCATCACACAATAATAGCATATTCCTAACACATAAATATTCACGTAATGAAAATTAAAGCTGCAAAAGGAGACACTTTACAAACTTGAAACCCTATAAAGGTCCTGAATAAGAAATTCCAGATGATAGCATTTTGTTTTCCTCACCCCTTTCATTCTACCTGCAACATTGTCAGTAGCATAGTAGCTACATTTTTCATCTTTCATTCCTAATGCATTGCCATTTCATAAATATAATCTCATATGATACCAAAAAACCTCACATCTCTATTACCTCTCTATGAACAAACTAGCAGACCCAGCCATTATGCATTTTGTAAATGGAATTGCATTATTACATTTATGGCATAGTGTGTTGAAGCACTAAAACTTGAGTTACAAATAGCCTGATTTGACAATATTTCCAGAAAGGGGAGTAAAAAAGGGATACTTTTTAGGACCAACAGAGTCACATAGTAAAATCAATGAACAGTAAGTTATTAATGATAGGTTAGCTGATCCATTTTCTTAGGTATCTGCAAACCAGCCACCTCAGTGATACAAGGAAAGGAGAAATGAGTGAAATAGTAATTCATCAAGGATATGAATTTAAGAGATTGCAATTTCTGCCCTCACAGTCAAGGTGGGATCTCCCTGACAGAATACTCAAGTGGTAAAAAGAGAGAAGCTACTTACACCCTCCATTATCAACTTTTCTCATACAAGTCAGTACCACCTTTCCTAGAAAAAACTCGGCTGAAAAAGAACATCATCTGGAGTTCACTTAGGCACTGTGCAAGGTGTTGTCCCATAATGCAGCAAATTATGGCCAAATGTCTGATTTGTGGTGGGTTTGTCTTTGAAAGTGATAGACTTGTGTTGAATCCACATGCCCTGTAATTTAAAATACAGCTGTATGATGCACAATGCATCTCTATGGTGGGGAAGGCAATCACACACTCCAAGCTCTTTCAGTAGGACAGCTCAAAGACGGTAAAGGCATAGTATGTATGCCAGAGGATGTTCTCCAACTCCTATACTACAGTCTGAGAATTAATGAGTGTGTCTGGGGACTCTGTCTATACATCACAATGATAAAAGGTGTAGAGGCATCACACTATCTTGACTCAGGTAAGTCAGAAGCAGAGTTATTTATCATCAATGTATGGCATGCATTTGGCCTCAAGGCAGTGCATTTTGGACAGAAACAACATTTTCTCCAGCAAAAATAGTTCTGCTTGTCCTGCAATGAACTGAGAATAGATGGGGACTGTGGCAAAAGAGAGGGGAGTGCCAAAACAAAACAACTCAGAGAGATGTGTAAATAAATACAATCCATGTTTCTTCAGCTACTGCACAACAACATCTTATCCAGAAAGCAGAAATAAATTCAACTGCCTTTTTTGCACAAATGCATTCCAAGTTGCATCTCCCACTTCCCAAGAGAATACAGTGCCGTAAAGGCACACTCTGGAGTGGGAGACCTAGCCTCTTTTTCTCAGCCAGATCTACTCTACCTTGTACAGCACCTGGCCACTCCCAGTATGAGAACTCAAGAAGCTGCTGGCCTATGTGTCCTGCAGGTGCACAATCACCACACACACACACACACACACACACACATACACACACACACACACACAGAGAATGCAACACTATAAGTCAGTCTTTCATTCCTACTCTCTTAATGACAATATCATGTTTGTACAAAAAGTACAAAGGGACAAAAAAAAGGAATTGAGAGAAATTCAGATAAAAAATTATTTCAAGTTCATTGGCAGGTCACTTATCTAAGAAGTGAAAAAAATCTTCACTGCACTTTGTATTTGAAACTGGGAAGAAAACAGATCGCAGCTTGAACTTTTTCCACATCCTCAAATCCTTCGCTTCAGTAGTTATTGCAGACTGAAACTTTTTCATTGTGTACTCTCTGTATCCAACACAGGCTCTATATCCCCTGCCTGCCTTTTTGCCACAGAGCATCAGTGATAATGTCTCTGTAACATTACCCACAAGCTGTTTCTAATGTAAACTGGCACACACAATGATTTTGCTATGTATTTTTAGAGAGCTGAAAATAATGCATTACCTTATTAAGAGAGTTTTTTGTCTGCATCATAACCAGTATTTTTGGGGGCTAACAAAGAATACAATAAGGCAAGAAAATAAACAAACAGTGATAAGGTCATCAGTCTGTTTTCCTGTCTCACTGAATATAATTAAACCACTTTTCATTATATTTCCTCCTTCAGGGTTTCCTATAATTTAAATAAGATTTTTTCTCCTTTCAATTATTCAACAGAAAACAATCATTTGTAACAGTCATTTAATTGCAATTCTTGGCAGCCAGCTTAAACAAGTCAGTATAGATATTCGCAAATCCTTTTTTTTTTATGCCCTATGTTTTCCAGACTACACCTGATGAAATGCAAAGACAAAACAAAAATCTTGATATTGAATATTTTATAATATAGTATATATATATATATGTATTGCACTTTCTGATTTGCCAACAGTATTAATAAGATTAAATCGTATTATTAAACATTCAGTCTATTCCATCATTACAGTGACACATACCAGAGTAAGCTAAAAATTATTTCTACAAAAGTATTAATGGATATGAGGTGAAACATATGTTTGTCATACAAAATGACTTGATGTTTGTCAGGATGTTCACAGTCTTTTCCTATTGACATAGTGACCTATTGATGAATTTGTAATGAGCCTTCAGCGATTTTTCAGTGTTACCTCTCAGAAACAATTTACTTTCTTACTGTTCACCTGGGTATCAGAGATCTTCCAGTACAGATAGAAGTTTCTACTATAAACATTCTTTTTAACTTGAGGGAAAAAGGAAAAAGCTAAAGCTTTTTTATTTTTTTTTTCTCCCTTTAGACTAAGGAAGGAAGAGCCTTGACTCAAAGGTTCTTTCATGAAAAGAAAAAAAATATCTCTACAAAGAGTAATCCTCTTCACTAGTTTGCTCTATTGGTGACCTTTAGAGAGATCTACCAAAGCTGAAGAGAAGCTTAATTAGCAGAAAGGGCAGCTGAGAGAACAGGTAGCATGAAGAAAAAAGCTTCTAGTCTTTATTGTACGGGATGAGAATTTTTGAAAGAGGAATGAAATACTAAGACTGGTTCATAAATGTTGGACACTGGAACTCAGCACTCTGAGTTAGCTAAGATAGAATTAGCTGAGAGCGATGTCCTATTCTGAAACCAATGTTTTATCTAACAGGAATGATGCTCCAGTTAAAGGCCAAAACATCAAGTACTCAAGAAAGAGACTTGTTCTTGAAGATTCTACATAAAACTTTTACTGCTTCAACAGTCACAAAGTATGGTTCTAGAAACTGTCTTAATAACTTCAATAGCAAAAAATTTTCTGTCTCCTTGATTTTTAAAATCTGTTATGGGTAATTCAAACAGATTAGTCATGTGACTGTGACCTGGTATGAACTATCACCCTCTACCATATGTAACTTGCAGATAAAGAGTATAAACAAAGGTTCCTTTCTGAAAAGTGTCACTTAAGTTGCAGAAAACCAATATGAAATACCAGAAGAAAAAAAGCCTAGATCCTGAAAACCTCTTATGTTCAAACCTATTTACAGCTGAAGAAAAGAGCATGACTCATCTAGATATAACATCAGTAAAAAGCCTAACATTTAACAAGGCTCAAACAATTGTACACAAACAGAACAAAATCAAGTGTTCATGGAAAACTCCACTTTTGTGTATTGCATCTCCATGTTTATTCTGTCACTATCAGCCTCTTGAGATGCTCAGTGTTGCAATGTTGTTTTGTATTTGAACCATCATTATGAAACTGTTTCATAACTATACCAGAGTGGTATAATACCATGGATGTTTTCAAATATCTGTCTCTGCTTTCACTCAAAAAAACATTCTTTGTTATTTTTATATCAAACTTGAATGCAACTTACTGCAGACATTTTAGAAACCACCCCTCAAACCTCTGACATCCCCTCCTCATATACCTCCAACCTTTTTTGAAAGAGGGTGGAGGGAGAAATCCTGTGAAAGATATTTTTCTAAATAGCCTTAAAGAATAAATCCACATGCAGCTTGAGATAAAGTAGTGAAGAATCATCATCCAAGGTCCTCAATGCCACAACACCACATTTAAAACCCCAAAATGTTAAAATCTAATTCTATTTTGTCACTGGTCTAAAGTATAACTCTGAAAAATGAGAGTTACCACATAATGATGCTCCTAGACCCTTACGTTAACACTGTTGTGAAGAAGCTTTAAAAGTCATTTAGAACTTTCTGGGAGTGCAAACATATTCAGATTACCAATAAGGACTGGGATGCACTACAATCCCATGATTTTATCCCATCATATCCTTACATGCTACAATTTGCACTGGTGAGCCAACTTAGGTACACAGAGAGCAGTAACTACAGAAGAACTTTGTATCCAGTCTGCAGTGGTGAGATACAGATCATGGTCAGCTCTCTGGACAACTGGTGGACAGCTTCAACTGTGACTCCTTCAGGAGTGAAATCACATTGAGTTCACTAATATTACACCCAAGTATAATCCACAAAGCAAATATGCATCACAACCCTGCCAATGACAGCAATTCAAACTAAGAGCCACACCAAAAACACTGAAGGAACTACTTTTTCTGATTAGCACACTTTTTAAATTTTGTCTCTACAAAAACATTTTAATCTGAGACAATAATCCTGCAACATCCTCGCTAACAATTTGGTTGAAGTGGAAAAAAAATAAGCGCTGAGGATGGGATCATTTGCACTTCTGTTTCTTCCATGGGCATGCCACCTTTGGTTACAAATTAACAGGAACATAATACACCAATGAAGTCAGAAAAGTAGTATAATGTGAATAATGCAGTCTGGAACAGGATGTTGAAGGAAAAAAAAAAAAAAGTCAAGCTAAAAAAAAAAGAAAAACAAACCAACAACCAAAGCAAATCCAAAAAAACAACCAAGCCAGCAAAAAACCCTAGTTTGTCAGGCAATCACAAAAAACTCAAGGCCTCACAACATGTCAGTGAAAGAGCCCAGGAAGAACTGTAGCCCAGCATCACCACTCTGTTCCTACAAGACAAAGACCGTGGCTGCTTCAGGGTTAAGGAGAGAGACTGTACAGTCTCTAAAGTAGAATTATCCTCTGGGAAAAGAGAAACAGGAATAGAAACAGAACCTTAAATCTGCTGGAGTGTGTAAGAACCTAGCCTTAAGGTTTTACAGCAGTGTATTATGGTGTCTACCTGTAGAAAAGTTAAAGTCTTATTTTCAAAAATAAAACAAACAGAAAACACAACCCTCCCCCCAGGCCCCCTACATACACATAATACAGAGGATTTGCATACATGAAAGAGAACGGTGGGAAATAAATGGACCCCCCATCTATGCCTTACCATAGAACACTGAATCACACAGGCTTGAAATTCTGTGATTGTGAAAACCTGTGAGAAATATTCTTCCGTACTTTTTTTAAAGTGATTTTCTAAATCACCACTGAATCAATTATCTGCATTTGTTTAATTTTTTTTTAATACAGTGAAATTTTCTGACTGCTACAAAAGACTGTGCAGCACTATTAGACTGGCTGGAAACTCAAAACAGGGTTCCTGAAACTACCCAGTTACTTTTGTATGGAAAAACAGCAGCAGCACTGCATGGCATAATTTTTTAAACAAATTCATTACTTCTACAAATTTATTGATATTTCAGCAGAAATACTTACTGTCTCTAACTTGATGTACCCAAACAAACTCCTGCATTGTGTTGTGGGACCAAACATCCCAGTAGCACAAGATTTTTAGCTCAGAACTACAAAGTGTACCCTTCCTACAAATAGCTTTACTTCACAGCTGTGTTTCGAAGACCCAGGGGCAAGTCCTAATCACTCACGTACATGTGACTTTCACACGTTGTGCTGTACCTTCAGAAAACACCACCCTGAGATGAGAAGAACATTCCAACCCCATGATGCTCACACATCCTGACTCCGAACTACGTAATTCCTCCCAGCAAGGGAGCCGGCAGCGCCAAGGGCCGGGCTGCCTGCACCACCTACTGGTACCTTATAGCACTGGATCACCGGCCGGACGGATGCATGCATGCATGCACGCATTCTTAACCTGCCAAGTTTTCTTCCCGAAATTCTAAAGTCTTCCCTTAAATATGACGGGAAGTTCTTCTCCAATATTCAAATGATTTTATACTTCCTCTGAATAAAATCCACACCACTTGACTCGATAATTAAATCTAAATAAGATTATGATTAAAAGCTGTGTTTCACACAATTAACCAAATATGCATCCAGGAAAGCCATTTCTTTAAGCCAGAAAATATTTGGGACCTGTTATCAAAAAGCTACCAAATTACTACTCCAGAAACTTGAGAGTAAAAAAGAGGAACAAAAGTGTTTAAGGAGGTGAGGACAGAAATGCAGAAGCCCTCAAGCTCTTTCCAAGGAAGTTATAAGAGAAGAGTCAGACATGAAGTTGCTCTGCAGCAATGATATTCACCTCTGTAAGGGGATGCTTTCAATACAAATCTGTCAAGCTGTATCAGCCAGAAAAATTGGTAAAATATGCTGAATTAATAAAAATAAATATCACAAAACCATTCCACACTAAACAATTAGGGACTATTATGAAACTCTGAAGTCCTCAGCACTGTGAAAATACCAGCTCCTCTACTGTCTAAAACCAAAAAATAATAAATTAACTTTTGATGTATAAAAAGCATTTTTGTTTTTCCATTGCACAGACAGCCTTGAAAAAATAAGAGAAAAATAAGTCAGGCTGTGACAAGTAGTTACACAGCAGGTCTATTGAGTAGGCTCAGTAACCTTCACCATACATATTTTTTGTCCTGATTCCCATGTACTTCCTACACAAAGTATCTAATGTTTCTGTCACAAATGTTATTCTCAAAGCCCCAATTAAACCTCTTCCTTCTTAATAATATTTTTCTTCTTGTCCTGTCTAAAATGGATCTCTTTGCAGCAACCTGTCTAATTTATGGAACATTGCTAACCAGGCCTGTCCAAAGCATCCTCTTTGTCAGACTGAAAAAAAAAAAAAAAAAATTGAAATAAATACATAAATAAACTAAAAAGAGAAAGAGCCAGGTTCTTCAGCCTCTCATCCTCGGTCATATCCTCTTTGTATCTTTCTTCATTCATTCCCTCTGAACTTTCCCTAGATAGTCCCAATCTTGCAAAAATAGAACTAGTTCTTCAATGTAATGGCATCACTAATTGATACCTTCTCATCCATTAAGCAGACAGTCCTCTTCTAAAATTGCACCCTAATCAGTCACACACTCCACAGATTTTTCCAATGTAGATGTGCTTGTATTATATATTGCCTTGAATCACACCAAATGCAGTCTGTTTCTTTCATTTGTTGAGACTGTGTTCTATGCTCCACCCTCATGCCAGTTTAGCACTGTCTGCAAAGTTTAACACTCTATATTTTAATCCTTCCCTGGAATTATTAATAGAAAACGGAACACGAGCAGATACAGAATGAAGCCTTGCAGAATCCCATTTAACTAACCCCAGTTTGACACTGAACCATCACAGTAAAGAAACTCCTGAGAAGCTCTTCACACCTCATTAGTAATTAAGTACAGCTTACAAACTGATGTACATTAATCTAAGTAAGTTTTTTTCTAGTTGCTTTTGAGAACATGAACACAAAATGTCAAAAGACTGTCCCCAAGATCCAGAAATCTTTTCTTCTATCTGCACAAGTTCTGTTATAGTGTCCTAAAGGAAATCAAATATATCTGTATTTGTTACTTTTGTTACTGCGCCTCTCAACTGCTTTTAGCAGTTGCTTAGATTGTAAAGGGTTAGCTCACACTAGTTAGGAAAATTTATCTGATGCTGACAGCATTAGATGTTCTCTTAGATCACTTATACATGTGCATGGACCACAAGAATGATATAATGAAGATATAATAAATACTAAATAAATGTGATGCCATCTCAAAACTAAACAACACAAGAGAAAGACTGCACTAAAATCCATCTGTTAAACTCCTTTTTGTAACAATAAAATGTTTACTGCAACACTGCCCAAAGCCAGGAAAGGAACACTGAAACAGACATGCCAATTCCAACTGCACTGAAGTAGTAGCATGCATCAAATGCATAGTTGGTCTATCACTGAATAGAAAGCTAAAAGAATACTTTGTAAATTGCAAATACAATAAAGTTAAAGGACAAAAGAAAATCTCCTTAAACCACTCCCAACCCCCCCAAAAAATGTGGTCAAGGACCATCAAAATAACACCCAGCATCATATCTACAATTTCAGAAAGTTGATTCTATTTTAATATGCTATATCTCTTAGAGGAATTTTAAAATTCTGACAGTACATAAAATATGAATTCTGAGTTAGACTAAAAGTGGGATATAATATTGGACCAATGTCAATCGGACGTTTTACTTTAGCATTATAATGCCATATTTAACTAAAAATGAGTAATTTCAAATGTGTTTTATTTATTTAATATAGCATATATGAGCTAAAGCAGACTGAAACAATGTAAAATTATTCAAGATGACAGATCTACAAAGAAATCTGCCATTTGGTAAACCAGCTGGTCTTAATTAGGCATTCATTTTTGAAGAGAGGACACAAAATCTTCAGTAATCAAGCCAGTTAAATCAACATGCACACTAGTTACAAAAAGACATAACAAGTGGAAGATCCTTTTCCTTCTTCACAAGGGCTAAGAACACTTTATCTCACAGTTTCTAAATCAATTTCATGTTTGAGAGAGGCAGCATCCTGTTTCAAAAGTGGAGCTGGGAATTTACTGAGAGACACCTTCTCACAAGCTGACAGAAATCATGAAGCCCTCTTCTCTAGGATTCTGAGCCACAACTGGATCTACCATGCAGAGCATGAATACAAACCTGATCTCCTTCTCCCTTAGCATGCTGCTGAAGAGGGGAGAACTGACTTAGCAATTTCTGGGTCTTCCCTGGCTTTGCAAATAACACAGCTGATCACCCATGACTAAAGCAAAAGAATTACAGGACTGTAAGCAGCAGCATAAAGCACACAATGTCCAGTCTTCGTGTGTCCCATTAAACTGCAAACTGAATGTACCACCACGACACTTTCTTCTTCTTCCTGTATGGCTCAGAAACAATATCCTCCTGCAGCTTCAAATGCAAGCTTAGGAACCATTAAATTAAAACACCTAAAATACAACATTTTAAGACAATGCTTTTACATGAATGCAATTGACTAAGACATATTGCTGCCAAAACATTATGCAATTTAATGCCAATTTGTACTTCACTGGAAATAAAAAGAAAAAAAAGTTATTTTTCTGAGAAGACTCCAGCATCTCAGCACACAGTAAGGCAAGGGAATGTGGTAAAACCATCACACTCCCTGCCTTATTACCTGACTTTCCAGGTTTGCAATTCACACATCACCACTTCAGAAGATTTCACCCCTGTTGCTGAAAGACAGCGGGGTCTTGGCTCACACAAAATGTTTACTCTGGGCCAAGCTCCTACCACTGAGGTAGTACACTCGTGTATTATAAGTCACTCTGCAGAACACAGAGAACACTAGGGAGCAGGGATTAAAAGGGGGCAACTCCCTGTCAGATGAGTTTGCCACACTGACAGAAGGAAGAGGCCCTCCCTACTCCAGAAGTGGTGAATTATGAGACTGGCTCAGAGGTAGCACTAAAATTCAGCAGCTGCAGGCTGTCACAGCTGCTGATGCTGCAGCTGGACTGCTGGAAGCCAGTCCCATCCATGCTGCTAAACATGAAATTTGTGGCAGGTGTGCTATGAGATAGTACAGTGTTTAATGTCAAAACCCTCCAGTGCAGGAAGAGCATTACAATTGAACAATCTGTAGCAGAGTTCTCAGAAAATCTTAACTATTGATTCACTTTTAAAGTCCCAAATCATAATAGCCTCAGCCAAAAATAAGACCATTGTGCTAGGCTAAGAATAAGAGCATATCCAAGTCAATAACGAAGTGATCAGTGGCAAAACATATTGTAATGTGTCCCAAAAGAAAAAAAAATTAATTGCAGGGCTGAATGACTTGGGAAAAAAAAATCAGTCCAGGTTAGAAATTTCCCCAGCTAATACACAGAGGTGCTGAATTTCCCCTGCATGGCTCTGCAGCTAACGAGGGAACACTGTTGTTTCACATCAAGGATCCAAACCTCTCCACAAGCAATTTATATTGCTTACATATGAAAGCACTGACCAGCATTCTAAATAACAGTACCAATCAAGCTGCAATTTTATCTCCCAAAACCTGAGCACTATGTATCTAAATACAATAACAAAATTAATGTTTTGTATTTTTTAAATCCACCAGCAGCCATGGGAGTTCTAATACAGATAAAACACTGTCTGGGTTCAATTGAAGCCATGGCATCATAAAAGTCAAAGTGAATCTAATCAACATGATACTGGAATTGGGGTAGCGGCTGGTCCATCTACATTAGGACTCCCAGTGCCGCCAACACCAATCAGTATCAGGTCACCATTTCAATCTCTTTGCCAATCCAGGGACAACCATGGTTTCTACGTTGTAATAATTCTAACAGAAGCAAAACAACATGAATGGAATAGTCAAAGCTTGTTTTACAGAAACTCTTTTTAAAGGCGCGGTGTTGATCTCATACCATGGTGAGTTAGAGAATGCATTTTAATACCTCTAGAGGAAACTGCATACGTAGCTGCGGTACACAACGGTGTATCTGTGCTTTTAATCTGCTAAAACGTTTTATAATGGGTCAAAGCACAACTATCAACTTGTATTAATGACAAATTACATCCAGTGAATCACAGATATCCCTTATGTATGGCATGCGCTGTTACCCTGATTTCACTGCGAGAACCACAGGCTAGACAAGACACGTGCTCATTTCAACTTCTGATCACAGAATCGTTAAGGCTGGAAAGGATCTCTCTAAGATCGTTCGAGTCCAACCATTAAAACAACCGTGCCAAAAATGCTCAACAATTCTTCATCTCTATTTGCAAATTGAGAATGCATTTTTTTCAGATGCACTTTTCAAACAAGACTTTTGTTTTTTCAGCGCAAAATTCTGTAAGTATTTCGGCTAGAAAAGCCCTGTGTATGCTACACCGAGTGTGCAGGCTGAGCTGTCCCAGAGCAGGCAGAGGGCACAGAAAGGCCGCAGCGGCCGAGCTGTCCCGGGCGGTACCACCGGTACCCGCAGCCCACCCCACAGGCTGGAGCACAGCTCCAGGCTGGCTCCACCTCGGGAAGGGGAGGAGCAGGATAGGGGAGAGGAGGAGCTGGGGAGGGGAGGGTCGTGTCCCCAGCCCAAAGGAGTCCTGAACGCTCAGCTCCGCCTCCCCCGGCTGCCGCGGAGGGCGGGCTCTCCTCCCGCTTACCCGCCGGTGCTGCTGAGCGCTGGGCGGCGGCGCTGCCCCGCGACCTCGAGCCTCTCGCCTGCCCCGTCCCCCGCCTCCTCGGTGCCCGTAAGCGCCGCCTCTTCCCCGGCCCCCGCCTCCTCCGCGCCCGTGGCCGTCCCCGCCGCCTCCTTCCGTCGCCGCGTCGGGTGCGCCGCCGGGCCGCCGCCGGCCGTGCCGGGCCCCCTCCCTGCGGGGCCGGCTGCAGCCCCGCTCCGCCTGCATGGCCGGGCTCGCCTGCCGCGGGCCGCCGGGGCCGCGCCCGTCCCGCCCACTGCCGGAAAGGGCCGCTCGCCGCGGCCCCGGGAAATGGCGGCGGCGCGGCCTCGGCAGCGCCCCCTGCGGGCGGCGGGCGCGAGCGGCGGCGGGGCCCGCGGGCAGCGCCGGGCCGGGCCCGGACCTCCTGCAGGTACCAACGAGCAGGGAGGACAAAACCGCGTGTATGAATAAAAACACAAGCCCCAGCCATTTAGTGTTTACAAAATAGAGCTCTTCGCTAAAGCCAGATGATATATGGAATTGTTTATATTGGAAAAGACCTTGGGTATCACTCAGTCCAGTTGTTAACCCCACACTGCCACTTCCATCATTAAACCATGCTCATAAGCCCCACCGCTTTTAAATACTTCCAGGGAAGGTGATTCTATTTCTTCCCTGGACAGCCTGTTCCAATGCCTAACCACCCTTTTGGTGAAGGAATTTACCTAATACCCAATGTCAACTTCCTCTGCTTTAGCTTGAGGCTGTTTTGTCACCCGCTACCAGGGAGAAGAGAACAAACCTCACTACAGCTTCCTTGAGGCTCTTGCAGGGAGCAATAAAGTCTCCCCTGAGCCACCTTTTCTCCAGATTAACCAAATGTATGTCCCTCAGCTGCTCCTCACAGGACTTGTGCTCCAGAACCCTCCCCAGCCCTGCTGCCCTTCTCTGGACCCGCTCCAGCGCCTCGGTGTCCGTGTAGGGCAGGGCTGGACACGGGACTCAGGTGTGGTGTGGCCTCACCAGTGCTGAGTTCAGGGCAGGCAGTGATGACTGCCACACAATTTCTGATACAGACCAGGATGCCACTGGCCTTCTTGGCCACCTGGGCACACACTGGCTTGTGTTCAGCTGCTGTCAGCCAGCACCTCTGCCCCTTTTCCATTAGGCAGCTTTCCATACACTCTTGCCCCAGCCTGTAGAGCTGTATGGGATTGTTGTGACCCAAGTGCAGGAGCTTTGCTTTCTGTAGCAAATGAGGGAAAAATCAACTGACACCAGGCTGACAGGGTGTTACACAGATGCCTGTGCTACATGAACCCCGTGAGTTGACTCTGCAGCCTCTTGAGAAGCATCCTCCTCTTAGGACACAGAGCAGAGACACAGGAGCAGCTTTGTGCCATACTGCTAGGCTGGCTTGTCCTGCTCTTCTTAAACTAAACAGCCACCCATGCTGTTCTTGGGAAAGTTCACCAGTTTCCTAACAACAGCTAGCCCAGTACCTCCTGAACACACAGGCTGTCATTTGACAACACATTAAAACATCAATCTGGTTTTGAAGGGTTTTTAAACTCAGGAGTCATTCCAGCAAAATGTAACCAAAACTCCCATTTTTTAAATCATGGGCTGTACTGTAGCTGCACAACTACCTGTGTTGTGGACTGCTGAGTTCTGGGGCATAGTGGGCAGCAAATCTGTAAATTAGCTTAGCACACAAGCAAATAAATAAAGTAACAGAGAGCAGCATTGGCAAGCACATTGCAAAGACATCCAAACAATCAATACTCATGCAGCCATCACAGGTCTGACAGACCCAGAATGAAATAGAGCTAATAAAACCTGGTGAACCCAAGCTGTGCCTGCATCTGTGGTGCAATTAATCTGTGACATGAACAATCTGCCTGCAGATAAGTGTAAACTGAATTTAGGTACAAATTTAACAACTCACATTAATTAATTCTTACAGATAGATTGAAAAAATATCATTACTTCCTGGCAGCACATAAATACCATTACAACTCACAAGAGTGAACATCATGGAGTAATAATTATGAGACATAGCAAAGTCATGATACTGTACATGCATTTTGATTCTATAATTCAGTTTTGATCTCCCTATTATCATCTCTTATGATAGACAATTAACATAAATTATGTTACCATAGCATACAGAAGTCCCACTTACAGGCTCTAGAAATGTATTAAGAAATTATATAGTTTCCATAACATATTATCAGTATTCCTCCAACCCATGGCAGTTTAAACCAAGAACATCTGTGTCACAACAACAACAACAACGATTTCTGCTTCTCCTGTTGCTCTGAAGTCTGCAATCCACATGGTGTAGTTAGAGCAGTCTTCCTTCCTAATGTTAGGGAATCTAAGTGACCTGAGGGAGGGGACACTTGCTGTCTATGGCAAAGACAAAGCATTACAGGCCACACAGCATCTATGCAATTTCCAGCCTTCTCTCTTCTGAGGCAAGTGCCACCTTCTGGCAAAAAAAGGCAGAAAGTTGAAACAATCTGTAATTGTTCTACTTTTTAAAAAACCCTGAGTGAGAGGCTAATGTCGTTTGTAAAGGTTTATTCATGTGCCTGACATTCATAGCTGTGTCTTTTTAAGACCATCAGCCTTAGCTGATATCTTGCAAAAGCCTAAGGCCAGCTGCTCTGCTGGTAAGGCCTGTTGAAGAAAGATATAAATGAGGGCCTCCCTCTCCTTTTCCTTGGGAACTGCATTTAGCTGAGGTTGTACCACTGGCCCTCACCTATTCTACATCACAGCCAGGCAGCCGCTATATCTACACCTGGCCTTCTATCTCCTCAATCCTGGCTCAGATTCTGACTCAGATCTGCTGCCTGGACTTCCTGGCTTGGTCTGAGACCTGCCTCATCACTACAGACCTGCTGTGCAAGCACTGGGCTATCACTGTCTCTGGCCTTCACATGAACCAAATGTGCTTATCCACATCCTGCTACTTCTTGGTCAGGACTCAGCTCTCACCTGCCTTGGCATCCTTCCATCCCAGAGGTTCAATCCTCACCTTCCATCGCAGAGCGAACAGCCCTCATTGTCCTGACATTGCCACGCTAAATCCACTACCACATTGCCATGCTTGAAAATTTAGTCTCACAGAGCTTTTAATGTCCAGAACAACATTGCTGACTGTCAACAGAAAAAGCAGCACAAGCCATGTGAGGTAGCATAAACACAGATTCCTCTCAGCTTAGTTATCTACCACAGTCATTCAGCTGGTCCACACACCTTTGTTTCACATGAAATGAATTCCTGCCCTTCAAGTTTTTGTAAAGATTTGTAAAGCCAGTGCACCAGCCATCAAGACAGCACTGACTTCAGGGAAGGCTTTACCAGAATGCAGAACCAGGATGAAATGTCTTTCTTTGCATAGTACTAATTAGAACTGCTGTGACACTTCAGCTATTCTTGGCTGCTAGACTGGCTCTGGAGGTTGGAAAGAGTGATTATTGCTAGTCTGCAAGGTCTATACATGATCTAGAATCCTGTTGAATTAGGCTTGGTATTTGCTGTGTATAAGCAGAATACAGATGCACCAACATTTAAATATAAAATGGGAGATGACAGATGCACACAGATGGAGGAGAACCATTTTGAGAAGAACGATAGCCAGAAGTCTCAGTACATCAGGAAACTTACCGTTATCCAGTTTCATCGCAATACGAGATCACCATTAAAGCAGGGTTTGAAGAAGAGACATGAAACTTTTGTGGATATTTAGGAGACCTGGGGGAAAAGTGAAGGAAACAGTAAAAGCAATGAGAGTCGTAGAATCATCAATGTTGGAAGAGACCCAGAACTACCACTGTAACCCCCAAACCAATAAATCAGTTCCAGGTCCAGATACCTCTTAAAAACCTCCAAGGTTGGTGACCTCCCTGGACAAAGAGGACAATGAAAGAATATTACTTGATTTTCTGAAAGTTCAGCTAGGGGCTATAAAAAAATCTATTCAGCTGGTGAGAGACAGGACACAACTACTTGGTACAAAAGACAGATGTGAGAAAGAGGCTGTAAAAGCTTGCAGTTAATAAAAGACACTTGCCAAGACCAAAGAAAATGGTGTTCTGAGAGTTAGGATGAAAGATGAAAACACAGAGAAGTGATGTGGATGGATAGGGAGGACCATATAATAGAAATCTGATGTAGAGAGAATCTTAAAGACTTGGAAATGGACTTTAATAGGTGATTCGTGATAATTTTAGCTGAACCTATGTCTGCTTTGAAAAAAGAGATCATACCAGTTTTACACTGGCTAAGAGCCCAGTAGAAATATCTGTTAATAATTTATCTTTTGTTTCTGACTTTAAAAACTGAATACTATTTGAATATTTCAAAATTACACAGTTTAGTGAGACTAAGCATTTAATAAGTAATTAGCATCATCTGATATGATGGAATTACTCAAAACCCAGAAGGTATCTTTGGAAGAAATTTTGCCTAATACAGGTTCACTGGCACAAGAAATGTCAGTGAGGAATGTAGAAAGCAATGGATGTCAGTGGCATGTATGCATTAATAGAGTAGTCCTGTTTTCACCTTTTACTGATTATGCAAGTATTAAATTGGTATTTGAAATTGGTTACTAAATTTGCATTTTTTACCACTGTGCTTGTCTTCTGTTTCTTCCTCTTCAGTTTAGTCCTCTGTGTCCTCAGTCCTACCATTCACTCATCCAAACTACCCAGACTGCACTTCCACACTTAACCCTATCAGTCTCCTCTGTCCTAAGATCTCTTGATAAGAGTTTTTTCTACAAACATCTTCTTGGGTTCGCCTGCTTCATTTGCTCAAAAATTGCCCTCCATTGCCTCAAGTACTTCTAACACCTGTTTGTTTCTTGCTGTTGCCATGCCAGTGTGGTTCCTAATTCATGCATCCCCAGTACTTGCTTGTTCTCTTTTTGCTGTTGGTGACTTTTACAGAATTTCTGAAACCTTGGCATGCATTTTAAATGCTGTAGGAAACAACACTGTCTTATTGGACTTCAAAACTTTAAATGTCTGTCTTTGAGAATATGTAGAGCATTCCTAAGGTATTCAAAATGTAAGATCTGGGGTGGTTGACTGTCTTATGAAATAATAGTTAGACTGTATTTTGAAATGTCATAAAATGCCAGAGCACATTGTCCTAGCATACACATTTATGTGTTTTAGTTATGTTCATAACTGTAGGAATAACAATAAAAATGCTAAAAAGAGAACACAAATAATGATAGGTTGTTTCACAAGAGTTTTCATGGTAACTAATGGAAGTCTGTGCTTTAATGAGCTACTTAAAATTTCCACTTTTTTTCCTTTGATCTTTATAGCTATCTCCAAAAGGATGCTTCTGAGTACAGAAAGCAGTTTGCAACAGTGCTAAGGTCCTGATGACAATACTCCAAGGACAAGAATGGAAGTCAATTTATTCAGTAATTCTACTGTTGTAAACAGTTCATCCATCAACCATAAGCAGTTAGAAGGGCATAGCCTCTGGGAAGTCATTACTATTGCCACTGTAACTGCAATTGTAAGCTTAATAACCATAGTGGGAAATATTCTTGTAATGATATCCTTTAAGGTTAACAGTCAGCTCAAAACTGTCAACAATTATTACTTGCTCAGCCTCGCCTGTGCAGATCTCATCATTGGAATATTTTCTATGAACCTTTATACATCCTATATACTCATAGGCCATTGGACTCTTGGAAGCCTTGCCTGTGACCTGTGGCTGGCACTGGACTATGTAGCTAGCAATGCCTCAGTAATGAACCTCCTAGTCATTAGTTTTGACAGGTATTTTTCCATCACAAGGCCTTTAACTTACAGGGCCAAACGCACACCCAAAAGAGCTGGCATCATGATTGGTATGGCTTGGCTAATTTCCTTCATGTTGTGGGCACCCGTAATCTTATGCTGGCAGTACTTTGTGGGTGAACGAACAGTACCACCTGAAGAGTGCCAGATACAGTTTCTGTATGAACCCATTATTACCTTTGGTACTGCAATTGCTGCTTTTTACATTCCAGTGTCTGTGATGACCATTCTGTACTGCCGCATTTATAAAGAGACAGAGAAACGCACCAAGGACCTCGCTGAACTGCAGGGCTCAGAGTCTGTGGCAGAGTTTGAGACAGTAAAGCCTCAGAAAACTCTTCTGAAATCTTGCTTCAGTTGCAAACAACAAAACTTAGTAAAAAGAGAGAGATGTCAGGCTTCTTGGTCTTCATCTAGTCGAAGTACATCAGCTACAGCGAAGGCTTCCCAGGCAGCGAGTACTTGCATGGACTGGGCTAAGGCTGACCAGTTAACCACCTGCAGCAGCTACGCATCATCAGAAGACGAGGATAAACTTGCCACTGAGTCAGTTTTCCAAGTAACTTACAAAAGTCCATCTAAAAGTAAGGCAGAAGAGTATAATGAGACTACAGATGATGTTGTCAAAGACCAACCTGAAGAAAGTGATTTTGAGAACCAGAAATACTTTTTGTCTCCTACCAAAGAACATGCACAAAAAAGTAAAAAATGTGTGGCCTATAAATTCCGTTTGGTGGTTAAGGCTGATGGCACCCAGGAAGCCAACAACGGTTGCCGAAAAGTAAAAATAACTCCTTGTTCTGCTGCTCTGTCAAAGGACCCTTCCATCAAAAGCATGGATCCAAATATAAATAACCAAATCACCAAAAGGAAACGGATGGTTCTTATAAAGGAACGCAAAGCAGCACAGACTTTAAGTGCCATTCTTTTGGCTTTTATCATCACATGGACTCCCTATAATATCATGGTTTTGATCTCCACATTTTGCTCTGACTGTATTCCCCTGACACTGTGGCACCTTGGATATTGGCTATGCTATGTAAACAGCACTGTTAACCCCATGTGTTATGCCCTCTGTAATAAAACTTTCAGGAAGACTTTTAAGATGCTTCTTTTCTGCCAGTGGAAAAAGAAAAAAGTGGAAGAGAAACTATACTGGCAGGGAAATACCAGGCTGCCATAATTGTTGCATAAGAAATAAGGAAAAATACAGATATTGATGTAACCTAGCAAATTCTGTCTTTTCAAAGCCATTGCTGTTGTGTCTAGTGGTTAAAAAAATCTGCTGAAAAGTTAAATTTTGCATGGAAGTAGTGTGCTTGGGATAAAAAAGTCAGTGGCTGCTATGAGCAACACGGGTTGCTTTTGACTATGCAGTAGAATTGCATTGCAATTATTGTATTTGGTGTCTTATGTCCTTTCTTTCAGCCTGAGAACAGGTGGAGTAAACTATAAACTACTAGAAATTAGACTGGGATGATCATCCAGTCATCAGGTTAGGTCATTAAGTCTGTGTCCCTGTAGAGTAGAACTGTTTCTTCCTACAGTTCTTTGCTAGTGCATTGTTTTATTTAGTTTTAAATGTACTAAGCAATGCAGTCTGTGCTACTTCTGTTTTGAGGCTTTACCATCAGCTGAGATGAGACAAGGACTATCTAAAGGGTAAATGCTGTCAACCCCAATACTAAATGGTTAGGGAAATTTATAATACTCCAAATGAGCACACACATTACAGGAGAATATAATACTGAGAAAATTTCCACTTTAACAATAACTCCTGTGGAGACTTAAGAAGGCTTTTAGTGGAAGGGCTTATAGTGGAAGAAATAGATAATATGTTTTGTACGTGAAGAAGCCAGTCCTAATATCAGTTCCATCATGCAAGTCACTGTCATTTGTAAAAGTGGTGATGGTTAGAAGACACCTCTGAACTTCTCCAGTACTCAGTACCTCTGAAGGAAATTTTAAAATTTTATTCAAATGGTATTCAATGGTGACAATAGTACAAATCAGAACTGACTGTAAAGCATAATGGATGCAGTCTATCTAAACATAAGGAAAGTCTTTTTTGCAATCTCCTTTGTTGGGCTACACCTCGCTCCAAAAGTTTCCTTAACATTTATCCATATATAAGCAGTGAGAGAACTGGCATCCTTTAAAGAGGAAAGATTTTTTTTAAGCAACTATAAAACTATTAAAAAAACACTTTGTATTCTTTGTCTTTAAATAGCTTTACAAGTATTAGTCAACATCAGGTGCTTGGACACAAGTTATCTTCAAGCACTCTCTTTTGGTTCAGCAAAACCACATCGGCTACAGATGTGGCTGGATTCAACCACTCTGGTGGCTGTGGCTTCCAAGACTTGGTTGTATTGGCCTAATTATGAGCTGAGACTGACCACTAGCTGAGATTTGAGAGGGGTTTTGGTGCCAGAGCTGAACTGCTGGTACCTGCCTGATGTCTGTGTTAGCCCCGCAGCACTGACTGAGTGAGTGGGTAAGCAAGGGGCTGCCTTCAGCAGAATGCCTTTGGAATGGAGCTGGTGTCTTGGCTCCTTGTGGTGGGAACCAAACAAGAAGCTTCAGAAAAGGTCCTGAGAAAACAAAGTTAATCGCAACAGGAGTCATGAGGTGTGGAAATCCTAAAGAAAAACGCTTCTGAAGAAATGAGCAAGATCTTCATGAAGTTCAAATTCAGTTCTAGCCTTTCTATCAAAATTCTGAGCGAGATACTTTGGAATATTAGTTTGAGACAATTTTCATATTATACCTACTATACACTTTAGTGGGACATTGCAGTGGTGGCATTACCCAGCTGCACATTTCAGGGATTATATAAGTCATCATGAATGTACCGTTGCTCTCAGTGAAATTGTTTGTATAATGTATTAAATTATTGTACCATCAGAATGTTTTCCTACAGATAGATAAATCTTCCATGTGAAAAATCACAGTGGAAGTTATTAACATTTTTTTATCCCCAGAGTCCAGAGGGGAAAATTTTGTCAGTGAAAGATTAGCAGTGTACTAATGTAAAAATATGTTCTCTAACTTCACATGATTGATTTTGTAACACACCATACTGGGCCTATTATTTTTTGTGCATTAGCATATGATTACTTAAGAAAGGAAAGCAGAGATCTTTATAAAAACTCTTTCATCAGCTTTGTTCTGTCACTATCCAGAGCTTTTCCTATGTACAGTAACAATGTACAAATTGGTTATTAGAGTGAATTTATTTTATATTACATCAGACCAGTCATTCAGTAAACTATGTTTGATTTTTAGCAAATGAGTGTGTCTCTCTGAGGGCACAAACTGTATTTAAAGGCAAAATTTATGAGGTAATAACCATTCCTGCTAGCTGCACTGTTACTGCTGAAATGAGGCATTGGCTCTTATTGAAATTGAATGGAGTAATTTTTGTTGTTTTTGACGTCTGTTGATCAAGAATGTTCTGTAAATGTTTATGGACTCTCTGCTCAGTAACTATTAGAATACACAGTGATGGATGCAACAATGTTGGTTCAATGTAATTGTGAAAAATGTGCTCAAATTATGCTGCTAGCACCTAACCATGTGAGAGATTACATGGCCACACATGAGTACAGTGTAAATATCAAGAATTATATAAAGAGATGTGTGTTACTTTGTTGTTATGTAGGATGCTTATTCTTATAAAAAATCAAAATCACAAAAGGACAAATGTGGTCCTCATTAGAGTATCAGTTAGTACTTGATTGTGTTTTGTACCTTTAAAAAGTGTTGTGGGACTTTTGCAGTGTAGGACAATCTTGTTATCTGTCCTTTTAATGACCTTTTTACTGTAATTGATTATTGTCATGGACTAATGAAATGTTTTTTGTAAAACTACATTTTGGTTGTACATAATTTCATACATATATTATCAATATAGATGCAGAAATACACATCCCTAAGCTTTTCAAAGACCCAGCACCTTTTATATTTTCAAGTATTGAATTTTCCCACAAACTGGGGGTATGATTTTTGTCTCTGCCTTTTCATATATGCTGGCATCCCTATATGTTCCAGATCCCCATAATTTATCAACTAACATTCACTTTTTGCATATATAATTTATGTTTGTAGATAAATACTTGGAAGAGTTCCCAGAATTTTTAAACAGATGTAGAACACCTGGATACAGTTAGGCACTTCCTGTGACTACTTGGATGAGGAGCTTTGCAAAGGACAGCTCCCGTAATGCTCCTGCAGCTGCTGGGTAGTCAGTGGCTTTGCTGGTTTGAAACACAGCCTAAACCTTAACTCTAGAAAAGGATACTGTGTCTTTTCACTTTTCTACTTGGCTTTACTCCTAGTAAGTCAGTAAGAGGCTGCTGCTGCTTATGTGGTCTCCCCCAAATCTCCATTGCCGCATTTTGAACTCTTCCACGTGCATTTGACAGCTGAGTGTCATAAAACCTCAAGCTTTAATAAGCTTCTTGTTTAAGATTTTATGAATTGTTACCCTGTAAGTAGTCAAAACAATTAAAAATTGATATCATGTTGTAAATCAAGAGATAATCTATGACTATTAGTAGTTTCAGAAAGGGATGGTGTTACAATTGTTTTTTCCATCTTGGTAAATGTATTTTTTCAGTTTTAAGGAATTTCAGTCTTTGTTACACTCGCTAAAAGCACTGCCTTTTACTCAGTATTTTTGCCATTGGTCATTAAATGTCACTAGTTTCTTAATGTATCTGCTGCAATACCAAAGTCAATCCTCCTCAAATAAACCAAACATTTCAAATCATTCAGAAGTTTTCTTCTCAACAGCTTCTCCTCCAGACCATGGTTGCTGATGGCTTCTGTTTCAGTAGACCTCTTAAGCTGGGGGGTTTTTACTGAATTCCTGGATTATAATGCCGTAATAGAAGCTGAAATATTTTTTAATCCTTACATGCAGAAGCAGCCTAGACGTAGTGGAGGTCAGATCGTTGTTTTTGGTGTGTGCTGTCCATAAGGCCTCCTCTAGTGTGCAATTCATCAGGTAGCAATAGGAGGAAGAATGGAAGAGGGTACAGTGGAGGATTCCAGCTATAGAATGTGTCTGGATTCAGCTCCATAGCTCCCACTCTGACTGTGGCCTGATGCCTTCTGAAATGCAAAAAACATGAGTGTGACTAAACGACTCTTTCTTAATTCTAGTAGGAGAAAATGAGGCCATGCAGCTAATGTTGTTAATTTTTTGATGCAGTATATTGCATCAGTAAATTAACAACTTTAGTCAGCTAGCTCTTGAAACCACTTTGTCATACTTTTTAATCTGTGGTTAATACATAAAAAATTAGGTTACCTGGAAGTCTGGGAAATCAGAAACAAAAGCAAGCACTTTCTCATATGAAAATTGAATTATTTTTAAAGATAAATAATAAATAAATTCTGAGTTGATTAATATGGTATTGTATGTGAGAGTGTGCTTACATTTCCTGCAGCTGACAACATAAGGAGAAATGCAAAGCAGCAGAGGTAAAGAAAACTATTTCACTGCTATTGTTGGGAGGTTGCATGGTTGAAGTAGAACATGCCTCCCATTCATAGGTGCTTAGAGTTGGAACATTTTGCTCTAGACCTTGTCATACTCACTCATTTTGGAAAGATATTTATTCGACCAAATAAATTTGTTTCAGCAGCTACTCCTGGGATGACCCTTCTTGCTTCCTATACTGTGGGAGGCAGTAAAACCAGGAAAGGCAAAGAGACAGAGCACAGGAGAAATGTGATTGGCAGAACTTAGGAGTGGATAGAATAGAAACCCCCATATTTCAGTCTGTGATTTCATTGATTTAGTAAAGAAGGCCAGATGCCTTCAACACTGTTCTGGGTATCAGATATCTGGCTTCAGCAATGGAAGAAAAAAAATCTCTTCAGTTAAGATAGTCTTTTGCTAAGGAATTATGAAGTTTAGTCTGCTTCTAAGGGTTCCATGCTGGTGGATGTTCTAGAATATTCTTACTTGTTTTCATCCAGTACTTAGTTCCTAACCCAGCCCCAATATTTCCATCCATACTTTAAAGGTGTGGAATGTAGTTCAGTCCCTGAGTTTGATTAAATGTGTCAGGTTTTTTGAAAGTAGGCTTATTTTTATGATTTTTTTATTACATTTTAAATCTAATTTTTGTACTGGAATTCAGTGCATAGGTTTGTAGGGCTCCAGTTAATACAAGAGTCCCTCCAGTGCTGCCCAGCTGGATTTGGTCTGCTGGTGCCCAAGTTATTCATACAGCTTATTTGCAGAGTCCTGACCTCCAAAATGCTCCAAAATAAGCTAAGGGTATGCTGCAGGGCAGGTTACTTGCCTTTGATGATCAGATGCAGCCTGTGGACTTTCCCTTCTGTGCTTCCATGTTAAGGTCATTAAGAATACATTTTTGGAAGGTGTGTGAGCATCTGGCTATATGGCCAGGAATTCTAACAAAAGCTATGTGAGCACTCAGGTGATTTCCTTGTATCCTCATCACAACTTTGGAGGCATCCTGATAGAATTCTACAGAACCCACATTAAATTGACTCAATGATATAAACTCAGTTCAGGTACTAACCATTTCTTCCCTTATCACACTTCTGTCTTTGAACACAAATTCAGGGGGAAAGAAATCAGATGCTGCAAAATTGGCATGTGGGCTATGTTGGCCTCACCCACATCACATAGTTGTATCTCTTTCTGAAAATGCTGCATGGCATCAAAAAGAATAAAAATTGCTTTGCTTTCTTGGCTTTTCTGCTTCCAAGATAGTTTCTCATCTTAAGTAATCATGACAGTTTTGGTCCTCTCAAAACACAAAAGAATTTATATTCTGAAGCAATTTTCATGAAAATTATGAATAGTATTTTAAATTAAAAAGCAGGAATTTGACAGTATTTGTTGGTGGAGTTTCTTTAACTGAAACATGTAAGAAAACATACATGATAATCTAATTATTATTCTGACATTTTGTAAATGCAAAAATAAAAAGTCTTCAGTTGTCAATCAGTTTTTCCGATGATATAGAACTGTGTGAAGCAACTCAAATAGTGGTAAAAGAAAACAAGGTCTTCAAGGTTATAACAATTGAAATCCTTTTGTTTATTGTCTTAAAACAGAATAATTTATAATTAAATTTTATTTTATAATTAGAAAAAATGCACTGTTTAATTGATGTCAATGTTGAGAACTAAAACAATTGAAACTATTAAATGTGAAATAAAGGCAAAATTCTCTTTTTTTCTCACAGTCGTATTGAAAAAAGAAAAAGCTGACGCACAGCATGGAACAGGGAGAAGTAATAGTCAAATAATGGTAAATAAAGTGGAGTAATCTTCAGGGGGAAAATGGAGGAATAAATAAACAATTGCAATATCAATTTGATCTTTTAAAAATGTATTCACTGAGTTTCTTGGGGAAAAAATTCAGAGGGGTTGTAAGCTTTGGATCAGTGTCTTTAAATGGGAGAGCTGGCAATCCCATAAGTGCTTTAAAATGAAAGCAGAAAAGAAAGGCCTGTGCTGAATACTTCACTGTATATGGGATCATTAAAAAGTAGAGATAAAAGAAGAGTCAGTGAAGGGGGAAGGAAGCCATGGGAGATGAGGTTAATTCAAATTTTAAATATTAACATACTATTCACTAAAGTTGGAAAGAAAAGGTCTGTTGGAGCCCTATGGTACACAATACTCTTCAATATGCATTTTACACATGTAGGTATTTAACTGGAAAATTCCTCCCTGCATGATATAAGAAGATGTGCAATTATAGATGTGTAATCAATAATGACATTGACACCAGAGAAAAACTTTCTGACATGAATTTTTATTCATGCATATATTGTACAAGACATCATATCCTGGATTTCATACCAGACTTGTTCTATAGCTAAAATAGTATAAAATGAATTATTTAAGTCTTCTGGTTATTTAAATTTTCTGCTAAAGGCCTCAGTTTCTGACAGTTTCTCACTTGTGTGGTTGGCAAATTTCTGTGACATGTTCCAGTACTGAACAATATGTCATCATAAAGCCCTTGCAGAGGCCCAATTTAAATTTTCAGTCATGGTTACTTAGGGTTATTACTCATTCAGTGTGATCATTTCAGTCACTTGAGCAAGAGTCCATGTTCCTCTCAAATACACATGGCTTGTCTACAGTTCAACTTTCTGACAGGGGCAGGCCTTGGTAGGGTATGACTGGTGGTGCTTGATGGGTTTGATCATCATCCATGCAAACTTGCACGGGTGTTGCTTGTTGCAGTCTTTTTGCCAGTATATCACATTCCTGCGGTTTAGATTTGCTCCAGCACATGCATCATACCACCAGCCTCCCCCAGGTATACCATTGAGTTCCAGCTTAGCACAATTCATAAAGTAATTGTCATTGTCTCTGTCCTTGGTGGTGAACTTCTGGTTGTCATGGAGATAAGCTTCCGTGTCCAGGGTCAGCGCATCAGTGGCGTTGCCTTTGTAAAGACCAACCCTGATTCGGTATTGAGACTCTTCCCCCTCAATCAGGAATGGCTCATACTGTCCCCATTTGACTTCAGCATTTAGATTTACAAGTTTAACTCCAAGTACATATTGCACTGAGCTGCCAGTTAATTGATGCATGTATTCATTTCCTAACCAGTGGTTCTCATGAACAGAGCCAAATCCATATTTGTAGTCCTGCCAGGTTCTGTCAAAGTCAACAGTACTGTTGGCTGTAATGTGCTGGATCACTGTCCAGCCACCGTCCTGCATGTTACAAAAAACAACAATTGGTTCCTCTTTTGGTTGGATGATGTAAAGGCCATCTCTGGAATTTCCTTTGGAGTGCTGTAAAATCTCAAAACAATCCCTTGGATAGTCTGAGAAAAAAAAACAAACACACACACACACACACAAAAAAAATTAAAGTACATTCTGTTCAAATCATAAATTTCAGAAATTGAACTCTGTCCTTTAGAGTGTCTGAATGACTCTTCTGACTGGAAGCTGACTGACTTCATTGCAGCTGATTGCATTTATTCAGCTAAAGAGAGAAGATTTCTGGGAGGAACATGCAGGAAATATTCAGAAATTCAAAAAATGGTTTGTTACTCTGTCATACAAGGGAAGTATAATTTTGCATTTATGACAGAAATATGGTTGAAAAGCCAAAACCTATTTACAGATCATTCCTTTTCCACCAGCGTTCTTCTAGTTTGAGTACTCAGCAAGTTTGCAATTCCCTGTGCCATCTGTAGGTCAATCAAGTTTAATAACCAGACCTAGTCTTTTCCTCAATGAACAAATTAATTTATCTTGAATCAATTTATACTTCAGGCACCTCTAACATTCTTGTGTTAAATTCTGAAATGTATGCCATGTGTTCATTGATAGAAGGGAGATATTAAAGGGTGAGTTCTTTTCACTCAAACTCCAGGCTGAATTTTATCATGGATTTGCATGTAGAACTACATTTCTGTTCAGTGCTGAACACCAGTATCAGGAAAATAGGTGAAAGTGCTCTTCCATTTTATTGCTCTACCAGAAGACACAGAGGGTAATAAAAATGGCATATAAGGCTTGGGTTGACCCTCTCTATTGGGCTAAAATATTTTCTGGGGTTTTAAAATGTAGCAGGCTTATAAGCTAACTTCTTGCTCTAGTATAGTATCAAGCATCTGTGAGACTACAGCACAATGCTCTGAATTTTACAATTGAATCTGAAGTTTCTTAAGAGTCAGAACATAATTTATTTAAATATACATTTACATATGTATTCACTTATAGAAAGGGAATTCCTTTTGTAGAGAAGGATTATATTCATTGTTCTGTTACTCAGAAATATGTTTATGAATTGAAATCACTCACTTTTCCATAGAGTTGAAAGGCATGGTCTTATGTCTTAAAACTGTGGAATATCTTTAATTTGTATTTAATAAAAACTTGACAATTTTGTTATCTCTGTGAGAAAAATTCAGTAAAAATTACATTTCCCTGGAAGACATAGCTCACCTGACTTTAAACCTGATGCTATGATTTTATAGAAGGATTATTTAAATAATTTATATGGTGATGTCCAAACCAGCGATATACACAGTGACCCTCACAGCTGCCCTTCTCAGTAAGTGTTACAGAACAACTTCTACAGACAGGTTCAGGACTTTGTGGCAGGACATGGTCATTATTCCAGGGCTAGCTTTCATATATATTAGTTGAAAATGTTACAGCAAAGCAATAAATTAAAACACAGAACGCTTCCAAATCACTCCTTGTTCTTCATGAGTACCTTTTTCATTGGCGTTTCCCAGTCTCTCATAGTCTCTTTGGGGGAGAAGGTGGGCATTAGCCAGGACCACTGGCTCTTTGGTGCCCAGAGACACAGTGCATTGAGAGAGCAAGAACAGCATGAATCCTGCTGAGCCCCTCAATAGCATCTTCCTTCTGCGTCAGTCCTCCTGCAGCAATTCAGAACTGTAACACAGGCTGGAGCTGAAAATGACAATATTTGTGACTTCTAGTACAAAAGTCCTGAAGGAAAAAAGTTTTGAATTACCAAGCTTCAATACAGTAAGCCTCTGTCAAAGTTGGCTTCTCCCATCTCTGAAGGACCTCTTCTGTCCCGATGTCTCAGACCTCATTTCTGACAAGTCGTTCATTTCTCTGACACAGGGTACTGTGCTGAGACCCTTAGAACATCTCTCACCTGTCACCTTGTGCCATGCTGGGCAATGAAACATAATATAATTTTGAGTGTGGCAAAAAGCCATCAAGAGTAATATAAGGACAAAAGAAAAAGCACAGCTCTTAATTATTATAGTTGAATTTTTCTTAATCCCTGAATCCAAACTGCAGTGAAATAGAGACACCAATTGTCAGAGGGACAGAAACAGTAACATTAGTTCTGCTGACTGTAGCTCAAACAGTACTCAGAGGCATGGCTTTCCTATTGCTGGAAAAGTTTCCATGCACTGGAGAGCTCAACCTGATCTATGTTTTTTTGTGAATTTCTGTCTACAGGTTGTAGTAACATGTCACAGGTTTCAATCAGATTTTTTTAAAAAATTACAGTAAACAAAGCAAAATAACTTTTCTTTAGCCTCTTCAAAACCAACAAGGGTTCAATATACTGAACTGAAACAGCTTTGAGCCTCATTTTATCCACCTTTTGGCCTACATATCTATTAATACTTCATTCAGTACAGAAGAAGGCTTAGGCTATTACTGGACCTAATCCTGGGGTCCTCACTTAGGAAAATCCCAGATTCCCTGAAGAGGAGTTTCTGTCAATAACAGCTTCAGATGAATCAGGTAAACAAATGTTTCCTGTACTCTCAAAGGATATATTTACTTAAATTCTAACCAAACTCTTTCAATGCTTGTTTAAATTTTATTTTTTTTTAAAGACTGGGCTCCCCACAGTGGCTTTGCTGAAGACAGAAAACAGATCCAGCAAAAAAGCTCTTCGGTCAGGGCTGATTTCCTGCCAGAGTCAGCACAGATTCTGCAGAGGCCAGTACCCTTCTCCACAGTGGTTTATGTTGCAACAAAGCCACATTCCTTATAAATCTAATGACTTAGCAGCAGACTCAGCAAACAATTTTCCAGAGTGAAAAAAAATCAACACATTTTTAAAAAAATGTCCAAGATAAATCATTGTAATAAAGTTCAGGTTTGAGAGTTAATTTTTCTACCTACCATACACAAAACCAGCAAAACAGAATTTTCTATTCTACCTAATATTATTCAGTATATCACAATCAGCTATGATTTACTATTAAAATATAATTTTCCATTTCATGCAAAGTTGGTCATTTGACATTGGGATCATAATAAACTGGAAAATTACCTTCCCTGAAATTTGGCACAGTGCTTCCTTTTAAGCATTTAAATTCTGCTGTACTTTTATTTTCTACTGTCATGCATCATTTTCCCTGAAAGCTCTGATTATTTTTGCTGTTATGGAATATTAAATTATAAATTTCTTTAAATCAAACCCTAATCCACAAGCACAAATCCTGATTTTCATTAAATTTGAACTTGGATCTGGAATTATTTTTTGAACTGCTTTGTTTATCTTTTAGTATTTTTGAAGGAGTCAACATTTTTTTTTTCACTTATATTTATGCATTAACATTGAAAATTGATTTACAGATCAATTTAATTCCAGAATAGAAATTGGTATTAAAATTATTAGGAAAGCACCCAAGGAACACAGCACTGGGCAGGCACCTTACCTCTTTCAAGAACATGAATGAGCTCAGTCTCTACAGTTGTACTTTGCCTGCTAATTAAGTCCAGGTGAATAAATCAGATCCAATGTACTATCTCAAATGCAGCAAAATTGCATATTCCTTATTTCACACTGTGCTTTATCTGCTGGACTTTGCTCTGACATATTACACTTGCAAGTATGTATGAATAACAAAGTACAAAGTTCTTCCATAATTATTTAAATTACATAGTAATTAAATTAAATTTCCTTTATTAACAATGAAGAAATTTTAGTTCAGTAAGTTATGTTGCTTAAATAGACACCAGCAGATGCTAAAATTTATTATGTCATTTTGCATAGATTAATTAACTCAAAGCTCTACTGAAATATAGTCACATTTAAATTGCACATAAATTACTTGATTTTTAAGTATTAGAAACAATCCAACTATAAACCATGTAGTTACTTCATGTCTTAAAGTGAATGAATCAGAAAGTGTCTGAGAGCTCTAAAAATACAGCAAACAAATACAGAACAGGCTGCTCAACGGGTTTCTATTTTAATTTATGTGGATTAACAAGAGTCAGTTAATATTAACTCAGATCAAAACTGTCATGAACTTAATTAATTAATTATTTCTCTGTAGCTATGCATCTGAAAGTTCTAATGTCTGTCTGCATGACCTGTAGGTGATGTCTAATCTACATTTATTCTTTCAAAGATTAGACAGCACTTAAGTTTTTGAGCTCCCTGATCCACCCTGCAACCTGTTTTGATCAGATTCTGTCCTTGAAACAAATCACGATTAAAACTTATGGAACATTTAAGACCTGTGCAAACTCTATTTCAGGATTCATGTCAAGTCATAATTTCTGTTCTTCAATAATTAATCTTCAGTGAGGATTTGTATTTCATGTACAATTAAATCAATACCCACAGCCAGTGTTCTAGGAAATATTTCCTTGTAACATTTAAAACTCCATGATCTTTCTCTTGCTTTTTAAAGCAGAAGCAATCTATTACACAGGAGAATGTCCACAGGGAGTCAGAACAGTATCTTCTCCATTACACTGATCAGTAGTAGAGCTACAGGGAAAAGTTTAAGAATGCATATTCTCTGCTTTCAGCATTATGAAGCTCAGGGAATTTCTGATATTTGTGTGTTTGCCAATATCTAATTTATGGCTGGTACCAAGTATTACAATATTACCTTGTCTAAGGCATGAAAATACTGTATAATAGTAGTAGCTTATGAAATATAAAATTGCTTTGAACAGATACAGATCTTGCTGAAATAGTATGCTAAGAAAAGGTAGAGGAATGCACCTTTCCACTCTGTCCATATAGATACTAATCTAAAGAACACCATTGATCCTAGTGGTATTTATTAACGGGCCTCTCATCACCCTGATATAAATTGTGCATCTTTGGTGCCTTTGATTCCCAAATATTTCATCACTGTTTATCTCCTCTCCTGTCTTTCCATTTTTCTTTACTTTCTTGCTGTTTACTTCTTTGTTGATTTCCAAACTTTCATTTGAGCTGGCAGAGCAGAAGTGAAGTGGGAAGTGTTTAATTAGAAGAGAGAAGGGCATCAGCATTCATTCTATCATGCTCAGAAAGGCATCTATTTTTGTAGACGAAAACTTTGAAAAACAATTAAAATCTTTGCATCTCCCTCTCTGCTCTTGATTCTGAGAATAATTTCTCAGAAATTATATCATGATCTTAAGGTCAGAGTACTTTACATAAATATGATTTGATAATATACAGATTTCAAAATAGAACATTGCTACAATGACTTGTTGTTAGCCATATTAATTAAGATACTTCATTGCCTAGCCCAGTGACCAAATATTCCTTCTCTACAGTATGCTGAAGTTTTAATTATCCTTCTAATTGACAAGCATTCATTTAAATTTTTGCAATTCAGGTTCTCCTGTATGGAAATACTCTTTACACATTCTTTATATCCATATGGCCATCAATCCAGCCTGTTCAAATCCCTCTGCAGAGCCTTCCTGCTATCCAGCAGACTTCCACCCAACTTGTTGTCTGTAAACTGACTGAGGGTGCATTTGATCCCCTTATCCAAATCATTGATAAAGACATTAAACAGGACTGGCTCCAAAACTGAGCCCTGGGGAACACCACAGTCACCAGCTGGATGTACCATCACTCACCCTCACTCTCTGGGCCATGTATCGAGACACTTTCTTACCTGGAGAGGAGTGCATCTGTCCAAGCCACAACAATCCAGTCTCTCCAGAAGAATGCTGTGGGAAACATTAAAGGCTTGACTAAGGTCCAGGTAGACAACATCCATAGGCTTTCCCTCATCCACTTGAGTGGGTCACCTTGTCATAAGAGGGAGACCCTGTTGATCAGGCAAAACCTGCATTTCACAAACTCATGCTGTGTGGGCGTGGTCCCCTGGTTGTCCTGTATGTGCTGTGTGATGGCACTTGGGATGGTCTCCTCTATGAGCATCCCCAGAACCAAGGTCAAGATGACAGGCCTGTAGTTCCCAGATCTTCTTTCCAGTCTTGTAGATGGGTGTTGCATTTCCCCTAACCCTCCTGGTTAGCCAGGACTGCTGATAAATGGTGGAAAGTGGCTCAGTGAGCAGTTCCACCAGCTTCCACCTGGCCCCACAGACCTGAGTGTGTCTAAGTGGCATAGCAGGTCACTGAGCATTTCCCCTTGGATTATGGTGACTTCATTCTGCTCTCCATTCCTGTCTTCCAACTCACAGGGCTGAGTAGGCTGAGAACAACTGATCTTGCTGTAAACCACTTCAAGCACCTCAGCCTTTTTCTTGTCCCTTGTCACTGTTCACCCCTGCATCCAATAAAGAATGGAGATTGTCCTTAGCCCACCTTTTGCTGTGTTTGTAGAAATATTCTTATTTTCTGTCAGGGCAGATTAAATTCTGGTTGTGCTTTGACCTTCTAATTGTATTCCCTATAAGATCACATGATCTCTGTAGTTCTGAGTTTCCTGCCCCTTCTTCCAAAGGTCATAAAATCTTTTCTCTCTGAGTGCTTGTCCAACTTCTCTGTTCAGCTAGGCCACTCCATCTTTTGCCACACGGGACAGCTTGCTCTTGCATCTAAGATTTCCCTCTTGGAGAATGTTCTGCCTTTCCAGACTCCTTTGCAATTCAGGATGGGAAGTCCAAGGAAGGTTCTGCTGGCCCACCTCTTTACTTCTCCAAGAACTAAAAAATCCATCATTTCATGATCACTGTGCCCAAGATGGGCTCTGTCATTATGGGAAAGGCTTTGATACAGGCTGGCAACTTGCATACCCAGCACCTTCAAAAGGCTTGGGTGATTTATGGATTTGTATGGTTGCCAGAAGCATGCAAAATGCTAACTTACAAGCAAGAAGGTTGTTCAGTATACTGAGGAACACAAGAGACAAAGTTCTAACATGACAAAACACATAAAACACATAACAAAGGGCTCCCTGAGTATCTTTCCTGAAAGAAGTTTCATGGGCACACAGCACAAGTGATTGCTTTGGGAATACAAACAAATCCCCATCAAACAACAAAATCAGAACACAGAAATACTTCTGCAGCTTTGAGTGGTTTTGAATTGCTTTGCAGCCTTGGCTAAAGGCACTTTGGTATCTTTGCATAGGATCAGTAACAAAAAAGTGTTCATAACAGCTTTCACTTTGTCTTGAACTTATGAGCTGGCATTGGCATATGAAGTGTGTGTTTTGTCTGAGAAATGCAGAAAGCAGTTATTAGCTGTTGAAACACATTGCACATAATGCCATTCTCAACACAAATTTTAAATCTCTTTTTACACATTCAGTATCTGTGAGATGAACCATTATTTGGGGAATGAACCAAAGTACATTTTTTGACTGAATGTGAAACAGAACAAATGTTATATACTTAGAAACATTTGACTTTTCAAATGTTCAGCAAATTTATTGAGATTTCTTACAAAAATATTTTAAGAACTGAAGTAAATACTAAAAACATATTCTTTGTATCTTTTGGCTGAACCCAAGACTAAATTCTAAGGATGTAAAAACTTAACAGAATTGAAGAGGGTTTTCTTTCAGCAAAATCACTGACCTAACTTGAAAAATACAATCAAAACCATCATCATGGAAGATGCTAGAAAATATCTGTTTGGTTAGCTGACAGTTAGGACTGGTGATAATGAAAAACTTAAGTTACTCAGCTTGCTTTGAAAAATAGTAGGATAGAAAATATGTGGTAACTGCTTTTTTTTTTTTATTCTAAAGGTGGCAAAATTGCCAAACACTGCAGGTAAAAACTGTCGGACAATTCTTATGTGGAATGTCAGTTAGGTGATACCTATCTTAAGATAGTAGAATTGGTGATTCTGAGGAAAAATATGTGCAGCACTGTAAGCAAAATATATTTAAAATATAAAAAGCAGACCAATAAACTTAGGCAACTATCTTCTATCCTCTCTTGCTAAGAGTCTGAGAGAGACAAGCTCTTTGAGCAGGCTGGTAATTAATAAAAGGTACTATAGTGAAGATGGAATGGCAAATTAATTCTCACAAAGAAAGACAGGAACCACAGTAAGAGTGCAAAAGGTGTGGCTAAAAGGTTCTTTAAAAATCTGAAAGTCAGAATGAAGTTGTGTAAAGCAAGTGGGGTCAAAGGAGAAATGTGGATGCTAAATGCAAGCTGCAAGCAGGGAGCACAGTGTCCATGGGAAAGCAAATCATGTAACTTTTTCAGACTAGCCTGAGAGAGTTGCCTGGGAAATCATAAGGAGGAATCAAAATACTTCTTAGAGACAGAAGATAGCCTTGCAGGAATTGTTTGTTTCTTGTTTTCTTGCAAGAGAAGGTCGAGCGGTGGTGTACCCCACTGACCAATGATGGTGATGTGCCAGTTCAATGACCAATAAGAGTTTTACCTTTCTGGACATTCTCATACTTGTCTATAAAAGAAGATCTGGGGTAATAAACCTTGCTCTCATGTTCAACTCACAAGGGAGTCCGTGTTGTTACTACCTCGCTGTTCCCAACAGAGAAATCCTAAGAGTGACTATATAGGGATAACAAAATAACAGATCATGATAAAATTAGAGGTTAAGATTAAAAAGGTTACCGCTATCAATCGACATAAAAACCCAACAAATATTCTGTAAACGAACTGGACATAAAAAGAAGTTAAAGCCAAAACCCCATTATTTTATGAGGGAGAAGGGCAAATGGCACAGATTTATTTGTTGCAGTGAACAGTGATCATATACTTAATTAAATGAATTTTAATAAAGGAGTAGGACTGGATGCCAGATTAAGTGAAAAACATCTCAAAAAACTGAAGTAATTAAGTATTTTCAAAGTGGCAAGGACAAATAAAATTTTGTATGTACCTTATGGTCTAGCAGAAGTCCTCTCTGAACTATTTACCATTACATTTTAGAAGTAATGGAGGATTTCATTGGGTCTATCTTTTAAAAAGGGGAAAAAGATAAGCAAAATAAAAAAGAGTAAGATACCTTTCAAAACACAGAAAAGAAGAGAACTAAAAAAAAAAAAAAACGGGATGATAAGGTGGTGAAAAGCAGACAGCAAAGACTGGTCAAGAAAGAAATCAAACCAGGTTTGTTCTTCCTTGCTACATGGATCCCTCCTTTTCTGACCTTTGGTCCTTTCTCTAAACATTTAATGGAAAATTCTATATGCTCCCAGAGTCCCATTAAAAGTATTCTATACTAACCTTTAAACAATTGCAAAGTGCCCTTTCCCCTGCATCCCATAGCAAATCCCCTGTAGGCAGTACTTCACTGTGCCAGGAGCTCTGGGAGTTTTTATTTGGGTTTCACAATGGTCTAATCATTTTCCTTTGATAGCCTTAGAAGCTGAGAAGTCTGTGTCTTCCAGTTTTCACTGATTATGCTAACTAGGGCTCCTTTGCACTATTCACCCAAATGTCACCAGGCTTTTAGCACGATTAATCCCATAGTCTGACAACAACACAGTCCAATGGCCACAACCTGTGACTTGGAGATTCAAACTGGACACTTGGGAAAGCTTATTCACGAGGAGTAGTGGATCAGGGGAAGAGGTTTCCCAGGTGGGTTGGGGATAAAAAAAAATTCTCCATACTTGGAGATTTTTAATACTGGCTAGGCACAATGACTGAGCTGATGTTGGTGATAATCCTGCTCAAAGTGAGGTTGACTAGAGAACACCAAAACAACCAACAGTTCATCAACTGTCTGGACTTCAGAGAAAATAAACTTTAAAACTACCTAGTATTTCAGATCCAGATTTGACATATTGCAAAGTATGAGTCAAACTCAGAGTCATATTTTAAACACTACCTATCTAAGGAGCAGTCAGCTTTCAGGATAATTTCTACTACAAAAACATGTCTAGTAAAATCAGCAAGTTGAAAATAATTTCCATCTGAATGCACCAGTTTTACCTCAAGTACTCGAACAAATAGAAAAAAATATTTGAGAATAACCTGCACAAATATTTGAGTTGAGAATTTCAGATGATTATCAGCCCAAAGATATTTAAAAAGCAATGTGTTGATCCTAATTTTAAATCAGTTAGCTATATGATTTAGTTTTAATTATTGTATCTTAACCTTGTAATATAGGAGTCTAAAAATTATTTTCTCAACTGGGACAAGAAGCAGCTGGAAGCATTGCTATGGCAACCATCTCATTTCCAAAGAGAGATTCTGTGACTTCTGTTGCTCTTCAGCAACCTCACAGCTGAGTAGCATTGCTAAAAAATAAAAAAATAAGAAAAGGGAGGGGTGCTTGGAAGAATCATGAAAAGAATGCTTTAAAACATAAGGCAGGCTTTAAGTAAAGAAAGTAAATTCTCACCCTGATGATGAGCCCAAGGAAAAGAACCAAATCAAAAAAATCAAACCAAAACACATAGATCCCACCACTCTAACATGTGTCTTTGCAAATGACTGTAGAATCAATTTCTCCTGGAAATTATGTTTATCACATATTTCACTGTCTCACACTAAGTACATGACTTAGTTTCTTGAGCCCACTGTTTAAGGAAAATTGATAGCAACATGAATAATACACAGGGGGTGGATAGGGTGGGAGCAAAAAAATTTCTGTCAAAACACTTTTTACTGCCCACAGCTCTCCCCAGGAAAGAGGTTGAGATCATATAATAAGAATTAGTCAGACTGCTCAATGACTACTGAAGGATTTTAAGAACTATGGTTTTATGAACCTATATTTTATAGTCTAAAAACTTGTACAGACTAGAAAACCTGCAACAGCTCTTTAACACATTGGGTCTCAAAAAAAAAATAGAATTTAGAAATTAAAGGAAGTTCATGTACAGATATTAGGGCTATGGTTTAAATTCTTATTTACCCCTGCTTCAGTCTGGTTATGCCCTTTCTTGGCTACTGGAGTATTGCAAGGTTATGGCACACTTGGGATGCAGGTCACCCAGACCACCTGGAAATGTCTGGAAATGCTACAGCAGCACAAGGTCATACACAAGCTAAAAGTACATGCCTACAGTGTAGGCTGGGAGTTTTTCATCATCTGTATCTGCACTCATGCTGTCTGTGCTCCACTGCTGAGACCAATACCTCTTACACTGGCTGGAGAAGGAATACTTAAGTTCCCTTCAGAAGGGTAAGCATCTTGTGCATGTATTTTCCCACAGGTATGAATGGAACCTAGCTGCACAGGTAACTTTAGTCTAGATTTTTTTCATAAAGGAGCTAAGAAAAGCAAGTAAGAACTGCTAAAAATAATAAACACAATAGAGCCTAACTCCTGGTTCAGACTTCTGTTGATAAACCACATCATATTCTTTTTGCAGAAACAATTCCTTATTCAAATTCCTAACTTGGAACATAAAGGAATTGTTAGAATGTAAAAGCATATATATCAAGTACTAAAAACACATAAGGGAAGAATAGACCATTAAAACACCATTAAAAAAAACAAAACAACCAATAAGTAGTGCTTAAATCAAGTTAGAAATTTCAATCCTTTTAGATGTAATCATGTTTTACAAAGAAGCAAATTTAGAAAGTGGAAGTTTATTTAGTTTAAAAAAAAACTATCAAATTTGAACAATGTTCAAGAAGATTAAACAAGGCTAACAAGGGACTGCAAAGCTGTAAAGGCACTTGAGCTTCAGAGGGCAAGTGTATTATGTCATAAAAAAGACACATAAAGAAGTGTCATGAATGTATGAACAAGAACATGCAGATTTTTTGTAATAACAGATTTGATTGAGAGGCAGAATTCTACAAATGTGTTTCTTTACTATGTGAAAAGTGAGTTGAAAGCAACAGGTGTGACTTTTGGTGTTAGTTGATGGGATTTAAGATGACTTTTTTCATGAAGAGCTATCCAGACCCTTTGGACATTTTATTCAATCATCTTTTTTCCCAATGAAATAGATGTGAACAGAGCACTATGCTAAACTCTTGTATTTGTACTGAACTGTGTTGGATTCTATAAAATCCTTCTAATACTCTCCTCAGTGTACACTTCCTTTTGGGAAAAAAAAAAAAAAACAACCCTAACAATAAAATAAGTCTGAAATATATTACAAAGAAAGTACATTTGACCAGGTCCTTCCAGGACAAATGACCTCTCCACCATTAGTCAGCTACCTGGTGATAGAAATAATTGGTTGCTACCAGTGAAACACTTGAAAGAACAAGTGATGTATACAATTATTTCTGCCAGCACCAGCTCAATTGAGCTTGCTACTGCAATTTCAACAAGACTCTTGTAGTCTTCATAAAAACAAAGGGCAAAAAGAAGTGAAAAAATTCTGTGCAAATGCCATGTGAATAGAAGTAGCAGAAAAACAAACCAAAAGAAAAGAGGGAGCATGAAGACTACAATTCAAAACCAAAAATGAGAGGATTTCAGGAAAAGGTTCCTCTAGGAATCTCTACTGATTGTCTGTAGATGCTCATGTCTAATGTGGGGGACCCTTACAAAGCTACAGGTCGGGGTATTATTTTTATGAAGCAAACATTTAATCATAAACCTGGTTCACCATAGTTCAATTCTCATCTTCTCATCACTTCTGGTAAATATGTTGATGGATGCTGTACATATTCTTCTTATTCTACTCTTTCTTTCAGTAAATTTAATAACTGCTCCACCTCTCATCTGAGCTCCTCCTCTTTCTAAGAGAATGTTTACCACGGCAAAAATACAGGCTCATTAGGAGGTTTGACCTCAAATTTCTTTGGACACTCTTTACTAATTCAGCTTATGCATTTCTTACTTGCCAAGCTGAAGCATTCTGAACTATGTCCATGGGTGAATGAGAACACAAACTTCTGGAAAAATAAACACTCCTCCCTACTGCCAGAAATTAGTTTCAAGTCTTATTCTGCTCCGATCCCATGAATGGAAAATCTCTGTTGCCCTGAAAACTATGCCTTCTGACCTTGTTTTCATAGTTTTAGTTGCTTTCCCAGGAAAGTAACTATACACATGAGTTGTTTACACATTCCTTCTAAGAAACATCTTTTGATGGACATTTCGCATGACCAGTGTGATTGGGAAGGTGGTAATTCAGTTATCCAATCTCTGGTCATAGTCGAGAATCTATAAGTACTGGAGTCAGAAAATGAAGTTACTTCTTTTTCCTGTCATACCACTGAGATGTGTTCAAGTGAATCATTCCGTGTCCTTTAGCGACATTACTCCCAAGTATTTTAACTGGATTCTTCATGCATCTGCATGGTAAACAGCAGTCCTGTGCCTTGCACACCAGACCATGAACTTGAGTGTCCTATTCTCAATTCTGAAACACGGTGAAAAACCCACACCCATGTGCATCCCACTGCAGGAATACCCTTAAAGGATCCAGAGAACTTCTGGGGAGAATATTCTAATATTTCATACAGAAAAATATGTTCCTTTAAAAAAACTTTTTTCCTTTTCATACTTGTGTTTACAAATGAGTTTCACAACCTGTTATATTACTTTTTTAATGTTTGTATTTCAATTAGAAGAATCAGTCAAAAATTCAATTTTGTTTGAAAAATGCCACAAAATATTTTCTTTCTGTTGCGTATTTATGACCTTTGCCCTTGACTGAATGAGTCTTTAATTAATATTTATTCCTACCAGCCATGCAGAACCAAACACATAATACAAATGATCCTAACTGTGATGCTTTGTGCATCATCAATAAATGAGCTAACCAGCTAAAGTTCCACTCATTTTTCCACAGAAAATCATTCTGTCATTAAATCTTTATAGCCTTATTAGAAACAAGGAATTAC
Source organism: Parus major (assembly GCF_001522545.3). Taxonomy (NCBI): domain Eukaryota; kingdom Metazoa; phylum Chordata; class Aves; order Passeriformes; family Paridae; genus Parus; species Parus major. The sequence goes on along the minus strand of NC_031774.1, from coordinate 30,530,192 downwards.
ATAAAGGTTACTGACAGCATAATTGAAGGGATAATCTTGTAATTTCAAAAGTGAAAAGATTTTCCTAAAAAATCAATATTTATTATGAAAGAGGATGAATAATCCTTTATGGCTTTTGAAACACAGAAACAAAATAAATTAAAATGCCTCAGCCTATTTATGACCTCAAGATGCTTTCACTAGCTCCATCTGAAAATAGACTAAAACTCAATATTATTCCTACATACAATTTTCTGACTAAAAGCATGGTGTACTAATATAAGGCCTGAATCACCTGATTATAATCACACAGTATAATGTCCAAAATAGTCATTAAGATCTAAGGTCCTGTCTTTAAAGCCACTGAAGTGACAAAAGAAGATTCTTTAAAATTCTATTTTATTTTCACTACCAATACTGATTGCTTTTTGGAACTCAAAGTGTAATAATGTATTTATTAGAAGATTATTATATAGAATGAACCCTGCACTGAGTGGGGGAAACCTGGCTAGATTGTACCACTTCAGGAAGAGCCTTAAATGGGTGCCCAGTTTTTACGTAGTGATGGAGGGAAAGACTGATGAACTTCATCTCTTGAATGGTAGAGCAATCTTTCCCAGATGGAAAGAAACATGAGATAACTGTTTTTTTCTTCACTCATGAGTAACAGGCAAATACCATTTGGCAAATACCAAAGAGGAAGTCAGTGTTCTCCTAAAGGCTGAGACTTCAGTTCATTTGCTCACTTGTCACTTGCCAACACTACCTCCTTCTCCTAGAAAACAATGTCTGTAGAATGTCATGGAAACATCTTCCAGCTAGTTTTTTGCAAACTTTAATATTTGAGTTAAATGAGTTGCCATGACAGCAATACTTAAATTTTCTTCTACGTTTGGGGGCTTTCTCCAAATTTTTCTCCTTAATTATAGCTTCAAGTATCTTACTAAATGAAACACTGTCAGAGAACTTCCGTGGGAAGTTGGCAGTGTTGATTCCCGACACATGGGAATCTGCTGATGCGTAATACTAAGCTTGTGCAATAGCTGTCAATACATTTTTGGAATATGCCTAATAACAACATTGTCCCTCCCCTTCCAGTAATTCCTGGATATGGTAACAAAGTTAGGAGGGCAATAAATGACTCCTGAGCCACAGAGTCTCCGAGTTCTGTTTTGGAAAGCACAGCATGCACAGGGGTTCTTCCTGCCAAGCTGGCCTCTGTGCCAGTTCCTGGCTGGGAACAAGCCTTTGGAGATATAGACCATGATTAAGCCTATTAAGTGGGACCTTCCAAATGTCCTGTGCACCGCAGGTGCCTCTTGTGTTTCTCCTGCCTAAGGATGTGCAAGATATAGCTATGTAATCTTTTCAACCTTCTAACATTGCTCAGTAAATCTGCTTTTCCACTGATTTGAAGTTTAAAATTTTAAGTTTTTTTCTGTATTCCTTAGCCCATCAACAGTAGATGTAAACACTTCTATTTTCCTCCAGTTTGTTAAATTAGTACAATATATAGCCATATAAATCCATATTTTATTCTGACACATCAGAATGAAAACAACAAAGGGTTTGTTACTATTTTTTTTATATTGGTTATTTTCCTAAAAGAAGTAAGTCTCAAACTTACTTCATAAACATAAAACATAAAATTGTAGGAACAAAAATTCACTATCTACTAACTACCAATAGCAACAAAATTAAGGTCAGAGATGTCTTAAACATGAAAATCAAATCCCTTTAGTACCATAAGGTCCTTCTATCAAGCTGTAAAACAAACTTTGCCCTCTTTGAACTACTGATCACACATGACCTTTATGCAATTAAGAGTACATTAACACCCAATTGGAGATATTTAAATGGATATGGATCTTAGTGATTTAATACACTTTTCACTGTTGGAAAATGGTATGTACTTAAATTGCCCAGATTGTGTTCAAAATCTTGACATGCAGTTACTTAGAAAGGGCTGCTTTAACAGATAAAGACCTATACAATAATGCTTAACAAACATACTCTTTAACAAGATTACATACTGGATTTTTTTTTCAGTAAGCTCATTGCCACACTTATTTGAGTGCCAAATTTCCCTCGCTCCCAACCCCGAGAATTCTTCCGGCTAGCTGCAGTCCACCCGGGGTGGAGGGGGAAAATCGGCGAGGACAGAGATAAAATTCAAAGGAAGCTCTCTCTTCCCGGAACAGTGTCCCAGTTTTAATCCGAACGAGTCCAGGGCAGAAAGAGACGGAGAATTGCTCGCGCCCAACTTTTGAACAGAGGGAAAGCGGGCGGGGGAAGGCAGGTTACTGACAATGGGGAGAGACTGAAGGGGAGGAGTGAGGGGGAAGGAACCAACACATCACCGATCCAGAGGGCGGACAACAGGGAGAAACCATTTCTCGTAACATAATGCAACACAACATTTGAGTACTCAATATATACTAAACTTATCTTCACAATTAGTTTTATGTGAAAAGCTTCTCGTAACTCATACACAAGAAATTGAAGCAGAAATAATAGATGTTTTGTACAGTGTGACAGCTGCATCTGAACTCAAGGCACTTGATACTAAAGTTCCCTTCGCAAATACAAGTCTTAGTCACAAGCCAGCCTGTCTCTCTGAAGCATTACACACCCCATTTGCACAGCCATTTTCATCTCCACTGTATCAAAAAGACAAAGAGCACCAACAAGTATTTTTTAGTTTAAAACAAAAGGGAGATAGCTGTACATTAGATTTCTTCCTTATATGTGTAGAATGTGAGCATCTTTGATGATGCAATTGGTAAAATTATTTCCAACTGTTCCAAACATCTTCCAGACCATCTTAAATGACTAATAGCTAAAACAGACTTCAGCAAAATATGTCTCCTCTCCTTTCTACATGGCTTGTCATAAACTCAGCTGCCCACTCATTCAGAACGTGGCTAAATGAGCTCTTCAGCTACAAATCCTCAAGATGCAATGAGCTTACTGTATTACTCACACTCACTGCCAGGAACAGAGAATTCCTACCTCTGACTGAATGTTTCTGGTGCTTACTTTCAGCTGGCTCTGGGATTTCTTTGATCCTTCTTTGAGCCGATAAAATATAAAAGAATTCCAGCAGACTGATGAACCAATTTTGCTTGCTAAATCAATGCATGACAAAGCCTGAGAAGTACCAGAACTTGTAATCAGAAGGCAGCAGGATTATCCAGTCCAAGCTGAGGGAGCATGTCTTCCTTCTTTTGGCAATAAGGAAATCAGCTTGTCTATAGACCAAGTAAACCTTTAATTTCTGTTCTGAGGAATCAGTTGTTTCAATTCACAGTCTGCCTTATGTTATCTCAAGAAACCTCACTAAAAGGCAGCTCTTATTTATTTTTGAAAATGGAGATGCCAGACTTAACACAGAAGACTCCTAAAAATCTTTAAGTAAGGAAATAAAACTGAACTACAGCAAACATTTATTTTCTGCAGAAATTGAACCTTGCATTATAACTGCTACAGGATCAAGTAAGTTTTGCCTAGCAGTATTTATGATAGCCCAAGGTCACATTACACCTTTAATTGACTGCTGGTTGTGACTGTGGTAGTTACAGCTTTCACAGTGGCTGGTGTGGGGCCATGCTAAGGACTTTTGCTGGAAACAGTGTTGGTAACCCAGAGACATTTTTATTACTGATGCACAGTCTTCCCACAGAGCCAAGGCCTTTTCTGCTCCTCACCCCACCCACCAAGAGGCCTGGGGGTGCACAAACAGTTGGGATGTGACACAACCATGACAGCCGACCCCAAATGACTATAAAGGAATATTCATGCTAAGAATACAAAGTGGGAGGAAGAAGAGTGGAATATTTGGAGTAATGGCTTTGTCTTCCCAAGCACGCATTAGGTGCGCTGGAGCCCTGTTGTCCTGAGGATGTCTGAACTCCTGGCAAACAATATGGAAAGTTGTGAGTTCTTTGTTTTGCTTTGTGTCTGCAGATTTTGCTTTCCCTATTAAACTGCCTTTATCTCAACTTACAAATGTTCTTTTACCCTTCTGACTCGCTTCCCCACCCCACCAGGGGAAGAGAGTGAGAAGCTGTGTGGGGCTGGACTATTGCCTAAGGTTAAACTACAACAATGACCAACTGACCTTAAGTGACCAAGGCACTCTGGATAGAACCTCTTTGATCACTTGACACACAGGTTCCACTCTAAAATGAAAAAAATTTGTAACTTTCAGTAGTTCAGCAGCAGACTAACACACTTCTACAAACTGCTTTTATCACACAGGTGTCTGAAAAGGAGTTGAATAATGTACAAGATTTTTGGGCTTGGCTTTTTCTGAAAGCAGGACGCTGCATCTGATCCTGATGCATAAAGGAACTGCCTCAATCTTTATATATGAAGTCCTAAGAAAAAGATTGAATATTCCATATGTTCATTCCAAAGTTTTACTATGAACTTTACAATTCCTGTGAACTTTTTCACTCTGAGCTCTTAACAAAGACTTTCACCTTTTCATGGCCTGAATTCTCCATTCTCCCCAGAAGACAAATCAAGAACATGAACAGACACCATGAAAGACGGCAGAAATACTAGTTCCTACCTTTGGAATTTTACAATGTTCCTAACATGGAAAAATGCATCAGTATGATAAGCTAATGCAATTCAATTGTTATTTCAATTACTGTTAAAAAAAAGTAACTCATGGCTTGTACTTTCCAGGATAGCACAGTAACAGTGCTAATTGCTCCATCTTCAAAGAGTTCCTTTCTGTTTTTCACATATTTTTTTCATAAGATACTTCTGAAAGAGTTTTTTTTTAAGTTTGTTTTTTTTTCTTCACCAATGCAACTTGACATTTATTTCAGTAGATCCTTCCAGCAAGAGTATCAAAATATTTTCTTGTCTCCACTGAAAATATTTTCCTTGCTGTATGGAACAAAAAGACCATTCAAACAAAACAAAAAGAGAGCAAAAACATGGAGCTTACTTCGCAGAGTGAAATCTTTCATTGTCAACAGAACATATTGGGTTATTTCTTCTTCAACACCTTAAAAATAGACTTTATCTTATGAATATTTAGTCTCTTGCAACTTTCATGTATCCCAGCATAACTTCTAAATATGTATTATAAGAAAATTTATAGCCCTCTTCTGCTACAAATACATGCATTAGAATTGATTTTGCTTCAGATGTACTGTAAGTGGATGTTAAATACCATTTTTGGAAGCAGATACACATTATCTATACTGCATAACACTGTACCTAAGAAATTACCAACTGTAAAGATGAAGAACAGCATTTATGACAAAAATAAAATAAAATTATGGACTGTTGCTAATAGTGTTCGGCAGGTCTGCTGTCATTTTAATTTGCAAATGTTCAACTAGTGAAAAGCAATCAGTTTTTTCACCTTTTCTCTGGGTAGCTTGAATAGGTCCTGTAATAAGAGATATACAGGCATGCTCAACAAATTTCTGCCAGTGACTTAGCATTCCTTGAAAGCCATATACTTTGGAACATAATTTATACAATGAAAATAATTTAGCTTCCTAATACACCTTAAGCTCTTTTCTTTCATTTTAAAATTAGTTAATTTGAACTTCATTTAAAATTCAGTATGTGGCCTCAAATAATTCCATTGGTAAGCTGAAAGCACAGAACGCATAAGAACCCTCAGTGTCAAAGAAGTGATACATGTAATTTAGAAAAGAAAGATTCAAGATCTTGGCAGTTTAAATGACTTCCTCATGCAAGATACTTGGCTTTCTTTTCTCCTGAAGAGTTTTTAGCTGAAAGTAGATCAGAGTAAGGGCAATATATAGTGGAAAATCTTTGAACTAAAGATTGCCCAGAGAGGTTGTGGAGACTCCCTTACTGAAGATATCCAAGAACCATCTGGATGCAATCTTGTGCTGTGTGCTCTGGGATGTCCCTGACGGGGAGATCGGACCAGAGGACCCATTAGTCCCTTCCAATCTTACCCACTCTGTGATTCTGTAAATTGTACAGACAGCAAACAGCATAAAATAAAATGATTTTATATGTAACATGTGACAAGATGATACAGCAAATTACTTACCCAGTAAACTCAAAACTTCATTTTGAAAGGATGATTTGTTCATTTTGGAACTCAACAAGTGCAAAACATTAAAGACATCTTAAAACTGAACTCCACTTCTATTATCTTTGAAATTTTTTTATACATTGTCTTGAGATATTTATTACTGTGAAGCACATTGTATAATTTATTTTAATTCTCTACAGAACAATATAGTTAATTCAGTGTCATCAATAACTTTATACAGATACAGTATTGAAGCCATATCATCTTTTGCTTACTGTCAAATACAAAACAGCTTATACAGTCTAAAAAAAGCTACAAACCACACTTGTAGCATAACATATGTTGTTGTGCCTGGTTAAAGTTTACAGTAGTGGCTTTTTGATCTTCCAAGACAAATAAACATGACACCACATGGTAACAAACAGCTATGCAAATTCAGACTTAGGAGGAAAACTTAACTACCTCCTTTTTCCAGAACTACTTTTCCCTGCTTTACTGCTGCTACCACCAGACTTGCTGGAAGATTTTGAAGAGAAAAGTCTTGTCATGAATTCAGACACATCTGGCAGCTCATGGTTGGAATTCAGCATGTTCATTGACTGCTCCATTTCCTGCATGAAAAGATCAGATAATATTAATAGCTTGTAGCAATTCTGGCTGTATCTAAGGCATCAGTTGAAAGACTGTATGAGAGAGATACCAAATTTTCCCAAATGTTGTTTTACTTTTTGTAGTCCTCCAGGATACATATAGCTACATAGTTTCATGCAACCACAGCCCAACATCCAGCTACATGCACACAGAAACATAAAACCCCAAAACTAAAAGCTGCAGTGTATGGAAAATGGTAACCATGTCTTAAGCAGTCTTGCAGGGCAACCATCTGATAAAAAAAAAAAATCTAAAAGATAAAAATTATTTCTTTTCAGCACTACATTTCTCCGTATTAAAATTTAGGCTATTGTTTAGATATTCAGATCTGTGTTCTCACAGATGTCACACTTTTTGTTTTGTTTTTCAAATTAGTATTATTTATAGCAAATTAACAAATTTTAGATGCTGTTTGAAGGGATTAGATATTTTTATTGCCCTACTTTCTGACACCAAGCTACTAGAGTACTGCAGCTGAGTTTTCATTCCTTCAGGGAAAAAAGGCTTTTAATATAAGACCATATATCCAGGTAAGCTTAATGTAACTTTAGGGTTTAGCAGAGTGGTTCTATAAAATGAATTAGCACATTTTGAAATAAACCAATTTTGAAGTACTTTTAATGCATACAACAGCTGAACTGCACATCCACAAAGGGATAATGCTTATAGCAATAGTGAGTTTCACGTGGGATTGTCACCTTGTTCTTCTCCCATTCAGAATCTTTAAGTGCTTACAAGGCATTTTAGTAGCCCTTGTTGCTACTACATCTACACTACACCTCTACAACAAGCACAGTTACTAAATCATTAAACTTTCTATATAAACTAGTACTGTGCTGATTCCAGAAAGAAATAACAAGTTAATTTGAAAAACATCATACAACCTCCCTAAGTTAACAATTTAATACATGGTCACCTAGAGAATGCCATTATAATTTAGTTCTTATAGATAACCTTTTCCTAATTTTTAAAGATAAATTATAAGCAAAATTCTTCCAACTTAAAAATTTCTCCTTAAGAAGTCATATCAGTTATCTGATAATAACTAAATTATCAAAAGCTTTGATGGTTTTACCATCAGAACAGCCTATCAGCAGTGTCAGATCAGTGAAAAAAGTAAGGAATATGTGATTATCTTTTTTTAAAATTCTACTTCCAGAGTTCAGCTTGGTTTGAAGAACATGCCATGAATACCTAGCATATCTCTGTATCTGTTTTTTAATTACAATTATAGCCAAAAGAGCATTATACAGCTCTGATATGCTTTTTAAAGGTTCTTACTTATTAAAAAAAATACTCAGACACCTATAAAGTACTACTGAAGATATTGGTCATTTACACAAAAAGGAGTTTTTAGTTCACCAAGCCTTCAAAAAGCAGCCACCTATGACAGGCAAATAATACTTGTTAAAGTAAGTATTTAAAAGATATAAAGATTTAGCAAACACCTTGAATCTCCATTTTCTCCTAGCCTTCTGCTATTCAGTATGTTGCATGATGAAAGGACAATAAATCAGATCATTTAATGATGACATTAAGACTCCATATGCATATATACTAGTGCGACATCTGGATTTCAGAGTGTAGAAAACTGTGGTTTAGGCTGAAGTGCAAATAAACCCCACATCACACTCTCCACAACACACTTGATACTTATTAAATGACTCATTGCTAAAACAGCAACACTGTTATTAGCTGAATAAATTATGCCCATTAAGTCTTCCTTTAAAGTACAGTTTTGTTTTTATTAGATTTGTGTGCCCTGAAATCTCATTATCTTTGGTCTCTCCATATGCATCAATTGAATGCACTTACCCGCCTCATATCAGGATCACTGGTGTTGACAACTTTAGGCAAAAGCACAAATATCAGTAATGGAAGAACCATCATCATCACCTACAGAGAAAACAGGGAACAACCTCTTCAGCTTAGTTGTTGCTCTAAACACTTTTAGACCTACTGAAATAAAATGAAGCTCTACTAAACAGCTAGAACTACTGCATTCTGAATCAGTAAGACAGCAACACTTGTCAGGAATGAAACCTGCTAAAGGGAGTATTATGCTTCAAACAAGTTTTCAAAGTTGGACTGATAAGGCAAATCTTTAAGAGATGAGATGTTATTCTCTCTTATACCTGCTGTAATGACAATTTTGCAATATGTTGATCTCTGTACTACTAGAACAGCATCACATTGTCAAAGGAAGAGACTACAGTCTATTTTCAGAGGACATACATTAACAGTGGTATACAGGGGAGGAGATGTCAAAGAAAAACTTCCCATTTGTAAGCAAGTAAAATCCAGGAAAGCAATCCTCTCAGAAGAGCAAAGGAAAAATGCATGTTTTTCCTCAATTGTTTTATTCTTGGCATTCTGACAAATAGCTGTATCTATCTGACAAATCCTTAGCATTCTTGTAATAATTGCCTGTACATACCATAGGGTTCATGAGAAAATCTGTCCATCCCCAAGATTCTCTCTTTATAAAGTATGAAGGTGGTCCAGAAGATTTCATCTGGAGTGGGTATGGCAGCCTGACAACTTCAGAGGGTTTGATGTAATTCACATATCTTGCTCTATTAAGCAAAATATAAATAATTGAGGATATAAACATAGAATCTTTTAAAAAATCCAAACAATCTTCAATAAAAGACTTAAAACAAAACCATTTGATATGCAGTGTCTGCTAGGCTTCACTTTTGAAAAGCTAATTTCTCTCAGCAGCATATTTTATGGAATCAAAAGCAAACCATTTTTTATCACCTTGTAAACAAGCAAGAAAAACTATGCTGTTTAGGGGCCAGCTTTGAACAGTGTAGTGGAGTTTAACCAGTTTTCACAGGACATCACCTACTTGAGAAGTTAATACCTTTTCTGTAAGTGCATTAGTTTGCATTTATCAATACTGAATCTCAGTCTTTATTACTTCATAAGGTTTTTCCACAGTTTATCACTAGTATTCTTCATTTGAGCCTAAGATTTAGACAATTACTCAGTACCAACATCTTTGTCAGTCTTGACCCATTTTTCACGATGAATATTTATCCATTTGTGCAACTCCAGGGATGACTTCTCTCCATAAATAATTTATTCCTTGTGATTTTTTTCACCAAATACTCATCTATAGAATGTCCTTCCCTCCTACCTTATGACTACGTGTTTTCTTCAAAACTTGGTATTTTCAAGTAGATCTTCTCAAATACATCTGTTATCCACATGCCGTTTCCTCTTTCTAGTTATTACTGTAATTTTTTAATGCAGCACATCCCTTAGAAAAGCCCTGTCGACATTTTCCCCAAGTATCATCGTTTTTCATGCATCTCTGACTCCTCACCTGCATTCCTCATTAATAGTTTCTATCTGCTGGACTGGTAGAGATGCCAAGCCTCCTGCTACTTTCCTCTGCACATGTATCCCAGCAATTTACATCAAATTTGTTACCTTACTAGTCCCTTAGATACACAAACAGTGCTAAGCATGAGGCTATGCCAAATATTTAGCCTGTATCTCTGTATTTGTTACATATTAATTATTGCCAGTAAGATACTAACAAACTGTAAAAAAAAATAATTCCATAGAGTTTGGAAAACCCTAAGCTCAAATAAACTGTCTGGTCTTATTATAAGCTCAAACATTATTATAATATGACTGCAATTACATATTATAATCATATTATAATATTATTATATTAATTATTATTATAAACAGACTGTTTGCACTGTTTTCAGTGAGATTTCAATTTTTTAACCTCCCCTAAATATACTGCAGGAGTATTTACACTGATGACTGTATTCCTAAAAGTTAAGATGCGATGTGTGGGCTTGAATAAGGAAAAATTAACTACGAGCATTTTCATTTAAATGAAAATCACCTTGATAGATTTTTCTGTATTACTGAATAGTCTGCAGTTACAGTCAAGAGTGGTTTGGCCACAACATGAAAACAAGCTAACAATTCTACAGAAATAATGCAAACTGGCCACTGTTAGTATTAATTAACCAGTAACTGTAACAAGTGTCCTATGGGGGTGCAACAGAAATATTTAAAAATTTCGTTGTGCCAAGTACTCATAGTACATTTATTAAAGAAATGGAAAAGAGAAGAAGGGGGAAAAAAAAGTGTTGACAAATAATAAAGCAGTGAACTAGCTTATTCCTAGATTTTATTTCAGGATAGCTGCATAAAAAATATTAAAAGCAAACAAATAGATGAACTTTTAAAGTCTCTTTTCTCTTATTTTGGGTCATAAATATGAAAGGAAGAAAGATATCAGACTTTGGAATCTGAGAAATGTGCTTCTAGAAGTGATGCTAAAAGCTGACACAGTCTGAGACAGAACATCAGACCTGCAGCACAGCTTCTGTGAGTTCTTACACTGTGCTGTCACGTAATTCATCAATACAGTGGTAAATCAGAAAAGACTCACCTCATTTTGCCTTTTGAAGTTATGTCAACTCGCACGGGATCAAATTTATGAGCGGGGGATATAACTTCCACTACATAAGATCCTGAAGGTACATCATGAACCACAAAACTTCCATCTGTCCTGAAAAAAACAGTAAGTTCAGTGACATTTCAGTATGCTCCAGAATATAAGACAGGGTGTTCTGCTGGTATTTTTTTTTAAAAGAAGCTATATCATTTTATATTACAAATCTTAATATAACCACAATGACACAAAAGGAAAAATTAAATCAGTCATTATTCACAATATCAAGCCCCTTAAGTTCATCAACACATGCTGCAATAGAAGTGAAAATTCCCTGTCAGGTTAAAGATTTTGCTGTGCCCTCAAGGTGTTGTCCTGCTGGAGGAATAATTTAAGTCCAAATAAGATCTGAAATAAGTTATATTTCATGTATTCAAGTGATGACAGAAGCAATTTACACCTTCCTTCCTCCTTTTGAAATGCATACAGTGAAGTTTACCTTGCTTCAGTGTTTCTGCTGAAAGCAAACCCTCCAGACCGACATTCTACATAGTGTGAGTGGGTATAAGGGACAGTTTGAAATGCACAAAAATAGCAATTTGTGCCTTTGTTGTGAAATAGCAGTTTTTACTTCTAATTGCTCCCTTTAGGACCAGCCCACACTGGAAAGCTCAATCACAGCAATAAGGAAACTAAGAGCTCTGAACATATACACAGAAGGGATTTTTACACAAGTGGCTTTTATTTTAAAATATGAAACTTGAATATTTGATGAAAATATTAGTAAAAGGTTGCTTGAAAGCTTCAGCGTTAGTTGCCTTAAAGGTACAGAACTTTTCCACCTATGTGTTTCCAGAAATCTCCAGTAATAAAAACCTAGTGCTATGTACCCTGTTAAGAGCAACATCAAAAATCTTTTTCCTAAAAGTAGGATTCAAAGTTAATACAAATACAAAAATTTGTTCAAAGGGCAAAAAGTGTAATAAATCCTAACAAATTAGTAATATGCACCAGAAAGACAAATAAATGAGCCCTTTAAAAGTGAATTCCCAAAGAATTTCTCATTACATACTTCACACCACATCTTTAACTTAAGGACCTACGAACCTGAAACTGTTATAACAATGTTTCCCTGAAAATTTCCTTTTTATTTTTCATTCCTTATAGTACTGGAGAAATACAGAGTTTCAATTAAGTATTTAGAAATTTGCCAACCAGATCGCAGATATTAAATCAGCTCCCAAACATAATGTCAGGCTCTCATAACTTGTTTGTAGTGGCTTAGCAGGTGCTACACTGTCAAGATTCTACAAGATCTGCAGAGTATAATCTGTTCTGCTACTCTATTGATGGAACCCAAAGTCAAAGTTAACTACTATTGCACAGGGATTAATTAAAAATTATGAATATTTATAACGGCATATGTTAATTCCACATAATCTCATTTTTATACATATTTTAAAAACAATGCACTGTACTGTATTCAAAATCACAAAGAAGAATTTAGAATTTTGTCTACTCTTGAAATTATGATATCAGGTCTTAATTCTGAAGATATTTTCTATGTCTTAGATTCTCTAGATCTTTAGCATATCTTAATATATTCAGTACCACCCAAGTCTGAATAAGATTATGATTCTTTACAGCTTTCAGCTACATTTGCATGATGTTGTGCGATGGAATAAAGCGAAGTCCCCTAAATTAGCTTTCACCAGTACAGTTAAGAGTTTTTCACGGGTACTCAACACAGAGCTGCAACTCTAACTTCTGCCATGAAAGAACATATCTCCACACCGAGTAAATTCTTAGCCAAGGTAAGATTCTTAAATAAGAAGCGGCAGAATTTACAAATGAAGCTGAGAATAAACAAGGTCCTCCAGACACTGCAAACGCGTTTGGGGCTTTTGTTTTGGCTGTTGGTTTGTTTGTTGTTTTTTCTTAAACTAGAACTCCGTTCTGAAGTTTTTGTCCAGCAACCGGAGTCATCAGTTTGGATACATCTGCTGGAGGCTGAGGCCAAAACCTAAGGCAATGCACAGCAGGCCGTGCCCAGCGCATTACAAGGCAGGGGCCCAGTGTTCACAGCACCGCCAGCAGCTCAGCTCGGGATTCTGCCACGCCCCGGAGCCGCAGCCGTGCGCGGCTGACCGAGACACGGCCGAGCCCTGCAAGAGCCGCCCCCGACGCCCGCCATCTCAGGGCCGGCCCGGGCCTGCGAGCGGGCCCTACTGCCCCGGGAGCCGCTGGCTCCCGCCCGGGCAGGGCCGCCCGCCGCCCCGCGGGGCCCGAGCCCCCGCCCCGCCCCGCTTCGCTCTGCCCGCCGCTCACTTCAGGAAGCCGACGTGCTCCTCCCCGTCCACCAGCACCCGGGCCCCCGCGATCCAGTCCTGCGGCTTCACCCCGGGCACCACGGCCCGGCCCTCGATCTTAAACCGCTCCCCGGGGCCCGCGCCGCCCGACGGCTCCGCCGGCCCGACGGGCTCCGACCCGCGGGCGCCGCGGGGCAGCGGCGCCGCCGAGAGCCAGAGCAGCAGCAGCCACAGACTCCCGGCCCGCGCCGCCATCGCCGCGCGCCGCAGCCCCGCGCCTGCGCCGCCGCGCACGCGATGGCCCCGCCCCCGGAACAGCCCGTACACCTTGTACGGCTCAGGGGCCCGTGTGGGAGCGGCTGGGAGTGCTCACTCGTGTTCCGCTTTGGGAGTGAAAACAAAGGAGAAGATGCCACTTAAAACGTAGAATGACAGAAATGTGAACCTGAAGAAAATAGATATGTAAAAAGTACATGTATCTTCCTTGGTAATGGATATATTTAAGGCATTGTAGTTTGAAATCTTAATAGTTATCTTGAAAAGACTAATAAAATTTTCTAGGGGGGGAAAAGTAACAAAAAAATCTTACAAAAGATTAAAATTGGCCTAAAGCGTCATCTTTTAAAATGATTTATAATCCTGCAGTTTGTATGATTAGTTAGAATGAAAATGTGTTACTTAGTAGGTAGGCACAGACTTACGGGAGAAACCACGAAGGCTGTAATATCTTCCCTGCCCCCTAATTTCCCTTTACAAAGCACGTCCTGTTATGTCATATGTATTCATTGTCACATTGTGGTCACACTTGCTTCCTTCTACTTATTGATGTCAGGGTTAATCACTGAACGTGTGGAAAAGACTATCATTAAACAATGTTAACCTGGTCATCAGCTGATAATAAAAATACTGCATTATACCAGGCATGATTTAAAAAGCATGTGTCATATCAATGGGATGTTGTGAATTATTCGTCTGTTAATATCTTTGAGCTGTCTCTGCTTTGGAGGAAACCAGGAAGACATATGATCTGTGAGGTTCTTGTGTTACATAAGCTCACAAACATCTAAAACTCCAGCAGTTTTGGGATGGAAACCCAAGAATGCCAAAACTGTGTTAGAAATACTTACCAATAAAACCACTAAGAAGAATTTATGTTAAAGCTACTGATAACACTCTTTCCAGTACAACACCACAGGCAGACATCATCTTCATAGTGACATATCATGCAGTTAATATAAAAATGCTCACTTTTTAAAAAAAAATATCCTCAAGAAACTGTGTTAGGATACTGTTAGACCACAGTATGAATGATCATGCCCTCCAGTTTTAAGGATTTCCTTATCCTAATAATGTGTTTTTATAACCTACATAATACAGTTTCTTGGTTTAAATCCCTGGAAAATCCAAAGAAAAAGACACCCCCCCCCCCCCCCCATTTTTCTTTCATAATCCAATCCAAGAAGCTTCTCTCTCTCTCTCTCTCTATATATATATATATATATCTCATCCTGTTAACAAATTGAGAAGTTAATTAAACAGCATCTTGCCTTATCCAATAGTTGCACTGACATGCACCCTTTTCAGTGTTAGGTTAGTAGTCTCTTGTCCTCTCACCATGTAACTTCTTTACATGTTAAAAGTTCTTTCTCATACAGAAAGATATATTCAGCTACCGTATTTTTAAGTGTACACAACTGAGTAAAAAATTAATTTGGCTGCCTACTGCCTTTTTCTGGTTAAGACTAGCTATGACAGCAGCTTGAGTGGATTGCACAATGCTATTTTGTGAGTTTTGATATTGTGCTGTGGGTGTTTGTCTTCTAGATGAAAAGAACAAATCCCAGAATTACAGTAGTACAAATGGAAACAAAGACATAAAAACATCCAGATATATATTTATCAAAATAATTAGTATATCAGCTGGGAGATGCTACCTGTTTTTATTCTGGAAGGAATTTTACAGTTTCAGTTCAATGGAAACAACCAAACAATTCTATGAACTTGAAAATGCAGTCAAGAATGACCTCCATGTTTTGTAGTTGTCTTTTCATTGATGGATTCACTCCTTGAGTGGCAGCTACATAGAAAATTGCAAGTTTCTTAAAAATTCTACCCTCCTTAGAAGCAAATTTTTGGTTTTGTCTGAGTTCGTTCAACCAGCTGTCACTAACGCTACAGAACTGTCAGCCAGATGGGTGAGAGCTGATAGTCCCTAATGGATTGACAAAGAGAAGGCCTAGATTAATGTAATGCCATCATACTGTTAACACTGAAATCTCTGTCTCCAGATTCTTGTCACCTTGGGTTTCACAGACAAACTGAAAAAGCAGAGGAAACCTATTAAATCCCTTTGAATGCTTCATCAAAATCCAACATCATCACTGCTGTTTACAGAGAATTAAGTGGTTTGGAGTACTGTTGGATACTCTAAAGTAGTAAAAGAGTTTTTTAATCTCCTAAGGATAAAAGAAGTTTGCAAAAAAATGTAGAACTTATTTTGATGAATCCTTTTCACAGTCAGAATGCTAGCAAAACTTCCTATGTGTCTTTTGCTTACAGGTCACCATTAGTAAAGCATTTAATTCACCTTTGAACGTTTCATTGTAATTGCTCTGAAAACTCTTTCCATAAAAGAGAAGTAGTATTGTAGGCTAGTATTTAAGTATTTGCTTTGGAAAATGAAGGTGATTTGTCATTGATATTGGTTTACTGTAATATACCAGACAGATGTTGGACCACAAACAGCAGCAATCCAAAATCTGTTTTGTGGCTGAATATACAGAGGTGTTGACTTTGACCAGACAAGCAGGGAGCACCTTCAGCCATCTGCCTCTAATCTTCCCATAATCTTTGAGTCAGTCTCCCGATATAGATACACAGATAACAACACTCAACACACCAGATGAGTAATGCTGGTTCGCAAATGTTTGGTAGAAGCAAAAATACAATCCTTGCTGACACAAAGAATAAATAAGAACTACATGTGCATCGGAGTCCTCATAGATACATCCTACTTGTTTTTTGATAATCTAATTAGAGGTGAGAAGAAATCAAAATGCCCAGCCAAGTGAGCAGATTTATGAGAATACACAAACTGAAGATAGATGGAAGAGTTCAGCAAAAAGGTACCATAAAAGGCCACAGCCAGGTAACTCATTTACTGTTCTCTCTCCTACCCAAGGAGCTTTATTATGATTAAACACAATATTAACAAAAATTGTGCTGCATATTTCTTTCAGCAACATTTGGGAAAAAAAAATAAATTATTGTGGTGTGCCATCTACTGGCAATTTACTGTGCTACACGGATAGAAAAGTCAGGATTGCAGCCTGAGTTCAGCAATAGAACAGTCTTCTTGTTCTCTTGCATGTAAGACGCCCTGAGAGGGTCTCTGACATAGGGCAGAAAGTGCACAGGCCATCTTCAGTTGCTCCAGATCCCAGTCTGCTTCAAACAGATTGCCATTCAAAGAATGGCAATGAAGCTGAAGAAAGGTCTGGATCACAAGTCTCCTAAGAAGCAGCTGGGGCAGCTGGGTTTTTTTAGCCTGGAGGAAAGGAGGCGTGGGAGGACCTTACTGTTCTCTAAAACTACCTGAAAAGAAGTTCCAGCAATGTGGGGATCAGCCTCTTCAACCAAGTAACAAGTGACAGGAGGAAATGGCCTCAAATTGCACCAGGGGAGATTTAGGTAAGACATTAGGAAAAAAATCCTAATCAAAAGCGTTGTCAAGCATGGGAATAGGCTGCTCAGGGAAGTGCTGAAGTCCACATTCCTGGAAGTATTTAAATGACACAGAGATGTGATGCTTAAGGATACAGTTTAGTGGTGGACTTGGCAGTGTCAGGTTACTGGTTGGACTTGATGACCTAAGATGTCTTTGGCAATCTAAATGATTGGGGCAGAAAATCTCTTAATCCCCTGCAAACTCTGCAGTTGTCAGAATAATTCCTGCATCTCCAACACATCCACCCCCACAGCATGGAGTCAGCATGTAGGATTGAGGACTTTCCTGTCTCAGAGAGATAACATTCCCCTTCTCCCTTGCTTGCTTTCACCTCAAGCTGAGAAGACAAACTTCTTCAGGACTATTTTTGTTTTTCAGGAATGAATTGTTTACACCTTGTATTTCTCCAAAACCATGAACAGGATACTCTACTTCGGCACACTTATCCTAAGAGATAGCAAATGCTAACATTGAGATTGTAAGATGATAGCCAGTTTTGTCTGGTTGCAGCTGAACTTGTATTTACTAATTTAAAATCCATTCTTTGGTGGAGGAAATTTAATAGATTAAGTGCAGGGAAAAGGAGCATAACTTTTCTGCTGCAAAAATTTACAGACTTCCTCACGCAAGCAGAATAAATATGTAACATGATAGTAACCTGGAAATCAGTTTTACAATACTTTGACTGCACTCCTTATCTGCTCCTGTTCTCTGTAAAATTTTTTCCCTAAATGTCTGTTAAGCACCAATTGTGCATGAACCATGCAAGTAGTAGGTTTAATAATTGAAGCCTTCATCAAGCTGACTAGGTAAGGAGCTATGACCCACAGAATGGTGCTACACACATCCTCAGATTCCTGTGTTATTACCTGTATGGAAAACACCTGTAATCATTCACATGAGACTAGAATGACACATCAGTGTGACGTTTGTGTTCTAAAAATACAAGTAGTTTAGAATCCTTATTTCTTGGTATGCAGTCTAAATGCTGTTGTTTCTTTACATCTGGGTTTGACTTCCGTAATGCCACAAGGTGGCCTCCACATAATACAGCATTATCATCACATCCTTCACAGAATGACATCTAAAGGCATGCTTTTGCTTTACTGCAGTGTTAGTAACCATCCACCACAAAATGACACTCTTTTCTTTGTATTTCAGGCTCAAGAAGCTTACATGCTGTGTAGAGGAGGTCAGAGCAACACAAAGCAGCTGCGAGCACTTTCGTAGGATGTTCTAACAGAGAGGAGCTTGTTCAGGAACCAAGCGTGACCCGCTCACAGAACAGGTCTACAAGTTGTCTGCCCTGCAGAGAGTCTGGGAAATCCTGCATCCAACATGTGAAGGGCTGCAGTAATTCAGACAGCTTTAAGCAGTTCCTTCAATTATGCTACAGTTACTTCTGTGCTAGGAAGATCAGAAGAAATAAAGGCTAAAAGCAGCAGAGATACTCTTTCTGTCTGGAAGTTAAACCATTTCTGGCCCATCAGAAAGGTGATGCTGGTTTTCAAGGAGGTGAAAAGCCCACTAAAGCTTGATTGGCACTATTTCAAAGCTTACTGTTCCTTAATTTATTTTTTGGGAGACGTGGAGGTAGTTCTATTTTACACAATTTATAGTGGAACTTAGAAATACAACAATGCAAGTGGAATTGGAGTAGCAATTTCTAGATGATAAACATTTTCTTGGGTGTATTAAAAATGTTACAAAAGCTATTACAGTGTGTACTATTAGCAAATCTAGATTCAAATTAAATATGAAAAGTAGTAAAACCTGTGAGCTCACAATATTTGACAAAGCAAAAAGAACAAAACTGGGTCTTAAATTCCTTTTCTCATTTACAGAGAAAATTACAGTGGCTCTGAATTGAACAGAAGTAGCAGTAGAAACATTTTTTTTTTTTAAACGCAGTCTGTCCATTTTTGAGAAGCTGAGAACTGTAAGTCCTTGGTTTTAAGTTCATCTGTACACACCTTTCATGTACAAGGCTGGCATTTGTGATACATAACTTTACATGCACACAGCTGATACCTAAACAAGTTTACCAAGTTGCTACTTCTTTGAAATTCAACACTTAAAAGAATAACTGTTGGTAACTTTTTCCTACTGTTTTATTTCAATGTATTCACCTGTAATTCTCCTGTAATTATTTTCAAGCTATTGTTGAAATAAGAAACTTTTGTTCTTCTGTCCTTCAATCTTTGCCTAGTTTATCTGAATAAAGTAATTTAGAGGTACATTACACCTCCATTTTACTGTAGGTCAGCTAAATATGAATCTGGTTTTTATTTTTAAAGTGCATTCCTAGTTGTGTGGGTTTTTATGCCAAATCTGACTGTGCAAGTAAAGACATGCCTTAATGAGCCTGAGTTAGTACATGACAGAGAATTTCTCAAATGACCCACTGTGGGGAACTGCAACATTATCTATCATTAATCAATGGCAAACAAGCTAATTTTCTATGCGTTGTTACATTGCTATTCAGTGTGTTAAACAGTTTCATTAAAGCAACATGTTGAACAGCTTTGCAATAAGTAGTAGTTCCTGTTTGACTCAAATATATCTATGTCAGCCTTAGACTAGAGCTAAGTAAGAGTCCTATGGGAATACAGTGATTCTGTCTACATTATATTAATACCTCTTTTTTTAACTTTAACAATTTAGCCTGATGAAGGGTCTGCCAATTCTCAAATAAGCACTGTAGGGTTAAATGAAATAATTTTTAGATTTATAATGCTAGCATTAACATATAAAGTCTTTCCAACTGCAGCATGAAGGTTTGTACTTGGCATATGATTCATGGGTTTGGAAGCCTATGTTTCCTTCTTCAGTTTTTTCAGCTAAATTAAAATGGCTCTTTTTCTATTTCTCATACAGTTTTGGAAGAAAATAATATCATAAATGACCTTGAAATGCCTTTTCTTCCCTCTAGCTACTTGCTTTCATTATTTGTAAATGTACTGTAAATACACTTGACAGCATGTTCTTCTGGGAAGCTCTGTATAACGGCTGGTAAAATACAGGGCTCAGTGGAAGTAGTAGCTTTGCCACAGATAGCAAAAGTCCCAAATTTAACTTTGTGCTCTGCTTTTAGATTCTTATTTTAGGCAAATAAATTAACTATGATCTACTGAAAGAGTGTTGCAGGATTTAATTTACAACTTTTACTGTCTCCTGCAAGCCTGAAGAATTCAGCAAAGCATCTTAAAACTGATGTTCATTCCAGGTGACAGAGACTCTGCTGTCTTAATTAAGAATTACTTCTTGCAAATGTAAAGGTATGTTTTCAGACACTGACATGTCAAAATATTAGGAGGAAGAAACAAAATCAAATAATTGCCAGGACTGCTTTGTTTTCATGCAGAAGTTGTGGTAACAGGTGGGTGGGACAGAGAGGGGAAGAAACAGCGCATAAACTCTTAACAAAAATATGTATTGCACTGAGGTCCCAGTTCTAATACCTGTCTAGAAAAGAAACAAACAACCTAAATCAAACCCACCACTCTGATCAACTCTGCAAGTGATAATGCTATTCTATGTGCTATCCCTTTGACTGTAAAATAGTGTGATGCTCAATGAAAAAGCCACTGGACCTCTTAAAGGCTGCAGTGCAGCTACCTGGAAGAGGAGCATTCTTCAGCAAGGCCACAGAGAGCTTGAGCTCAGGTGAACCACCAGCAAGTCCCACCGCAGGCTTTTACACAGCCCAGTATCTGGCTGGACAGTCTCTGTGGCAGACAAAACAGATTAGGGAGATTAGAAAGTCTGAGCTTGTGCATTTAAAATTAGAAGCTTCTCCTTGCATACAAAGCACACAGTCACATCTTTACCTAGAAGAGGCATATACAGGAAAGAAAAACAGGTTCTTTTATAACTGAATTGTTGACACAATTTTAGATGAAAGTTTGGGACATCTTCGAATGTTCCAAGTGTTCAAATGTTCCAGCTAGGAAAGGATCCCACAAAGGGTTCAAAAAGATTGTCCTAGCAGAGGTGATGCTGAGTCTGAAGCTCACATCAGGGAGCAGTGCTGCAGCTGCTCCACACTTGCCACAGCTCTGCACAGCTGGCAGTGCCATGAGGAGGAGCAGTCATATATATGAGCCAGTAGCTGTGATTTAGGCTGTGTTCAACCCATCCTTAAATCAGTAAGTACTGCTTATCTTCCTTTTATTTCACCACTAGACATAGGTTTGCTGGAGCCATCTGACTCAAGTTAGTTTTTCCTCTCACTTGAGTCTCTCATTGTTGAGACCATAAAATTCAATTATATTGCTGCAAAGCCAGCACAAATGATACTTTCATCAAAAACCATACTCCTAAACACCAGTGAAGTTATTATTTTGGACTACTAAAATCAGTTCAAGTTCTGAATGCATTTCCTAGCCAAAAGACAACCTCATATAAATGCCTGGAAAATGAGACAATTATGCTAAACCAGGAACACATGGACAGCAGTATCTTGGAGACATACCTTAGGGCTAATGGATAGAAACTGCTCTGTAAGCTAGGAAAAATATCATAAGGTGAGTAAATACCACAAAGGAACCACAGGCAAATCAATTTTGTCAGGAAAAAAAGTATGAATGAGGATACTAAAATCTGTTGATTAATAATTTCTCAGTATAGAAGCCTATTACAGCCAAGATTTAGATTAGGTGAGTTTGCAAAGGAAGAGAAGTCTTACAGCTCCTTTCATATTAGCAGAATCCTTGACATCAGGACTGTTTCAACCAAACTAAACTTAAAGGAATCACCAGAGGCTAAATACTCGTTTTCCAGAGCTCAGAGAGAGCTATCAAGTAAGAAAGCAGCATCAGAAGTACATATGCCAAATCTTGCAAACAGAAATGCTGAAATAAGCCTCACTAGTCCCTAAGGGTAAAAGCTGAAGTCAGCAAGCTGCCAATTGTGAAGACAAGCTCCAAGGGCGTTCTCCTCTTATTTACAGCCCTTCAGAGTAAGGTGGCTGAGGTCACAAACCAAATATTCACTTAGAAAGTAAACTAAATCACAGTGCACTAACCCTAAAAAATCTCAAACAATTTGTAATGTCAGAGACTCCTTGATCAGAAAGGCATTCTTATGTCCTCTTTTTAAAGAACAATGGAGAGACATTTGTTGTCATTTGTCTGCAACATTACTTTATGCTAGAGACAAGTGAATTCTAGTTTTTTGGTTTAGGTTGAATTTTAAATTGCTGTTTGTGGTTTGGTGTTTTTTGTTGGGTCACGTCATGTTCGTGTGTCTCTCCCTCCCCCTGCCTTCTGGTTTTTAGCTTTAGTAGCAACCTTTTATGTGCATCTGGAAATCAACTAATATGCTTTTTGAATCAAGAACTGTGAGGTGCAAAGAACCCCTTTAGAGATGTTAAGGGACATGCCAGCACTAGAAATGTATTGGAGTGTAGAGGAAATGCCAAAAATGATACTTCTCCACAGAAATGAATGCAAATGTGCTTATCCAGCATTTTGTGAACATAACACATCCTTACTCTACACAACATCCTGATTGTCTTGTGTTGTCAGAAAACAAATTTGTATGTATGAAAGACATAAGCTTGTAAAAATGAAAATTCAAATTGGCAACAACAAATTTAAAGAACTGCAGTCAGAGGGGCAGGCAAGTTGGGTGAATAGGAAAAAATCCCCAACCCAAACCAAGAAACCACTCGCCCCCCTAAGCAGCAGGATTTCTCCCTAACTAGTCACCAGCCTGCCATTTGCAAAGATTCAGAACTAGTAGTAGGCATTTTTAATTAATAGCCAGTAGAATACTGGTAGGGCATTCATGTTAAAAAACCATTTATACACATATAAACCCTCTTAATACAACAGTTTCATCTTAAATATCATACTGGCCTCCACAGTTTCTCTGTGTAGGGCATAAGCCTAAACCTCTGAGCTTTCACAGTTCAATGGCACTAAGTTGTTTTGTAGTGAGAACCTGGAAGTCCTGAGGGACAAGACATCACCTGGGAAACTAGGTGTGCCAAATGTGAAGGCATTTTATTCTCAGTTGGGTGAGTGACAAGGATGTGGAGCTGGAAATTCAGCCAAGGAGATGTGCCCCAGCACGTCAGAGGAGTGGAAAAACAGCAAGTGTGAGGAAAGATGAATGCTCTGTGAGCATCAGGTCTCCAGCCTTCCCTTGTGAAGTGCCTCACTGCTGCTGATTAGGTGCACAGAACTGGAAAGACTTTCAGTTATCATCATACCCCAATCTCCCAACAATCACAGGCACACTTTTCAGGTTTTGTACTGTATCTTAAACACACCTCCTTCCCCAGTTTTATGCAATTCCCTACACTGACATGCAGATTGGCCACAATCCTATTTAGAATGTGCCTGTGTTCAAGCCCTCAACCTCCTGTAAAGATTACTGATGCCACCACTCAGACGACGGTATTTTTAGAGGTACCTCTTGGAGCACTACCCCACCATCCAAATAACAGATTTAGAAAATACCCTGTCTGCTCTCTTTGTCCAAAACCACCTTAATTGTAACATCTAAAACAAAACAAAACAAAAAGGCAAAAAGCTCTAAGAAAATTTATATTAAGAAACTTCACAACTCTGCTTATTCTTATGCTAATGTTGGCAGCTGGCACAGAATTACTCCAGAATTAACACTCCCATCGATCACCACTCATTTTGGCTGATTAAAAAGTCAAGCTTTTTAAACTTACCAAAACACAAGGTTGAAAACAAAATTTGCCACTCATTTCTTTAGTCCTGCTTTGCTTTACTGCTTCACTAGTAACAGCCTAAACCTTACAAATTTGAAAATCAAGTTTTATGACTACTTGTACCATGATAGTTAATTGTACTTTTGTAATTTACTGTTTCCTGCAGCTGGAACACAACGTGGCAGTCATCCAGAAATTAACCAATGCAGCAAGGTTGTGTTTTTTTCCAGTTCAGTCAGAAACTTGTTATTTTAGTAACTAAAATTTTAAGCAAACACACAAATGCTTATGTCTTTAAGCTTCAAAACAAAGTATTATTGGCAGACATAGGAAGCATTAAGAGATATCTGCTCTCCAAAACAAACACACAACAAATAACTCCTTTCTGCATTCATCGTAGCAATTTCATCAGAATGGAAAGAGTAGTTTTAGTTTCTTACAGCCAAGAGTTGTTAAGACTTCAGCTCCCCAATAATCCATCATTCCACTTTTATCTAGACTAAATAGATAATGGGACAGCTGATTCATATGAGAAAAGACAATTCAATAGTAATGAAATATGCACTGTCCTAACAGCTGCCTGTATTTGTGCAATTTCTCCATTTAGAACCAAACATGCCATGTTTCCTGTATGTGGCAACCCTCCTCTGAAATCCTCCTAAAAATTATTTAACTCTTGCAGAAAAGAAGTTTGTCTCATGCAGAAGAGATATAACGAAAGCCTGTTACCACAAAAGACAAAAAGATAAGCTATTTTTTTGAAGGTGGAATACTTACTGCATTAAGTCTTTAAATCATTAGAATATCTAGAATGAGCAGAACTGGCAACTGTAAGATTCTAACAATTTGGGTTTTTTGAAAGTGAAGGTCAGTAGATTCAATTTGACAGACATCATAAATTAAAAGAGCTATTTCAATCTGTCTACAGGTCACTTTAAAGTATGATAATAGGATGCATATGTATTTCAACACTTACACCAGTAAGAGCAGGCAGCTTTGGAATGTAACTTTATCTTGATATTTAGATTTGGGTTAATTGTTTCACAATATACAAAGTACTTATGTAAAAAAGAAAGTATCAAGAATATGATTACAGTATCAGTGAAGTCCAGTAAAAGTAGTAAGTAAAGGTTCTATTTATTTCAAGCCTATACATACAGAAAACAGCCTCCTTCCCAAATGCACAGAAAACTGTTATTCACAGAACTGTATTAAAAGAAGTCAGAGGCATATTTGTAAAAACATTTTCTCACATTTTCACATCTATCATTTTCCAAAGGGGATTCAAATGGTTCTAAGAACTTAAATAAAAGAACAAGGGAAGAATAAAAAGGAGAGAAAGATAAATGTGTCCTTGTGTTTTGTTACAGCAAAGAATGGGTGTTTGAGACCCCAACACTTAGTTGCTCATCTACACTACAGCTCTCAAAGTAGTGACTGCCTGAATTGAAGCAGTGATCTGTATGAATCACAACCACTATGAAATACATTCAAGCTGAAAGTAGCAGATCTCATTTTACAGCAATGATCAACAGCCACAATCTACATAAAGAGGTGTACTACAAAACTCCCACCAGTACAGAAACAAAAATATTGTAGGTCTGCAATAGTTGAAGACTATGTGGATATTTCTATTTTATCGCTTTAAGGGACAGCACTACACCTCCTGCCTTCTTTATGGCAGGTTAGTATCTGAGTCCAGCTTAGTACTCAATGCAAAAAACAAGAACAAGAAACAATACTGCAGCTATGGTTATTTAGAATGAAAGTACTTTATTTTTTTCCAACCAAGTTCAAAGTCAACCTTAGAGCTGTGAGTGCACACTTTGTATCATAGGTATTAACAAAACTTGCGTGAAAAGCTTTATAGATGGAAATTTTTCACAGTTGCTTCAAACTGAATCATGTTAAATACCTAGCCCAGTGTTTTGTCTAGAATTCTCACCTTCCCCTCCTCACTTCTAACAAGACACACTCTTAGTATATTTAAAATAGATGAGCAATAAATAATATCATTAAGTGCTAAAGAATATATGTGCAAAGGGGGAGAAAAATAGTTGCATTTAGTCTCATTTGGAGACATAAAAACAGCTATTTAACTTGTGGAATAAGCATAAATTGTTTAAAGAAGGATAACATAAGCACTAATAACACAAGCATGCTCAATCTATTTTCTCTGTGAATCTTTATCTGTAGCCTACAATGATTACTGTGTGTAGGATGGTAGACTGAAGGCAAAAATTAGACTACACTGTCTAGCTTTTACCAAAGCTATTAAAACTGCTTCATTTTTTTCCTTCACTAATGCAACATCAGCTCAATATAAAGTTCCTCTCAAAAGAATCAACTGCTTTCATAAACTTCAGCATTTGCATTGTGCAAAGCTGGAATAACTTCACACCAGTACCATAATTTGCATGGTTTTGTATTCTGAATTGTTAACTATGAATCATTCACTTTGTACCAGAAAACCAGGCACAAAAAATAGCTGCAAATCTCCACATGAAGACAGACATTCAATCTTCTGTAGAACTGGAAGATCTGGCAAGATAAACTGGCAAAAGCAACCACTTGCTAGTCTAAAATGTAAGCTTCACATAAGATACTTTCAAGTTTCCACACACAAGAATGTCCACTCTTTCAAGAAAAAAAACCCCATAAAAATCACAAATTAACACTGTAGGATCCATCTTCAAAACCTTTATCTCTTCAATGCAAAATGCATAAAGACATTTAGATCCAAACTTGCCTATGTAAGATGCCAGAAAATGAAAATACAGTCTGCTTTATAATGCAGTGGGGCTGATGTCACTCAGAATAGGCCATGTGTACTCTGTGCTTTCCTAGTCTCCCATCCCTCCTGCAAACTCAAGTGTTAAAACTGCAGCCTTTAATAAAGCAACCTACAGGAGGGAAAAAATCATTTTATTTGAATTTCACTGCAGAGGGTAACTCTTGGAGGGCTTAATACCAGCAACAATCTGTAAGCATTATTAAGGAGTGTGGAACTGCAGTACCTGTGTGATACAAGAGTAGAGGACTCTTTCCTGAGAAATAAGCATAGCTCCATCAAAACAGAGACATACATAATCATTAAGACATGCTAACTTCTTCATACCCTGCTAAATAATGGCATAGTTTTTTCCACCTTCACTCTTCAGCAAGCTATCAGCAATACCTCAACTTGGCCACTTACATTTACAAAATACTGGACTTTTTTTTTTTTCAGCCCTGCAGAAAGAGACAGTTTGCCAGAAGGATTACTTAATTTCAGTTTAGGAGATGGGCAAATCCTGGGTCACACTTAAAAGTACTCTTTCAGCAAAACAGCCTCAAGTACTTTCAGGGAACACTGAGGTAAAGCATACTGTTTTTCAAAGACATCGGTTTCATATCAAGTGGCATAACATGAACAGTGGAGGCATCCTTCATCCTCAAGTACATATGTGCTTCTGCATCACAAGAACATACAAGGAAAAGCATTAACTCTGCCAGGATCTTCTGGCACATCCTAGAAACAGCATTTTTTGAAAGCATCATAAAGATCAGCATTTATGCATGGGATAGCTCATAAACTTAATTCAATTCACTGAGACAACAATATGAATTTAGTGGAGTTACACAGCTGTTAAGACACTTAACTCATGCCAACTTTGACCAGGTATTACACAAGTACATTCTGTAACAGCAAAACTGATTCCTAGCTATTTGAGAACTGAAGAGAATACAAGAAGCTGAGCTCGAATATTACTACCAATAGTTTAGATGATTTAAGAACATAATGGAAAAAATAATTTCATAACACAGACACCTGAATCCTGTTCTCACAGTCTAATAGCTGCCTGAAAACAGTAAAAAATTTCATTTAAAATAAGGCACAGATACTAATGACAATGCTTAATACTGTATTATTGATGCTGTCAAAATGTAAGTTTTGGCAGTTAAAAAGAATGCATTACTTTAGTAGATATTCCTCAGCAATGATCCTCAGGTCAATCTTACCTTGCCTCTAAAACAAAAGCACTGTCCAGACATCGGATTTGGTAACTATGGCCATACAGAATTCATTATAAGCTCATGTATCTAAATCTACATACAAGCTAGATTTTTAAATACTAGAGCATCCCTTTAATCAATTACAACTATGCTTTCTTACATTATCAGAAATAAATGGCCATGAGTTACTTTATTCTATTAGAAAAAAAAAATAAAAGAAAAAATATCTGAGTTTCCATAAACAGTATTCTCCTTGAGGAATAATCTGAGTTTCAGCAATTGCCACCCAAATGATAAATCTAGACTTTGTTACTTTTAAGTGTTCAACAGAAATACAGTAAATACAAGAATGCTGTCATACTATAGTTCCTTTAGATCTGTAATTGATAGTAAGAACATCTGAAAAGTTCTATCTCAAAACTTTGAGTGGGAAATATCTCTAATGATACATAACAATTCTAACAAAAAGACTGGCTATGTGAATGTCTCCAGATTGTCCCACAAAGTCTGCGGTTTTGGGATGCCCCAGAAACTCTTTGTAACTGACTATCCTAGGAAATGCAAAACCTTTGGTGGTTTACAGAACTGTCAAATAACCAAAAGCACCAAGTTCTGATGACAGATTTCTAGTTGGCCTTCAGAAGTCAGCAACAGTGTTACATAAAGTAAATTATAAATCTAAGCAACAGGAGGCCTGAAGTTACTGACCACTACAGGAGTATAAAATTCATTTATTTAATCTGTAAAGCAAAAACCACTTGGGGCTATCAAAAGACTTTTCTCCTGCATGTCAGTAAAAGTGCACATGCTTAATGCTCGGTATGAAAACAACCTTTGTAAGTACTTATTTTTAAGGAAGTAGTCTATTTGGTCATACATGCTGTGCATGTATACTTTTAAGTGAAGAGCTGGCACTTCATAAGTTTTACCTGAAAAAGCATGCTTCCTAATCACAAAATTAAAAAAGGCAACAGCAAGCCTAAGATTTAAGACTCCCTCAGAGCTATTAAGATATAGCTTTTAAATTAAAATAGAACAGTATACCAATATGACAGAAAAAGTTTATAGCTGTATTCTTGATGTTGTTGGTATGAATTTGCCAACATCGATCAGGTTAGAAACTGATCAATTTTGCAAAAGCTCTTTCTCAGTTTCTTAAAGGAGGTAGTATAAAAAGGGTGTGATTTGAATAACATGGCCTCATCTGGCTGTAAACATTTCAAACAAGAGACATAAATATCTACAATAAAAAGTATTGTGGAAGAGATTATTTTATAAATTGATTTTTTTAACTTGAAAAGAAAAAACAGTAGATATATTTAATATATTTACTTATTTGCATGTAGTTTGAATGATACAGAACAAGATTACTGTGTTAGAAATCCACATACAGTATAAAAACATTTGTTAGACATAAATTCACCATTCTGCTGACATTTGCAATAACTGTTTATCCAAGCTTAACTTCAGGTATTTACAATATTTTTCATACATGAATCTTTGTATATGTGCAATGTTTCATTAACTACACAATGTGAAACCCTGATTTTTGTAGTTTTTCATCACAATCTGAACATAATAGCTATTTGCATCTTAACACATTGGCTTTTTGAAACACTAGTAATTAAGGCATCTTTGCTGTATAGTTTCTCAATAGTGCAAACAAAAACTGTCTTTAATAACGTGATTAAAACATAGAAGTAACTGAATATCCCAAAGTTTTTTCTATTTTTTACTGTAATTGGAAGATAGCTGTGCATTTTGGAGTTCTCTAGTGAGACACATTTAAAAGCTCTTAATGCTGATTGTTTTTGTTGGTTCCTCATAACTGGTTCTGCTGTCTTCTCTTCATGACAGTATAATTCATCTTCTTTTATTCCGTGATGTAAAATACAGTAGCATTTAAAGGAATACCTAGTAACTGAGTGAATCCCAAATGCAGCAAAGGCATACAGTTTTCATAGTGCACTTTCACCTCACTGAAGTAAAAGTTGCTCCTACTAGACATTTTTCCACTTCAATGTGAAGTAGATTGTTAGGGTTATGTTAGTGGTTTCATTATAGAGCTTGACAGTTCAGTTCTCTTCTGCCAGTATTTCTCAAAAGGCTTTCAGTACATATTTCAGGGATACTTTAGGGGATTGTTTCACCACATAAACACACTGTTTCCCCATCATGTCAGTGTAGCTGCAATAAATAAGCATTTACATCCTAGAAGGAAAAAAAGGAGAAAGTCTGTCACATTACTTATAGCTCTAACATCAACTCTATGTCTGAAACAGGGTAACCAAACAGGACCGTAACACAAGAATAATTGTATTTGCCCAAATTTTAGAACAAGTTATCTTCACAACTACTTTCAATTAATGCTTTCAATGACATTTCTTTATGTACTAAAAAGCCTGCAAGAACAGTAGAATTAGTTTTCAAAGCCATCAATTTAGCCTGGTATTCCTCTGCTCCCTGCTGAGCAGAAAGATCATCATCCTATGATCATGTAGTTAAAACATGTTATGTATGATAATCCTTCACCCAGCCACTCCAACATTCCTGTACTACTTTTGCTCTGGCTTGCTCAGGTGACCTTGGTCACAATCTATCCTGACATACATTAAGATGCCAGAAAATGAGCATAAAGGGAACCTGAACCCTAGAGAAACAAACTGACACTAGCTGTTGCTCTGATCTAGCAAAAGAACTAGGCAGTCTATATTACATGCTCTCATAGCTCTACCAAGTTGGGAGTCAAAACTCAGTTCTTCTGCATCCCTACTGACTGAAACTCTGGAAGAAGTTTGCAATTATCCCTGTAGGGACATCAAAAGTGAGGTCACAGGTGCACAGCAGTCCCAGAAAAAAAGTAAATAGTTTACTTGTTTGATACATCAAAGTGATCAATTCTGTAGCCACAGAATGATAGATTCCCCGAAACTCTTTAAGATGTAAGTAAAATATGCAATTTTTAAGTTATTTTCAAATTCACTCAAATACTACACACAACCAAGTGTCTTCTGTAACTCCTTTCTCACTGTCAGGTCCCTCCATCTGGAGGGGTTTCTATGTAGTGTAACTTTTGGTGCCCAACTGCAGAAAGCCACATTTATAGAAATAAGCACAAACAGCAAAACATGCATCTACCAGACACCCTCTTTATACTACTGCTATAACAACCTACTGAGAAATGCAAGTAGGTATTTGTCTTAGGCTCTTTTGCTCTCCACAAACTCATAATTTTCTAAGCATTCAGCACTAAGCTTTAGAACTTAGTATACTGTCACTTGCCCTCGTCACCAGACGTGCAAATGCCAATGACATTCCTGGGCTAAGATTCTCCATTCTGCATTACACTTAAAACAACAGTTACAACAGATCTAAGAGAAAATGTCTCTCCCTTCCACAGTCTACCTACTCAGCTCAGCCCTTTTTCACATGTATTTTAAGGCTCTTAGCAGTCAAAGACTATTAGCTACTTTGTTATTAGGGAGATGCTTCCTCTGTAAAGTAAGAAAAAAAGATCAGTATTTTTGCCATGCTATATCACACAACTATCATAGGGAATCAACTCCAGATTTCTGTAAAAACCATGCAATACACTTGAGCATTAGCAGAAACTGAAGTAGAAGTCTTTCTGTCCAACCACAGTTTAGCATAAGCAAAATAAGAGGAATACTGTAAGTGATACAACCATGTTTATTACTGAACACAACCGGAAGTGGATTACCTTAGCTATATTACCAGTATATCCTGGAACCAGAGTAAGGTGATTCTCCTCTTCCCACAAAACACTTAGCTGTTGCTTTAAAATGTGAATGTTTCTGAAAGAGAATGATCACTTTATAACATAGTACATTTCAGTAGTCTCTTTTACTAAAATTAGTGATTACTACTACACACAGACTTAGCCTATACAACAGATATTGCCACAAGATCTGAAAAATTTTGATTCAACTTCTACAGCATTTGTATAATCCCTGATTTGAGTATGTCCTACATGTATTAAAACCAGCAAAAAGAAAACAACAAAACCAGTAACTTTACTATCCTGAAAGTACTTTTAAGCTTTAACTATAAAATTATAATTTTGCCTTTCATAGGCAAGTTGTGCTCCTACTGATCAAAATTAAAACAGATTGAGATGAAACAGGCTACAGAAAAAAAAATAAATATTTTCCAACACTATACTCACCCATCTTCTGCCTTTTCTGTATGTGCAGACAGTTCTGACCACCATCTTTTAATGACTGCCTGAAGCCAGTTTAGACCAACTATCACATATCTGTAATAACACATTTTACACATTATGCATTTCCCCCTCTGTGTGCATTATCTACAGGCCAGATAAAGTGTTGAGATAAATTTGTAAGCAATTTAGAAAGCAATACATTTTCTATTCGGGAAGCAGAAAAATCTAGCCAAATTGGTAAGTTCCAATACTTGCTTATGCTTGCAATTTCTAAGTGGTAAACTGAAGTTCTTGTTGAAAAAGCAAAAGAAAACTCTGCCTTGATTTCATGTTATAAAGCATACTAAAATCTCAGTGCTATGCTTTTTAACTATTCAGGATAAATAAATTTGCATAAGGGCAAAGCCAGTCCTCTTCCTCAAGTTCCTAACATTGCATTTTTGCATGACTCTTTTGTTAAAAGATGAAGATTCAGAGGAAAGCTTCAATTCCGGAACTCTCTCATTTCCTGACAAAGGCAGAGCTGGGAGAAGGGGCAGGGGGAACAAGAGTCAGGATTAAAAACCATTGATTTCCAGGGCTCTGCATAGCCAGGAAGTAATAATGTTTTAAAAACATCCCAAGCTGATACTTACTCTTCGTATTTGCTTTTAAGCAGAGATTTCACTAAAGGCAAAAGATCTACACAGCAGCCAACTGAAACATACGGTTTTTCTTCCTGTAAACTTAGAAAACAAGATGATTCAGAAGTGCTTGAACTTCAGTGTGGTTATAAGCAGATTTTAATCCCCCCCTTTTTTTCTGTTTGTACCTGTTCGTAAGCACAGGAAGGCAGTCTACTACTACTCCAAGATCCTGTATCCTAAAACATTAAGAATAAAATCAGAAGTGTTACTAGTACATCCCACTACTAGTAGTAGAAGTATACGCTTCCACTACGGTTTAAAAAGTGTAACTAAGCCATAACATTTATGGAACTGCTAAAAATACTGTGGCGTATTTGAGATTGCTATAATTTTAAGGATATAGAAGAACAGATTTATTTTACCTCACCAAGTAGGCTACCAGTTCACTTATACTTCTCCTTCTCCAAAAGGTTAAAGCCACGTTCAGTCTCAGATTCCTGCTGAAAAGAACTTGAGCCATAGTTTCATGGTCCTGAGAAACCTGCATGTTTTTAAAAATATAAAAAGTTGCCACAAGTTAAGTAGCCAGCAATGAAACAGTAAGATACACTAATATAATCTGGTATACAATAATACACTTTTCCACCTGTATGTTGATGCGTTGGTTTTAAAAATTTATCTAAGTATAGATTTAAACCCATAAATTTCCCTTAGAAGGGGGCACAAAAATATTAGACCTACTTCACATGAAAGCTGCAAGAATAAGATTTGCACCTCTTTACCACCTACGACAGGTATCTAATAATTAAAATGAACATTCATGCTCATCAACCTATAATGCTC
The DNA here is from genome assembly GCF_001522545.3 of Parus major. Taxonomy (NCBI): domain Eukaryota; kingdom Metazoa; phylum Chordata; class Aves; order Passeriformes; family Paridae; genus Parus; species Parus major. The sequence goes on along the minus strand of NC_031774.1, from coordinate 30,496,721 downwards.
ACCAACTCAGAACTTTTCATTTAGATGATTATTAATTTTGACACAATTTAGGCACAAGTAATTACATGTATTATTCTGAATTCAGACAGAAAAGGTTCATTTCTGAAAAAGCTTGTTCTCTGAATGAAGTTCAGGCATTTTAATTAATTAGACCTTGGATTGGAATGAACACTGCAGAGCCACACACATCTCTCAAACCAGTTAAGCGGTCATTTGTGGCCAGTGATCTGGTCCTTAGCTTCCCAGAAAATTAATCTTCCCCTGTCTTCATCTCTTTACCCACCTTTCTGCAACCTCTTTTTTGTAGCTATTCTGCTACAAGAAAAGTCTTGAAATCATCAAAATGAACAGTGCAGAAGTGCCGGAGACTTGCACCTTCAGCCCACCGGCCTCTCAGGGCTCTCCTCATGACAGCCCACTTTTACAGCACCGTGAAAAGACAGCATAGTGAGAGTATCTCATCTTACCTTTCCTGCCATGCCTCACCTTAAATACATGCAAGCCTCAATGAGTAACAAAAACCCACAGTGCCAGAAATGTAAACTTCAACATTAAAGGCCTTAAATGGCCTTCACTGTCACAAAACCTATTCAATTTAAACATCTGATCTTTTAGCCAGTTTCAGAAGCCCTGCAAGCATCCACTAGGTTTCCTCAACCAATCCTAACAAGAAATAAAGCTCATACAAACACTTAAGTTAGTTTCATACGAAGTTGATACTGCTATGGAAAACTGTCCTAATCCACCTCACCAGTTTATTCTTATTGATACAGTAACATTTTTACACTTCAATAAACACACACATGGACACGTGTCCTGCCAGTTCATGAAACCTAAGCAGGTTTAAACAACATTCTCCTTTGGTGCTGGTACAATTTTAATCCAGTCAAGTCTGGCAGATCTGAGCTTCTGAACTGACACAAATATGAAGAAAAGTGGCAGGATTATTACTGTTGATAACTGTATCACCATAAACTGACAGACTGTAAATCACAAAACCTGATGTCTGCAGAATTGAAGGAAATTAATCTAAAGAAAGAAAACTTTCTCAGCTAATTACTAGGAACAATTCTTCTTTAAACTGGAGTTTTTTCAAATTCTACCTACCTCTGAAAAAAATGCGCTGTATTTGGATGAGGGGCCTTCTGTTTGAGATGAGCCAGAGTCACTAGAATTCAGCAAGTGTGTACGACTGTTGTGAAGTTTTGCTGGCAGATTCCCTGCACAAGCCAGTTCATTTTCTTTATTTGCCATGTCACGGCCCCTAGATTTAGGGCACAGTTTCTTTCTGTAACAAGGCTTTGGAGTATAACAATGAACTTTCCTTTTACAGTATACCACTTTGAAAAGAGAGAGGGGACTGGTCACCGTCTTTCCAACTGTTACTCTGCAATAATAAAGCACTATTTTAGTGAAGGTTGATCCAAACCAAATCATTTGCATTATTATGTTTCTATATATTTATATAATATATATATATTGGAAACATTTTTCTCCCAGTACATATATTAATGGCATTTGCTTATCACAAGTCATGCCACCAACGTTCTTCTCTGTTTTTATTAATGCAGAGACTCATTATTGCACAGCCCTCCTACCTGTTTGTGTATGAAGCCAGCTGTTTTGGAAATTTCTTACCCTAGGAGAAAGGCAATATAAAAAAAAAAGTTGTGTTACCAGAAAGGGTCATTACTTAGCATTAATGGTAACATTTACATTGTGTGCATCAGCAAGACAATGTTATGATTTTTTTTTTTGTTGTTGTAAACACTGGTCTTAAAATGTTAGTTTTAATACAAAATTTCAATAAACAGAGGATATTGACATCTTTGCTGCTGTCTGAAGAGGTCTTACAGTAAGTTTGCCTCTCTAGTGTTTCCTCTGTACTCCACTGTCTTACTCTTCAGCCAGTAACATAGATATGAGGTCATAAAAACTACTTTTGAGTAGCAAGAATCCAGTGAAAATCTACCTGTTACCAACATGGTAGGTGAAGCTGTACGATTATATGACAGCTCCATTTCAATGAAAGGGTTTCTTTCACCTATTCCACCTCTCATTTGTGCCATGTAGTCCACAAGAACTTTATCATGACAAAATTCCTGTATTGAAACATTTTTGGCTAGACTGCAGAAAAACAGGCATGAGTAAGACTGCATCAGTACCTACTGCTCATATGAACAATATGATGTACTGATCTGTGCAGCCACTGCCTGTGTCTAACACATGTTTTAATAAATGCTATAACATGTTTTCATGATATAACTGCTGTTCAACTTAAAAGTTCTATTGCACATCTAAACATCAAATGTTTTCTAGTGCTGTGCTTCTAGATTTAAACTATAAGCTCAGAACTATAAACTTGTTGAAATCTTCACTTTTCTCAGAGGACATGAAACAACACAACAAACAACACAAACAGCTTACCTCCTTCATGATCTTTTTAGTGGAAGAAGAGATTCTTTTCCTGGGGAGATCAATGGGATGACCTTCAATATGCAATACTTTCTGTTTTTTAACATTGTGAGCTTCAGATGCCATAATCTCTCAAATCCCTGTTCTCAAGGGAAAGATATTTAGTTGTATTTTCTAAAACATTCTGTCAGCTTTCTTCAAATGAAGCTAGCAACACTAGAATTCAGCTATTTTCAAGATCTTCTGTCCTATATATAACCCAAGACATCATCCTTTAGTGAGTATTAGCTGGAGGCCTTATTATTAACACGTTGGGCATTTAAAAATCCCTATTTAGCTTTCAAAAAAGTTGAAACCAAAATCACCCTAAGAAACAGAGGCAAATATTCTGTTTTCACACCAATTTCTAAACCTGCACTGAAGGGTGCCACACAAACAAGATTCGTTTCAAGCAAATAATTCAAAACAAACAGTTAAAGTAAAGAATAGGGCAAAATGAGACTCTTTCCTTCCACTATGAATTTGATCTTCCACCTGGAGAAAAATAATTGGCTTCACACCTGTTTCCAAGTCTGAAAGACAGCTAAAAAACTGATTCTTGATTCTTGTTTTTCAGGAAGAAAGCAAACTTCATCAAAATAACAAAGGTTGCAAAAAAAAAATAATAAAAAGAAAAAAAAAAAGAAAAAAAAGTGAAAGATCTTCCCCTTAGATTACTGGCAAATGTACATCCCCTTCCCCTCCCCCCCATTTTTGTCAAAGCAGTACTTTGGTTATTTTTCATACTAAACCCCACAACTTTATTTTATGTCTAAAGTCCTTTGTCTTGAAGTATGCAAGTATTTCTATAAGAATCAACACCAAGATTGAGACAACTGCACATAAGATTTTGCATCTTTTGTAACTGATCAGAAGATTCATTACTTGAGACTAGGTTCAACTACTATATCAGCATAGAGGCACTACTCTTGAAGTGTTTCAGCAAGACATCCTATGTTACTTTTAAAAGACAACCAATTGCTCCAATATTACTGTTTTTTCCCCTGAATGGTGAAACTCTGGTCTCAACATGAGTGCTCCAATCTCTCCCCTTTGTCTTTAGCAGCAGCTCTATCCCTTTTACTCTGTGTAGCAGATTTTCCCCTCATTAAGAACTTCAGCATTTAAAAGACTAAGACACTGAGCAATAAATAAGCCAGATGGGAAACAGTGTATTAGCCATGAAGATCCATGCAGCAGCTAAAGGCCATCAAATAAAGCAAGCAGGCGGCAGGCCCAAAACAAGACAGATGCTGTATTCAGGTACATTAAAATCCCTGCTGTAGGGTACAGTGGAATTTAAAAAAAAAATTCTTCAAATGTTTGCGTATTTTTCAGAATTGTATCACTACTAAAGAACTTCACTTGAGATCTCTCTCTCAAGAAACAGAGTATTTACTGACAGAATCCCTTACCCTGCAAGATGGGAACATGGAGCCCTCAGATTACAGCAAGAACTGCAAATGGCAGCATTATTTAGGGGAATATTTTTCAGATGTAAGTCTGGCTTAAGACTGGTTTGTTAATTTTTTCACACTATGAAACAGTGATGAAGAGTTCTCACTTTGCTAGCTCTCCACACTTCCTAGTTCTTCCACACAGGCTTGTAAATAAACTTTTCCCAGAAGTTTAGAAAAAACCTCACAAAAACAAACACCTTTTCTTCTGCTTATCAGACTGGTTAAAACCATTACTTGCACTCAAAATGGGCTATGTATTAAAATTTGAACATGGAGCAACACAAAAACATATGCTGAAGAACTGGACTGTGGAAGATATTAGAAGGCTAGAAAGAAATGTCTTACCAAGGAAATTCAGTTAGTGTATCAGTTCTTAATATAACGCTCTAAAGAGTATCTAGTATCTCAAAATACCTGAACTGGAGCTATCTGAACTGGAGAGAGAGGACTCTGGATGGAAGTTCCTTACTAAAGGAGGCATGTGTCCAGCAGAAAAAATTAATAGAATTTTACTCTGAGAAATCTAACATAAGAGTACATTGTTCCTCAGCCTCCCAACTGAAACAGAATGAAACAATCAATTCTTTCCTTAAAGACTGGTAAAATAAATTCAAAAGGTCTAAAGATGATCAGATATAAAGGAACGTCTGATGAAGCAAATTAAAATCCTTTTGATTTCACACAACAGTTTAGAGAGGTTTCCATAGTTTAATCTGTTGAAGGTCTCAGATTATGCAGAAGTAGCAGTGAACATTTAAGCAGTAATGAAACAGCTGTATTTTTAGCCAAGGTGCAGAATCTCTCCCTTGGAGCTGACAAAGCACATAAAGAAAACTCAGTCAGTATTTAAAGAGCCTCCAGGAAGATCCAGACTGACATCTCTGTTTCACTAATTAGTAAACAATGCAATCGTGTGACTTAGTGGACACAAACAAATAATATAATGGGAAAGATTCAGCCTGGCTGTCACCAAGGCAACACAGCCTGGAAAAGAGAAGGCTCCAGGGTGACCTCACTGTGCCCTTCCAGTACCTGAAGGGGCTACAAGAGAGCTGGAGAGGCACTTTTTACCAGAGCATTTGTAATAGACCAAAGGGTAATAGGTTCAAACTGAAAGAAAGCAGGTTTAGATTACATATTAGGACAAAATTCTTTACTGAGAGGGTGGTAAGGCACTGGAACACATTTCCTAGAGAAGTGGTTAATGCCTTGTCCCTGGAAGTGTTCAAGGCCAAGTCAGATAGGGCTTTGAGCAGTTTGGTCTAGTGGAAGGTGTACCCTCCTTCCCATGGCAGGGAAATTGGAACTAGAAGATCTTTAAAGTCCGTTCTAACCCATATTGTTCTATGATTCTATGAAGTCCTGCTCTGCAAAATTAATGGAATTTATTATGAGTATGGGGTAGTACAACATGGATAAAGGGCAACTAAATGCCCTTTAAATAGACTATTTGGGTTTCCAAGTCCCTCACTTAAATCTGAGGAAACTAAGGAACCAAGCAAAAAAAGGGACAGCTTTTGCGCATAGAAGTTTCTCAGGAACAACCATAGACTATCTAAGAGGTTCCACATTGCAGAAAATCACCTCCAGATTCCTGGGAAAAATCTTTGGAAAGCATTGGTTTATGCTGTTCAATATATTCATAAATTACCTTGCAGAAAGGTAGATGAAGACTGTTAACAATACAAAGTCACACCAATGAAGATAAGGCTTAACTGAAGAAGGATTGTGATGTACAATAAGCAGAAGCAATGCTTATAGATCAATATAAAGCAAAGCTTATGTATCTCCAGGTAGGAAAAAATTCTGGGTTCCTATTGGGATCACAGTCTCTATAGTAACTGCCACCCACAACAGTATCTGCATATAGGACAGCTTCCTTTAGATCAGTTGGACTGTTTAGTGCTCCATATGGATCAATAAACAGTTAGAAAAATAAACAGAACACTATTGTCACAGTGTACAGAGCTAACTTGTGCCTGTATTTCAAATATTGAGAACAGGGTTAGTTAACTTTCTTTAAAAAAACCAACCCTAAAAGTAAAAAAAGCTTTTAAATAAAGTAAAAAACACCTCAGACAAAGGCAAGTTCAAAATATACGGAATACCTTTCATATAATCAACAATTGATTATACCAGCCTCTTGAGTCTGAAGAAGAGACTACTTACAGCCAACAGGGGAAATAAGACAAAGGCCTACAAAATGAATGGCTTGGAAAAGTTGCATAGAGGTTGTGCCCTCTCTTGCCCTTATTTTTACCCTTAAAGGGTCAAAAGACAATAGCTGAAGATCGGATAAAAACTAACAAGGGTAAGCTGTGTGCAAATTATAATTGACCTGAACTTGACACAGAATGTTGTGGACCCAGATGTTTTATATGGCTTCTAGGACAGAATGTGCAAAACAATTAAAAAAAACAAACCAAAAACATAGACTGAAAGTGATTCAGACATGCAACCCACATATTCCAGACAGAGCAGAACACAAGCAGAAGAATCTGGTATATACAAACCTAACAGTATTATAATAAACTTAGTCAATATCTTAAGAAACCACCTTTGAAAGGCTTAGTAACACCTAGGAAAATGCTGGCTGGCCAGCATTTAAAAAGATGAATGCCACAGGATGAAAGGCACTTTACATGGCTCTTCACAACTTTGATTTCCTATTTGCAATCAGGTATCATCTAGGGATAGCTAATTAGACACTACAGTCCCCTGTAATTCTGGGATATATAAAGAGGGTTCTTTAACTGGCATTAGATACTAATTTGTACAGTCAAACAATCTATACCTTAATGTCTTTAATTTCTGACTTTTCCCTTGTGATGAGCACAGCTAGTTGTATTTGATCAAGACAATCTGCTATACAATCTCATTAAGACCAATGCATTTCCCTCACTTTACAAAGCTTTTAGAATTAAACTAAGGATAGAATGCACGTCCCTTCAGCTCTGCCTTGGTCCACTGTACAATCCTAAACTGTTTTACAACTGAGCAAGGTAGACTGCAAATCTGAACAGAGATGTATGATTTCATTAGAATGACAGAATCAAATTCCAACAACTTCCCCCAAAACCATGGGTGATTTCTCACAGCAGATGACAATCTTCTCCCCATTTTATTCTCTCCAATCTTGAGTAAGCAGAATGACTAAAGTAATAGCAGCCATGTCTCCTGAGAAGAAGCTGGTTTGCCCCACAGTCAACAGACAGTACCTGTGCAAATTTTCTTGATGGTTCTACTGATATTTTCTATCTCTGATCCCTCCCAGATGCAATAAAACTCTTTAGGCCACACCAGAATTGGGCAAAGAAAGTCAGCACTAACAGGCTTTCAAGTGCATATCTATTGAAGGCAAGTATTAACAACTCTGCCACTCCCTCCCATCGCCCTAAGTTCTGGGCAAGGCCTCCAGAGAGAGACAAACTCTTCTTGGCAAGTTATGTAATCTACATGCATATTAACATAATGTTATTTTTGTACAGAACATAGGCTGGACTACTTTGTATGGCAGCAAAACATAAAATAGTTAAATATCTTAAGCCATCAGCAATGCCTTTAAAAACATACATACTTCCATCTCATTTCTTGTCCAAATTTGTAACAGCTACTTTTTCCTGCAGCATTCCATGTGCACCAGCCATGGCAAATGTTCCTGTGATTGTCTTCCACCCCACAGTAACCCAACTGCAAATTCAAGGATGACAATATTGAACTCAGATGAGAGAGATAATTAATCGTTACTCCCAAGGAGGGGAACATGTGCTTTGAAAGCATTCCAAATAGGTATCCATGAGGGAAAGCAGCAACGGTTAACTCATTTCACTGGCCTACAGATCTACAATGGTCACAGGAAACTTCCAAGAATGGTTATTTCAAATTTACTTCCAAAGGGGTAATAATTTGCTTACAAAAATAAATTAGTACTATCTTATGATGCTGAAGTGATTTTGTAAGTTTGTCATAACTTCCTTTCATTTTAGCTCTGATAAATGCTACAAACTCTACCTGTCTTTTAGAAGGCTTCCACATCCTTTGCATATGAAACAGGTTGGTTTTTTTCAAAATCCTCTTTTAGTAATTGATGTACTGATGGCTGAACTGATGTTCACCAGCTGTTAAACATTGAATTTTCTTTAAAAAGGAAGTGGAGTTCAAGATTCTAAGGAGTATGTTAATGCAAAATTTTTCTGCAACATTATATAGAGTGTTATACGCCAGTAGAATAGAGTTTTTCATGTGCTACACCTGTCAGGCCATTTGTTCCACTTTAAAGTTTTCTGTGTTGATAAAAACTACAGTAACTACACTAAATTTGCAGTAAATAAAAATACTGTTTGAACAACTATTTATGGTAAATTAGCTTATACCTAAGATTTAAGCTCATTTTCCTCTTACATATGGAATTCATAAGTGGTCCACAGTCAGTCATAATGAACCTCCAAAAATGACCACAAGTCACAGTTCATCCAAGTTTAGTGAGGATGAAGCCAGGTGTGCATTTGTTCTCCCTGTGGAGATAGCCCAGGAGTCTAGTAACTGAACTTTATTTACATTTTCTACAAAAAAAAAAAAAAAAAAAAAAAAAAAAAAAAAAAAAAAAAAACAATAACTCAGTTTTCTGCATCTGGAGGTATTTACAGATATACTGAGCTGCCATAAAGTAATAGCAGTGGTTAAGTCCTTTCTGAAGACATCTTTCACTAATGAAAAGATAGTTCTACCTGTTGATTTTCACTCTGGGGACAATAAGTTTAGAGACTGAGAGGTGTTATAAAAGAAATAAATTTCCACAATGCTGAAGCTTCCACATTAATGTTTTAAAGAGCTCTTTAAGAAACTACCCATGAAATTAAATACAGCAATTTCTTTTATCATTTATTGTTCAATCCAAGGAGTTTAAAAAAAACTGCAACAAGAATTTTGAACTCAAACCCAGAGACAGACATACTAGCAAACCCCTCAAACTCCAAATTTGGTGGAGGCTAAGGAAGTACTCGCTACATGCCCACCTGGCTGACAAGTCTGTGATTACAGATCACATGGCTTTTTATGCTACCCTCAAATACACTTCTCTTACTGATTGTTGTCTGTTTGCAGTGCTTCTAGAACCTTCTTCATCTATAGTCAAGCTTCTTACCCTAGGACCAGTATACAGGTTTTTTTTAAATAATTAATTTAAATTATTATGAGACAATATACATGAAATATATATATCATAATCATTATATATATATAACCTAATACATACATTATGAAACAAAATGAAAATAAATTTAAAGGAGAAGTTTTGAAAGTGGGCAATTGAACATATATAAACGCAACTATAAGAATACATGCATATCAGCATAATAATATATGCTTTTTAATATACTTAAATAAAATACCTTAATAACATTATTTTTAATATATTATAATGAAATCCTGAGTTTTAAGTATAGGAATTCAAATAAATGGTAATTTGAGTTCAATGCAATAACATTAGAGAAATTTAAAGTAAAACTACAAGGTCTGTTAATAGAAAATTAAAGTGACATCTTTAGACAAGAACATGTTCTTCCCAATCAAGATGGCCAAAGAAGCACAAACCTCCTTTCTGTTATGCTTTAATTCTAATAAATACAGGTAACTGCATATTTATAATAATTTCCCCGATTACAGCCAAAGAATAAGAGGAAGAAAAAAACAGGTGAACAGGAAAAGCAAAAATGATGTTCCAAGGAGAGATGGACAAAAGCTGCTTTTAAGAAAACGGACTTAACCTTGCTCCAAAGCAGAGCATGTTATAAAAACAGAAACAAAAGATTTCTAAGATCACCACCTAATCTTTCTCCTTAAAAGATTTCCCTATTCAAAATGTCTTTATTTTAAATCTGCATGCCAAATCATCCAGCACAACACTGAATAAATAATTTGAAGGCTTTTGAACAGAGTAATTAATGCAGGATCTGATCTTCAAGCACTTATGGTTCTCCCCCTCTCCTTCCCCCTGGAATCTGTCACACCCAGGAAATTAAATCCGTCAGCAGGCCTCACACCCAGTTTGTTGTCCTCCCTTTCGGCAGCACCAGAGCCTTCCCTACTCTCCTGGCACGTATCCGCCACTGCACACGCTTGCTTCGAGCTACGGCTGCTGGCACCATTTCAGAAAGGGACCGAAGGGCCAGAAGCCGCTCTCCAGAAGCGGCGGGCACCGCACACAGCTGTGCGGGGCGCCGGGCGAGGCCGCCGGGGATCGGACGGACCGATCCGCGCCCCCTCACTGCCCGCAGCCGCCGCCGGCCCGCCCGCCCGCCAGGCGCGACGCCGCGGACCCGAGCCCGGTCCCGGCGGCGCAGAGCGCGGCCTCGCTGCACCATCCCCTTTCCCCCGGCGGCGGCCCGGACACCCCCGCACCACTCACCCGCTGCTCATGTTCGGGGCCGGCCCGGGCGAGAGGAGCGGCGCGATCGCTACCGCCGGGCCCCGGCGCCCGGAGCCTGCGCCATTCAAATACCACCGCGGTGCACGCCGGGCCGCGCGCGCCCCGCCACGCCCCGCCGCGCGCGCCCCCTGCCGGCCGTGGACTCGAGCCCCGCCCCGCCGCGCCCCGCCGCGCGCCGCCCGCGCCGCCTCGGAGGCGGAGCTGCGCGGCCGGGAGAGAACGCGGGAATGGGCGCCCTCTCATGGACCTCCGTGCCTCAGAGGTGAGGGTTAGGGTTAGGGTTAGGGTTAGGTTAGGGTTAGGGTTAGGGTTGGTGTTAGTGTTAGGGTTAGGGTTTGGGTTTAGGTTAGGGGTTCGGGTTTGGGTTAGTGTTAGGTTTAGGGTTTGGGTTAGGATTAGGGTTACTGTTTGGATTAGGGTTGGAATTAGGTTCTGGGTTTATGGGTTACTATTAGGGTTAGAGTTCAGGCTAGTGCCAGGGTTAGCGTTATGGTTAGGGTAAGGTTTAAGGTTAGTATCAGGGTTTGGGGTGGGGGCTAGTGTAAGGGTTTGAGTTAGGGTTAGGATCAGGGTTTGGGTTAGGATCAGGGTTTGGGTTTGGCATAGTGTTTTCGGTTAGGGTTCAGGTTCGGGTTGGGGTTAGGGTTTGGGTAAGGGTTACGCTTAGGGTTAGGTTTGGCATTGGTGTTGGGGTTTGGTTTGGGGTTAGAGGTTAGGGTTAGGTTTTGGGTTAGGGTATGTTTTAGGGGTAAAGGTCAGAGTTTCCTTTAGGGTAGGTATTAGAGTTAGGTTTAGGTGTTAAACTTAGGGTTTCTGTTTAGAGTTAGGTTTTATATGCAGTGTTCAGATTACTGTTGAGGCTTAGGGTTTTTTTAAGGTTAGGAATTAGACTTAGGGGTTAGGTTTTTTGTTTGGTTCAGGGGTTAGGGGTTTGATTTAGTGTTTGGGTTATGTGTTATGGTTTTGGTTAGTGTTAGGGGTTGGGACTAGTGTTTTGATTTGGTGAAGTATTAGGGTTTGGTTGAGGGTTAGCCGTTAGGGTTAGGGATTAGGGTTGGCGTTTTGTGTTAGGGGTTAGAGATTGTGTTTAGTTTAGGGTTAGGCTTAGGTTTAGGGTTAGGTTTATGTTGGGGGTTAGGGTTAGTTCTACGCTTGAACAGTCCAGTCTTTATGATGCTTATCGTGGTCTAATTATATATTCTGGTAATTTTGATAATTCTAATGGGACAGGATTTTTTAAAATCCTGACATGTAGTCTGTTTAATTTTCTGCAGGATTAAAATTATATAGATCTTGATATTTCCAAATCTTCCATAGAAATGTACACATATTTACGTTTAGAAATGTCCTACTAACCTCTTCGTCTTGTGTTCTCATATTTTCAAAATTTATGCAGGTCCTTAACTGATGTGTGTACGTTACATAACTTAAATCCTGATGGTTCTGTCTGGTTATAGAGAGGCTCAGAAATTTTCTGTGTTGTTTCCCTTGCAGTTATCTTGAATTCTAAATTATGTGTATTGTGTCATCTTCACAAATGTAAAAGTAGCTTCTCTGGCAATTTATATTCTTAAATAGGAATTTTGATAGCAATTTTGGATGCAATAGAGAAATCTGTTGTGTTGTCCTGGTTTAGGGCAAATTTGGGAGAGAACCTCCAAAAGGGGGTCCCCTCAGAAAAGCAAATGCAAGTGACCCCTCCCACAACTGGTTCAGGTGCTTTTCTCCTTGGAGAAAAGTGGAAAAAACTGTTTATTTAACAGAAATTTAATAATATTAAAGAATAAAACTTCTCGTTGTTCGATGAGATGGCAAATCCAGAAAAAGTCCTTTTCATGTGGGATTTCTCAGCTCACTCAGGTTCTTCTCAGTCCGTTTGGCTCTGGAAAGTGCCGAGGCCCAGGCCCTGGTAGGCCACAGACTTGAGCTCCTGGGGTTTGGTTGTGTTTTTTCAGTCCAGAGCAGGTTTGAACAGATCCAAGAAAAAAGAAAAAAAAACAGTCTGGGGAACTTCTCTGCCTCAGCTAGCTAAAACTAACTGAAAGCAAAGAGAAGCTCTCTCCCGCTGTCTGTCTGTCCTGCAGACAGCACAGTCCAGGAGCAGGATGCAGGGGAGTGAGTGTTTTTCCTCAGCACAAACCATGTGCTTCTTCTTCCCCCCCACTTTGCTATCAGAGCAAATCACCCCAGGATGAGTACAAATTAATAGCTTGAATGTGCAGCATAGCTAAGTACATGTGCAGAGGTAAAGAAAATGGGGATGATAGGATGTATTAATTTCTAAAACTGATTCTTCTGTTCTAAGCTGATTAAGGTGTTCTGACAATGTACTGTTAATACCAATAATGTGATTATTTTCTTGAAACCTGTAAAAGGGAATTGCACAATAATATTTTCTTTTTATGATGCCTACTTCATTTATTTCCAGATTGTATTTCTCACAAACAGCTTACATGGATTTTCTACTTTCCTGATATTTTTTCTGCAATAAACTTTTCTTTCCAGATGTTGCATAAGTAGCACTATCCGAATTGATGCTGTAATTTTACCAGCCTGGCTTCTTTATCATTCCTCCTTAGGTAGAATTTAAAATCAATAAAATGTACTGCCATTTATGGATCTTGTCCCAGATCTGCGCAGTAGATGCCTGGGATGTGCACTGGACGGGATATTTGAGGGGGCAGTATTTACTCCAAGACTATTAAGTATTTAATTTTAGCCTGCAGGTTGGAGACAGGATGGTTCAGGCAATTGTTAATGGGATAAAGGTTTTCACCTCTCAATTGCCAATTCTGGGCCAGATTAGTAGGACAGGCTATTTCCACCATCTGGTGTCTGGTCAGTGACCCATATGAGGGAAATCAGTAGCCATCCCTGCTCCTGGTGAACAGCTTTACAACTAACCTCACCCCCCAACACATATTGTGTGAGAACGATTGCAACACGAACAGCTCCAAATGAGCTCGAGGACTGAAAATCACACCAGAAACTTGATGATCAGGACTCAGCACACTGAAGGGAGTGCGGAAAAATTTGCCAGCATGAGCTGTCAGGGGATGCTGTTTCACTGGGAATGTTTACTTTAGAGAAAGCTGGTTTTTTAGACAGCAAGCAATGATGATTTGTATTGTTCTGGGTCTGCAGGATCATGTCCAGGGAGGCTACTGGTTACTGGTGACAGACATGGGACTCAACGAGACGGGTTTCTGCTTGGTTAATCTCAGGAAACCATTTATTCAACAAAGGAATAAACTCAGTTGAAATCCAGAAACAGCCCAGAACACAGGAAGGGTGGTGGGTTTTATGGGACAGAACCAGGGTGGACTTTAAGGTCAAGGTCTAATAGGGACAGAGCAAGGGAGAAACCCCAGAGGCACAAACCAATCGGAACACCCTGGGCTGCCACCCCACGAGGGTCTGGGGTGGGGCAACTCTTCCCGGGCTCATAGGGCACGTCCCCCGAGGCAGAGGGTGGAATTTACTCTTCCTGGGCTTTTAAGCCACGCCTCTCACTTTAACAATGCTTATCTAAAACGAAATCTTTGCCTCCCTGGGCTCAGGTGCCTCACAATGATTCTTGGCTAAAAATAATAACGACTTGTAAGAAAAGTAACTTGATTTTTCTGTTCAGCAGAAAAGCTGAACTTCAAAAGGCAAATATCCACCAATAATATTTCTTGTTGCCGTATGATGCCAATACTCAAATAGGGTGAAAAGGATGCTCTATTCAAATGTGTAAAGTCTTTGTAATCTGAGATAAATTAGCAGATTCAATGAATAGAGAATTATGAATCAGTGTGCCATATTTGAATTATTTGTTACATAGTACTTCTGGACGCTATGTCCATTTCCTATTTTAGAAATAAGGCCAGGTGTAATTTATAGGATCTGTGAACTGGGCTAGTGTCTGAATTTCTGTAGTTTTCTGAAGCAGTATTCTGTCTGAATCAAGAAACGCAAGTTAAATAGTACTTGAGAGAGAAAAAAAACCCTCATACTGTAATATTAAAAACAGTGTTTATATTGAAAATTGTTATTTTTTACTACAATATTTTATTTAAATATGGAAATAATAAAGCAATGCTAACCAGTTTAGGGCTTGGCCTAATGTTTCTGAAGCAAAACTTGGCTTCTAGGGTGATCACTTTGAAAGAAACTGAACACCTAGGCCTTAATAAAGAGATTTAAGGAAACATACAAAGAATTTAGGGTCTGAATTTCTGGGTTGCTAGCACTATTTGGTGTTGTTCGAAGTCAGTGTGTCGCTGACAGTTTCTGTGGTTTCAGGCCTGGTGTTCGGCACGGTGACCACATCCAGCCCTGCGCAGAGCATTGCGGTAGCACGGTGAGCCTGGGCCAGCAGGAATCACGGAGTGACTTCAAGGTGCCGCTGGCTGCTGCGTTCCTGCCTTGGCCCAGCCTGGACCCCGAGAGCTGTCATTTTGCAAACCTATTTTGAATGCTGTTTTTCAAACCATATTCTCTTTGCATGGCTTTGCTGAAAGTGCCATTATCTTGCATTTGTGAAGCGGCTTTCATAAAACACCCCAACCTTTTTATGTCTGCTGTTATGGTTATCTTGTCAGTTTATTAATCATGAGCTATGGATTGCTTGGGCATGATAACTCTTGAATAATTTTTTTCATCTGCAGTATTCGAGAAACAGACCCTGAAATAATTCTCACTATTAGCAGCTTGCAAGGACAGTAGGGTTTTAAAATAAACAGGCTTACCTGTGTAAAATAGTGTAACTCAGGGTAGCATAAGGTAAAGAATGGAATTCTTTTCGCATGTGTATGGCATGAATTTTCAGATTTCAGTAACAGGCTGTAGTGGCTGGGATCTCACCTATGGTTTGTACTTTGGGATTTCACTTTCATAAAAGCAACGCAATACATTCTGGGATACAAAGAATTTGGCTGAGACATCTCACCCCAAATACGTGCTTTTTCTGTTAGGTCTTCAATCTCAGAAACATACAGCTATTTTGGAAAGAACCTTTATCTTTGCAGACTGAGTTAACGACTAGCAACAGCAAAATCATATTGCATTAAATGACATCTGTTTTATTTAACAATTCTTGTTTCAAAAATTAGTGACTGTAATATCACTTTTTGAGCTTCTGTCTATACCTTCATTCTCTTTAATTTTATTTATTTATTTCTCCCTTTAATCCCTTCATGTCCTTAAATCCTTTGGTTCAGCCTAATCCTTCAAATCCTATAATTACTCAAACAAAGCATTTTAACCTTGTGGCCTTCCCGGACTATTGCCTATTGCTTATGACATGTAGGTCTTGCTTGACTAATGATGTTTACTGCTGCATTTTCTTTCCTAGGATACTCATGGAAAATTTCAAGCCACATAGCTCTGGTTTATAGCTGTGCTCAGTGTCACAATATTACTGTGAGCATTGTAAAGTATGAGTAGTGGCTGCCTTCCACTCTTAGAACAATTGCTTCTTTTAGTTAGAATTTATGCTTGACCTTGGTGTAATCCCAAATAATTAATCCCAGTAATGCCTAGATTTTGATCATTTTGATTTCAAGTAACTATTCCCAAATTCTTTGTGTCTCTTCAAAAGTATTTTTTTGCAAACTGTGAGGTGTATAACCAGTTTAATTCAGGCATCTAAGAATTACGGCAATTGTTGACACTATGTTGATTTGCCCAAATATTTGTCTAAGCACTTAATAAACACATTATATTAATTTCTCTTAGAAGATTCTGAATATTAGGATGAACATGCTTGTTTATGGTATTTATCATTTTTCCTGTAAGGTATTCTGTAAAGAAGCAGTCATACCTTTACTTAGTTTATTTATTTTATTTTTTGAAAGAGTAATGAGTGGACCAGGCTGTGATTAAAATTAACAAGTGATTTTAACAGGAATGATATGTAAAAAGATAATGAAGAATATAATATAATATTATATAATGTTTATATAATACTATTAAGGAGAAAAGGAAATAAAGGTATGAGAGGAAATTTAGAAAAAGACTGCAAATTTTAATGACCTACAGTATTGAAAGAAAATGCCGTGTTGACAATGGTGACAGCAAATGATAATGTCATAAGGGACTGGGTTTCAGTGAGATCCAAAAGTGGAGAAAAGAATATATAAAGGCAGAAAGAGACCGAAAAATACTAGAGGGGTATCAAGAAGAGGAGTATCAAATCAAGCATGTGAAAATACAGGGAAACAAATACCTGGAATGTGAGTAACAGAAACAAATTAGCTTGAAGGAATAAAGAAACTTACATTTGTGTATCTGTGAATTTTGTATGTATTTTAAATTATTATTAAACATTATGATTCTAGCTGAAAAAAACCCCACAATCCTGTTTTCAACATTAAGCACCTGGGTTAGCAAAAAGTTCTAAACTGTTCTGAATGTTTTATACAGTAAGACAATTACATTTCTTTGGAGACAATGACAAACAGATGAGTCATGAAATCTGCAATTTTACTCTGTGTTCAGCTGTTCCAAAGCTGTTGTGGGAGGTACACATGCTTATAGGGGGATGTATATTGACAGCTTGAATTCTGCAAGCTCAAGTAGGGGGAGACTCTCCTTGTTAATGTTTTTATGACCTGTGAGAAAAATTCTCTAACCAATGTTTGAGCCACGGCTTCTGGCCCTCACCTCTGTGCCTTTTATGTACAGTTAATATCTCACATATTTGGGATTGTACATTGAGTGATTTATTTTAATGTACCACAGTATTCTTAACTGCCTAAACAATACATGGAAGCATTTATGAAAATATACTGGGATGACTTTTAGGCACCAGAAACTTGTATATCTGGGCCTGACACAGATTTATGGTATCGCCTTTTCCAGCATGTCTTTGAAAGGAGTTCTGCCTAAGAAAATATTAATTCTCCTTGTAAGGCACACTAAGCTCAGCTGAAAGCAACAGAATTCCCAGGACTACTTTCTCAATATAAATTCTTGGGAGAATATTTTTTTTTCTGAGATTGAGTAACTGAGACTAAGCTATTGAAAATAAAATTGGTTCATAAACAATGTTTTGTTTTTTTTTTTATTTAGAATAACTAGACTCCTAAACTCACTTTCCCATCCCACATCAAAAAGGACAATTATGTAATTGTAGGTACAAGGAGGGGGAACAAACATGATAAGATACAGAATGTGGGAGAAAACTGATTTCTGGAGAAGAGACATTAAAAAACTTGTATGGTAAAATTTGTGGAGGAGACACTCAAGTTCGGATTTCTCCCCAGTGGAGTCAATGAGAGCAGAGCTATCTCATTGCAAAGCTTACTAATTAATGAGGGGCATTGACAAAGGCACAATACCCAGCATGCATTTCTTCTATTCCTCCATACAATTAGCTGATTAAAGACATTATAAAGCAGCACTTAAAATGCAGCTGCTGTGTCAAAATGTGTAGGTAGAGATATAAAAGTTTTGGGTTTTTTTGTTTTTGTTTTTTTTTTTTTACCAATCTAACACTGTTGGGAAAATAGGGATGTTGTGGGACATGCACAGTTTTTGTGCATGTGGACCAAGTAAACAAATGTCTGTATCAGCTCAGATTAACTGTGCAGTTGAGTTCACCTGTACAGGATGTTACTGAGACAAAGAACACAATATGATGTGATATAAAACAGTTAAAAGGTTAAAAGAGAAAATAAAAATGTTGCAAATAGTAAAAATTTAAGGGAAAATATTTTAATTGGTAGGAATGTGACAAAAATGGCACCATTTTAATATTGCTGCCAGACCCCTTATTTTCCTCTTTAGCATTTGGCACTGCTGATAAAAATGCTGTATATCTACTGAAAATAGCCCGGACACTACATTGCTCAACTCTGAAAGAGAATTCATGGTGACTGCAATAACTTTGAGCTTTTCTGTTGCTTTCATAAAAATATTACTGTGCTGTGAAGAAAAGATATAAGTGAAATAAATCAATTTAAGGACCAGTCATGCTTGGTCAATAATCAGTATTGAATCCCTGCAGCCTTTTAGTAATAATCATAATAGTCATTATGCACAATGAGCACCAATAGTTGACAATTATTAGAGCAACAAAGCATCAGCCTGGTTTCTTCATTTTAGAGCTGCTTTTTGATGTTAATCAGGAGCAATACCTTCAGCAAACAAGTTCTGTGATATTCCCCTCTTTTCACTAAATATAGACTGCAGTACCTTAACATGCAGAATCATCCGTGTCTATTCTGCAGCTTAATCTTGCATGATCTTCATAGCTTAATCTTGCCCTGTCTTCACAGCTCTTTCATGTTGGTTAGATACCATCTTCTTATTATCTTTGTTGAAGCCTGTCAAGACAAAAAACACATGCAATTCTTCAGGAAGTTTGGATTTGATGAGTTTTTAAACCTTTACTTTTTTTTCTGTAAGTTTAGGCTATGACATGAACATTTTGCCACTTTACTAAATGGTTGGGAGGTAATAGGTTCTATTTTTAAAATTTAAAATCTGGCTGTATTCTTATCCTTTCTATGTCTGTTTATTCTTCTGCAGCTTCATTTTTCAGTATTTTCCTTTTTGGCTAAAGGTTTTCCATTTTAGGTTTAAAAAGTTGCATATATATATAACATGTAGGCTGAGATTTTTTTCTTTGAGTAAGAGAAAAAAGTCTTTCAGAAATCTGATTTAATGCTTTCACATTATAGGCTACATATTCTGTTCTTTATATGAAATACAGATTTGGAGATCTGTAAAACAAATTATTCTTCTTCCTGTCTCTTTTATTGTATTTTAAAATTTTATTACGTATGTTTTATTCTGTACCTGATCCTGTGCATTCATCATCCTGATTGTCCCTGCAAATAGGAGTGGGAGAGCTGCTAAGCTTCTAAGGGACTGTGTGGGAACCTCCAGGTATTGTCTGCATCTTGGAGCTTCCATTTATTTTGGTCTGTTGCTGTGAGATTCTTTGCAACTTTCTGCACTTAACACGAAGAGTTGCCTGCTCCTCATTCACATTTTAATATTATGTTTTAAAGTGTGCTTAATGGCAATGGAATTAATGAATTGTCACATTATGGGATCTCAAATGATAGCTCAGTTCTTATTTCTAATCATATTTTGCAAAGTTTTCATTCTTTTGAAAATAATGCTGTAGCTACTGATTGAAGAAAAGTTTTGTGGAGACTTCTAGAATTATTTCTTGTTTTTGCTGGTTAATTTAAAAACTTAAAGATTCAAAGCAGATAATTTCTGTCAATCTTTGTTAAAGAGGTGAGGTATGTTTCCCTTCAGGGTTATCTACTTGATGCTCTGGAATTCATAGGAGACAATTTTTCATAACTTAAGTAGAATAGCTATTCTCAAAATCAGATTCAAGTAATTACATAAGCTTTTATAAAACTGAAGTTGAATTAAAATATGAAATACAACCTAAAATGCTGTGGTTGAGAAGGTACACAGCCAACGGAGACCAAAACAGTGTGCAGCTATTGGGCTACAAATGTTTATCCATGCAAAGAAAGGATAAAGCAAGGATATGTTATTTTAACTGCAATACTGCAGTACCATACCCAAACAATCTCATAACTCTCTTGTCTCCTGTGCCTGTACTGTTTGGTTGTTTCTCATTTCCTTCAGAAAGTTTATTTCTGGGACAAAGTGACCTCAGACATGTCAAAAAAAGCCCACTATAACTCCAGTTTTGATTGTACTTTACTTCTAAGCCTGTTATTCTGCATCACTCCACAGGGTGGCTTCATGGACCGTAAATTTTTAAAAATAATTCAGAAGCCAGTTCCCTTCTCTCCTGTGCATATGTATATTAACACACAGCTAATGTCTGACCCATTTGTGATTTGACAAAATTTAAAGCTGTTTACTTTGAAGACTTGATTTTGTTTTCTGCAGTGAAGATGACCTAGTAAATGAATAATTATAAGTTGCTTTAGGGAACTAAGTGTGTTAGAATAACATGGTTTTGTTTTTGAAGGTTTTGAAGTGGTTCTCCTTTATTTTCTAAATGTACACATTAAGAAGCAGTGTTGTTCAATATGTTACTGTAGGTCAGATTTCCAAGTAAGAGAGTGAGATATTGGAACAGCATATGAGGAAATCCCTGAGAAGAAAATCAGAAGAATGGCGTTTGTTCAGCCTGGAGAGAAGAAGGTTTCGGGTGATGCAGTTTCAGTCTTCCAGTACTTGAATGTGCAGCAGTGGTGTAAAGGGAGGTGCTTTCTTCTCAAGCATGCACAAGGACCGGACAAGAGGCAATAGGCACAACTTCTTCAGAAAACAATCCCTCTGGATGCAGGAAAGATTTTCTTCACTATGAGAACAACTAAACTCTGGTATAGGTTGCTCAGAAAAATGGTGGAATGTTCCTCACAGGTATTATTAAGAGCTTGGCTTGACAGAGCCCTGGGTAACCTAATCTAGATACCTGCTTTCCAGAGTTTGGACCAGATCATCTTAACATCCACCTTTCAGCTTAGACTATTCTATGTTTGCATGGTTGTTCTTGTTACCTAATTTGTAAAGCTGAATACTGGGAATAATTTGTCTTTAAGAAGAAAATTCTAATGTTACTTTTACTGTGGAAAGGAATTGTTGTGATGAGGACCCAAAGCATAGTGGTATACAATATATGTAAAGACAGAGACATAGGAAAAGACATGCAGAAAGAAATAGGACATACAAAAAGAGTATGATCTATAAGAAGTCATCCAACCTTGCAAAGTCTTTCACAGGTTCCTTCTCCCATTTTGTGACAGCATCAGTTGCAGTGAATGGCTTAGTTACTGAGACTGTGTTAGAATAGGAAATAAGCTTTTAAGACACTTCCCAGCCTTTAGAAAGCCAGAGTAGTCACTGTTCTCACTGTTACTGGAGAGTGTCAGTCTGCATGGGCCATCTCTTCTGCTGAGAAAATTATTCCACCTAATCTTGGAATTCAAATATTTGATGCTTACAAAGTAGTGAGGCATTTGATTTTGCTTTATCAAGACAAAATTATTGTCCTATGTATGAACTGCCTGGAGACCTGGGCCAGCTATGACACAAGTGGACTTTTAAAAAGTAGGTAGTTAAAAGCATGACAGCTAATTTATTCAATTCTTGGTGTACCTTGAAATTAGAAAACCAGGATAAGAAAGCCTGGAAGTCCTCAGAAGAGTATAAATGCAGCATTTTAAAAGATCAAGGTGAATGTACATGACATTTTTCACTGAATTACTAGTCATTAATAGTGATAAAAAGAAATGCCTACACTGCCTTTTTTGGAATAGAGAAGACATTGTAGAGAATGAAGCAGAAGGAATAACACTGTAAGTAAAAAGGGAAAGAATATATTTTTAACAAATTTCATCACAGCAAATTGCCAAGGACAGTTTGGAAACCTCAAAAAGCAGGTGTCACTATGTCTTTTATGTGGCTGCTTGGTGGTGTTACAGATCCAGAACTCTGTGTTACTTACCTTGGCTCCCTCTCACCCTCTGAGTTTTATATTCCTTCCTGTGTGGAATCACCACAGCTCCAGCAGGAAGGGAGGACATACCAGTGTCTAACGGAGGAGGCAGAGCTCAAAGTTTGTAAATATTCTTATTAAGGTTGTAAATAGTTTCATTGTAATAAATCATAAATTAACTTGCATGCAAGACAGTGATTTTTAAGGAGGTAGAGTTTTCTCTCCATGTCTTTGTTGGAATGTAAAACTAGCTGCTGCTGCTTAGAATGAACATGTTCCAATTTCTTTAGAGAAAGAAACCTACAGTGATGCAAAATTCTTTCCAATGCTTCCTCCTTTTCAGGTACTTGTGGGATAAACTCAGAAAAAATTAGTAATTTTGATCATCAAAGTCCTGCTGGGAGCTGGAATAAAGGACTGTTCAGAGTGAAATAAATGACAGTGTTATTATTCAATAGTAGGTTAAGATTTCGTGCTTGGCATCTTTCATATTATGTTTTTGTAATCTGGTCATCAGCCGGTGCAAGAGTCTATATATAAACATTTTTCATTCCTCTTGTTAAATGAATTTATATATTCCATGTAAGGTAAAGCAATTTTAAAATCTTAATTTATAATTTTTTCTTCTCTTACCACATTTTAGTCATATGAGCAGACTTCTGTTCCAATTGCTTCAAGTACAATTCTCAAGGATCTATAAGATGATTTAAATGTTAGATTTGGGTCTGAAGCTCCATTTTTTTTCCCGTATTGAGAATTTCCAGGCCAACCTTGGTAATACAGAAATAATGTGCAAAGGGTATGAACTATTCATAGGTGCTACTGGTTCACAGCCCTTATATAAAAGTTTGCAGATGCTCAGAGAACCACCATTCCATGACCTTAGTCTCTGAAACAAGTTTAAAGCACCACTTCAACAATATCAGAAAGAATGTGAATCCTAAATTCTGTTAAGCTAATAAGTATATGAGTAAGTATTATGAGTATATGAATAAGCAAATTAGTGATTACTGGAAGTTTATTTACTATAGTAATTTGCAGTTTAGTAAATTGCAAAGGTGGTTTTTAAGAGAATTTTTACAGAAAACATGTTTTCTGAAGCATATATTTTGTGAAGCATAGTTTAAAACAGTGCCCATTTTGGTAAAGGCCTTGATAAAAATCCACAATAATTCTCATTATCTGACAATAAAACTATCCAGCATCACATATATTTTTCAGTATTCAAACTCTGCTTTTCAGAGAAAATGATTAACCCCCTCATCCACCTTTTTATTCCATCTATAAATCTACTATCTCAGAAGTGTACAGATACTACTCTTTTTCACCACAACTCTGCAAAAGGAATGATTATTACCTTGCTTAGCAAAGGGAAGACACAGATTTAAAGGACTGCATGAGGTCTGAATTCAAGACAATAAGTAGTGGTGTAAGTCAATCACTTCAGACTCTGGCTGCCAGTTTTGCCAGCAAAAGGAAGCCAAGACTGAATTCTATGAACTACTGTGAGTTATGGCATGATTTAGTCACTTCACTGAACTTGGCATTAAACATTTCATATGTTTAATAAGGTACTAAGCCCGTCATCTAGAACATGCTCTACTGGCAGTCTGTAAAACACTCAATTTAATTGATTTGTCAGCATTGCACAGGAGTTCAGAAGTGTGATACGGGACAAGAATAAGCTTGAAGAAAACACTATGTAGTTAAAGGCTGTATGTTAATGTAGTCAAAAGTGATGAAAATTCAAGCAGTTTCTAATTGTTAAGTGCTACACACAAATTATACTTTCTTAAGGTTTTTTTAATGGATAATTTCTTAGCTTAAAAAAGAGAACTCAAAGCCCTAGTGCCATATCACAGTAAAGCAGAAGTCCCTTTTCCTGTATTTCTCCAAGTAACATTTGAACTCATTGATTAATTTAAAGGTTTCCAATAGGTGTAGAAGTCTTAAGAATATCAAATGTTTTTCAAGTATGGTGAAAATCTGTAGCAGAACACAGAAGTAAGATCCCACTATACAGTACTAGTATAGAGTGATATGGCAGAGCAGAGACTTTCTTGGCTTGGGTTGTGTTCTACATGTGTACCAGAATGAAGTAAACCTGACAGAATTATAAAAATAAATTTAAAAAAAGAGTGAATATAATAATTTGTTATTTTATACATTTTTTTTAATCTATGTAGTCACATTTGCTAATCCAATTTGTACCTTTATTGATCAAATCTTGTATATAGTAATTCCATCTTAACTAACCCAATTGTCTCCATTTTTTTTTTGCTTACACTAGCATTTCTGCACTCATGACTTAAAAAAAATAATTGCTATTGAGAGGAATGATGAACTTGTCTTTACAAACAAGCTGTGGGTCAGTTGATAAGATGTAGCTATCAGTGAGAGACGACAGAAACAATGGGATGGATTCCAGTAGAAGATCAAAGGGGCACTAAAAGTACACTATGAATTCCATAAAAGTTAAGAAGGGATTATGCATTGTTGGGGGAGGGGGAAGGTATTGCCGCCGGTATCAGGCGTTCCGGGAAGCCTGTACGCCTTAATTCGAATAAAGAAAAAGGACTTCTCTGTCTCCTTTTTGGACATAAACCTCTAGTGTTTGTGGATTAATTTTCCTGACACTCTTTATATTTTCTCCATAATCATTTATCTGGGTGTCTGTGAAGAACATACTTAGAATGCCAGCATTAATCCATGACTAAAAGGGAGATGGGAATTCCTATGTTCAGTGGCTTATGCAACAGCAATAGAAACATACAGAATCATAGAATACTTTGGGTTGGAAGGGACCTTTGGAGGCCATCTAATCCAACACTCCTGCAATGGGTAATCTTCAATGGGTAATCTTGCTCAGAACCCCATCCAACCTGACCTGGAATGGTTCCAGGGATAGGGCGTCTACCACCTCCTCAGGCAATCTATTCCAATGTGTCACCACCCTCTTTGTAAAGAATTTCTTCCTTATATCTAGTCTACTCTCTCTTAGTATAAAACCATTACCCCTTGTGCTGTCTCAACAGGCCCAGCTAAAATGTCTGTCCCCATCTTTTTTCTTTTAGGTGTCCTTTACATATCAGAAGGTTGCAATAAGGTCCTCCCAGAGCCTTCTCTAGGCTGAACAACCCTGATTCTCTCAGTCTGTCTCCACAGGAGAAGTGTTTAAGCCCTCTGATCATTGTGGCTCTCTGGACTTGCTCTAGCAGGTCCGTGTCTTTCCTGTGCTGGGGTCTCACCAGAGAGGAGCAGAGCAGAAAGAACCGTCTGCCTTGTCATGCTGGCCACCTGTCTTTTGGTGCAGCCCATTAGTCTCCTGTGAGCCAGCTTTCTGACAGCTTTAGGTAAGCAGAAAATCCTGGGAAAGATACTTCTTTTGAGTGATAGGAAGAATAAGCACTCCTAAGAATTACGAGGTGAAAGGTTCAATTGTTCAAACAATGTAAAGCACCACAAGAAAACAGCCTCTTAAGTCCACTGCTTTTTCCCCTTTTTTTTTTGATTCATAGGCTGGAAAATTCCTGGGACTCCTGAAATGCTTGTGGTCAGTTTGATATTTCCCTATAAATTGTATTTTATAAGATGACCTGTCCAACCTATGTAACAGGTATCTCCCCCATGTAACACTGTATGGCAGAAAGTCAGTTGGGACTTAAAAAAATATAAAGGCTATTACATTAACTTACAGTGTGCAAGTAAACTCATCTTTTCTTCCAAATACCTTTATATACAACTGAATACAAAACTGTTTGTAGGAGACCTAACCTCATAAGCTCTGGAAAAATTTAAGGACCATAGTGCAACTTTTCAGATTGTGGTCAGGGAAGTAATATTTATACAGCCTTCCTGCTTCCTTCTTAAAATTCTGTGCCTTTTCTTCCCCAATTCCCAATACATATACACATGTTCTCAAGAAACAGTATGATTTGCAGAATAGAGAGATTAATTTATTTTTTTAATGTAAGGTTTCTATATTTTTGATGTTGTAAAATCAACAATCAACTTTCTATGAGAATAATTTAATATTTAAGGATTTCCAGCTCTTTCCTGTCTCTCTTCTGTCTCATTTTCTTCTCTGTTGTTCCTTTAGTGCCGACTTATTCTAACTTGTCTTTGAAATTAACAGCTCTTTCAAGGTGGGTTATTGGGATGTTTGCCAAAGTGGTTGCATTTTATCCACACCCTCCTCTTACAAGATGTTTCTTCAAATTAGAATGTGTATCTATGATACAATGATGTGCACACCACTTTTTAATTTTTTGTTCTCATACTTAATCTGCAAAATCCTAAGGAAATTTTCTGTGTGGAACAGAAATCAAAGCAATGATAAAGTCTTTTATGATATTTACTTCAGAAATGAATGTTAAACTTGGCTGGTTTTACACATTAGTTCACATGGGATTTCATTTGGATTCCATGTAGCCAAAACAGATGTGTTTTAGTAGCAATGAAAGTTGATTATAATTTGTTTTCTTGAACAAGCAGCTTTCATTGATGTTTTATAGTTCAAATAAACTCTAGTGACTTGCCTCAGAAAGTTTGAACACCACATTTGAGACTAAAATTGTAGAAACCCCTCTGAAATAATCTTTTATGTGATTTTCCAAGCAGTGACAGGTCAAAGTGACTAAGGGGACTTGGTATGGAGAAGTAAACGAGTCTTTTCCCATTCTGCTTTCATTTACAGTCTGCCTGAAATTCTAGGAATCTTACCTGTCCAGCTTCTGCTTTTTCTGTAAGACAGCCCCCATTGCTACAATCAGCATGGGCTTTGTAAATCCCTTTCATAATGAGATGTGTTGTGAAGTAGCAGAAATTTCTATTGTGAACTTAATGAACTTCACTGCCAAATCCGTGGAGAAAAGACAGCAAACACAGGAAAAGAGCCAACATTTCTGACCCCATTCAATTGCTTAAAATTCATATTCTACACAAGTTTTATGGGAATATTAGTATTTCTACTCATGAAATAAATCTTAGTGAAAATAGGAGGCTCTGATAACTGTCCATTCATTCTACTAAAATTTTCATTTCCCTAATTTGTACCTGCATGTAGGTCCAGATACACTGAGAAAAAAAGGTGCAATTTTACAACTCCTGTGTATATTGAATTTTGATTTTCACAAAGGTAACAACTGTTTTCCTCTTTTGTGTACTTTATTATTATGTAAAACAGCAAAAAAAGAGCATCTTTAACATCATCAGCAGGGTTGCACACAGATCTGAGTTAGTATTTTTATTCATACCAAATATCTTTCACAATAGGCCTGATATAGTTGTTTAGGTAATTCTCCATATATATGGAAATTTTTGGGTCAATAGAGAAACGACTGGCAAACTTGCTGTGAATGCTTTTGTCTCTGTGCTTTCTAGAGTGTTTTGATATTTGATTTTGATGTGACAGGATATTGTTCTTTAAAAGTCCTTGTTGCTCTGCCCCTTTTGTGACCTTCAAAGTAAGTCAAAAGCCCTCTTCTGTGTTGGTGCTCTACCACAAAACACAAATACTCTTTCCTGGAATATTTGCAAAAGTACACAGGATTTACCTTTCTAGTAGCTTGTTTCATGGAGAATACTTACAGGAAGGAACATGTCTCCTTTCTGTTTGATTTTCCATTCCTGAAGCAAAGATTTTAGCCTCTTCATCTACTTCACTGAATTTTCAGACAAGTATGGTTCATTCTTTGCCTAGAACCCCTTGACCTCATTTTTTTCAACTAAAGTCAGCTTATGTTTCAACACTGAAGCTGAAGAATAAATTAAATCCTTCATGGATCTTTTGTAATATAGAGTGAAGTTTGTGTTTATGTATTGTATGCATTATTCTCCAACTGATTTGATAACTTTCTGAACTATATGGTAGTTTTCAAAGGTAAGAGAAAAGCAAATTTTTTTTATTAAACTGAGAAAAGATGTAGTATTTATATAGACATGATAATATTTACCAAAATGTAACGTGAGCATAATTACACTTAAGAACTAATTTCTGAGTTATATTCAAGCACAAAGTGCTTGCCGTATTCTATTTCCTTTGGATCATCACTAAAACTGTCACATTCTTGGTTAGTACAGGAAACTTTTAAAAATTGTATCATTACAGCTTATGTTTTAATATAGGAGCCTTTCATAAAATCTCTATGTATCATGTGTCCAAGGAGAAATTGATGAAAAGAATTTTTAATGTTTTCTAAAATGCTACATATAATTTGATTAACCCTAGAAAATGTTCAATTTCAGAAATTCCTGAGGGACAAATATTGCAATGATCTTAATTCAGTTTTATAACACCTGCCATTTGAGAAGTTGTAAATAAAAATAGATGTTGTCCTCTAGGCTAGCAGCTTGAAACAGAACTCCAAGAAATTGTATATATTTTCATTCTTGCTGGCACTATGACTTACAAATTTATATTCAAAGAAATTGCATATATCATTCTGACATTGTAATTTACTGAAACTTTTCCGATAGTACCAAAACATTTTTTTGTGAGCACATAGTTGTCTTTTTGTACAGAACGATGACTCATTTTAGCCTACTGCAATTGTAAACAAGAAGAAATTGTTCTAAGAGCACACATGCCTTCCTGCTACTGTTCATTTTAACATTTAGGACAGAGTGGAGCAGCCACATAATCTTCACTACCAAATGTTTTTAATTACTAGACTTCTATCTTATTTTACAAGTTTTTAATAAAAAATGTACACCTGTGAGTTTAAATAACTTCAACAAGACAGTTATCTAAACATTTTTTGTTACAAATATTTTGCTCATCTTGCTTCTTCCTTTTATTTAAAGAAACCAAGACTGACCTTAGAAAGAGAAGTATGTCTTAGTCTGCTCTAGTTTATTTAAGAGTAATAATACATACAGCTTTATTTCTATGCTGGAAATACCTTGATAATTTGTTGTTTTTATTTGGTAATAAAAAGGAAAATAAATTAGAGGCTATATTCATTAAAGTCTGACATCATAAAATTTAATTTTTTATGAACTTTCCCTCTGGATTGCTCTACAGAACCCAGTTTTTATTGCTACACAACTTCAAGAGTGGGTTTGAACTGAAAGATTTATAAAGTTCTATTGCTAAGAAGGAATCTCAGCCAATATCTAATCTGAGGTGAGGGGAAATTTCAAATCCCATTCCTCAGACTATTTCCTCCAGTCTACAGGGATGGATCCTCTTACACAGGATCTGTAGCACTAAGTTCCCTCCTGGAGTTAGTTGCTCATATCATTTTTCCTTAAAATACAAGTTAGGCTCATCCTTCCTTTTGTGATCAGAATGTGGTAGCTGAAGCATATATATTCTGAATGTAATCCTCAGCTGTTCTTGAAGGTACTCACACCAACATCCAACAGGATTTCCTGATCAGTACATGAGAGATTTCTGTCTGGGCATTTGCTACCTTTCCTGAAGAAGCTGTGCAGAAAGTAGTGAGAGGTTAGTCAGGGCCACCCAGCTTCAAAGCTGGGTGTTTGCTGAATTCCTGATCCAAAGCATGCTTTCACTTATAGCTTAAAAGAGAACACAGAAGCAGGCAAGACTGACATTATCAGTACTTATGTCATGTAATTTACTCCTATTTGGATGCTCAGCACTGGTCACAAAACACTTTGAAGGAAAACAATATCACGACTTTTTTTTCTATGAAAATTAACAATAAAATTATGAGGCAGAGTTCCTCCAGAAATTTAGTACAACAACAATCTTTGTGTATACTTGACTGCTGTTTTAAGACTTTTTGTGATACAGATACCATTCTGGCAGAAGAGGCAGAGTCATAATAAGCCAAATACATATTGAGTATGAAAGAGTATTTTTTTCTCCCCTCTAAAAAATCTTCCAAAAATATATCATGATTCCAAATCATATTGCCTTTCTCAGAAAACTTCATTCTCAGAATTACTGAAGATGAATTGTCCAAGAAAAAGTCTTGCAGCAAAGTCAGTGCTTGCTATCAGGAGCCACAGCTATTGAGATGGTTGACAATGAGCTATTGAGATCAGTCTCTGATCAGATGCAGTGCAATGCAGGGGACAGTCTCCTTTGGATGACCTATAGGTGTTTCTTGCTAGAGTCTCCTCCTGGAAATTACGTAGGTGAGGATCTATGCCTCTTTCCTGGCTTCAGGGCAGGTTGGATTTTCACAGCTATTATTATAAACAAATTTTGTGCTTTTCACTGTAGCTGTAGTTACTTTGGTGAATAAGGTCAAGGGTTTTAGTGAGAATAACAATACAATGTTAGCCATGACTTCGGTTTGTGATTAACAACTGAGGATTTTTTCATACTTTAGGTAAATCAAGTTCAGAACTTAGTCATTCTCCACTTGAAGTCAAGAGCAGGATACCCATTGCCTTCATATATGCAGAGTCAAGCCTTGGGGGAAATAATGGTTGGCTCCAGGAATTCCAGCATAATATATAAGGAGCTCAGGATAGTGGCTGGCAAATAATAAATAATTCAATAAATATCTTTATTATTGCAAGCCCAGTTTTCACTACAACTGATTTAGTCAGGACCAATCACACTAATATGCACTCCAGTATCTGCCCATCCCAAAGTTCAGACAAGTGACCAGTTATTTCAGGAGCAACTGTTTTTCCAGTACAGTTATTTTTCACTCTGTGTTCTTAACCTTGGCATATTTATTTCCTTCTCATTTGTTTAAGAACAAAGGACAATTCATATAACTGTCTGCTTTTTCATTGCTTCCTATATGCTTCTGGAATAAATCTTAGATTACTTAATTTACAGACTAAATCATGAAGTTTTTATATTTAAATGATCCTCTCAGTCAGTGTGAGGAAGCTGTTTCAGTTCTTCAAAATGCTATTGTTTTTGGCATTTCTCACTGTGATAATGAAATGTGCAAACTTAGAAGTACTTTTCTGTGAGTTGTGTACTATTCAGAGAGCACATTTTGAGTTTGATAAACACCACTAATATATTAAGAACTTGATAGACTGGGGTTTTTTTTCCCCTCAAGAAATACCAGCTCTTTGAATAGTCACAAATTTATTAAAGATTGCTTACCTGAACATGGAAGAAAACTATTTATAAGCCAAAGTTTAAATGGAAAAGTGTCATTGTGATGTTGTTGTCAGAGCAGACACAATACAAAACAGATCCTTAAGAAATTTCAACCAAGTTTTTATTGTGGCCATACCTAGCATCTTTATACTCTTTTGACTCCACAGTGCACTTCATCCTATTAGCTATCATCACAGTGAAAGTACTGTTTTGATAAAGCATCCCCAAAAATCCAAAATACAGATAAATTGTCAGAGCAGTAGCAAGTCAGCATCCATCTCAGGCCTGCTACAGCACCCAGCACACTTAGTCCTCCTCACAGCATGGCCAGCAGACGCCAGCTGGCTCCCCACCACCTAACCCACTCTTTTATAACTCCCATCCTTATTGGACACATCTGTGAGGGCAAGGCAGTTCCCACTCTTTGGTTATTAACACAGCTGCAATTATTAGGGGCAAGACTACCTTCAACACTATCTCTATCCTCTTCCTCCCACACGAAAGTCTAATAGTATTTTTTTTTAATTACTGTTTTTATTCCTTCTGGTCTATAACCAGCACTACTAAACAACATGACATTTGGAATGTGACATTTTTTACTATATCAGTTGATTTGGAAAAGATTTCAAGATGCCATCTAGTCCAATCTCCTGTTCAAAGCCTCTCTTACTGCTTGTGGTGTGATAAATGCTGGATATTCTGGTGAGCCACAGTTAATATATCACTGGCTTGGTAATAAGAGCAGCATATTTGTTCTTTTATTAGTCTTGGTTTCCCTATTTGCATGGTCCCTTGAAATTCTGGTGAGTAACCTGATGCATACTTGTGATCTTGACCAAAATCATACAGAAAATAAACAATTGAGCTACATATAAAATTCAGAAAGCTGACTCTCAATCCTTTGTTTAAGCCCTATTCCCTCTGGACTGATTTGAATTTATTTGGGAAAATCCTTCTGGAATTTTGTCTGAGATTTGTGCTGAGGCATCAAACAGGAAAACCTCTGCCTATCATGGAAAAAATTTCTTCATGACAGCTCTGCACCCAATGCAGCAACGTGTTCAGCTCTGTACTTAGGACTCCTGAAACATGGAGAACAGATATTTTCTATTGGCATCCTACCATTTTTGGTGATCTGGAAAAATTATGTCAAATTAGAAATAGATGATCACATTTAGATACTGTTTTTTGACTTTGTTCCCAACACAGGTCCCACAGTATTATTAAATGTTAATCTCAGCAAAGTTTTACGTTGGCTGATGGTCAAAATGCAGGATTAATGCTGCTTGCTCAACAGGTCTTAGGGAGAATTTGTTTTATTATGTAGTAATTGCATAAAACATAATTTTCTGATAGACTGAGGAAAGTTTAATTTTAGCAATTTTATTGTCAATAAAAATAATTCCCTAAATGCTGCACTTAATCATTTGCTAGTTATAGTATGTTCAGCAATTCTATTGCTGGTTACAATATTCAGTTAAAAAACATGTCCTAATGTAAAGACATTCAAAAGGTGTTTTTTTTTCTATTGACTTTGCGAAATGTGAGAGATGAGGTGTGGGTAAAAATAAAGAGAGCAGCTGCTTTCTGTAAAGACTTTTGATGGGGTCATGGGAGCTGCATCTTACAGGGTTCTGTTCCAGCTCCTGGATGGTATTGGAAGAGTAGGAGCTATTTACTCCTCAGGAATACCATCACACTGCAGGGTACTGTATTTCAAGTGCTGTCCTTATTTACTGGTGAGAGGGGTTGTTTTGTGACAAGATACTTGGTACCAAAAAAAGCACTAAGATTCTAATGTGCAAACCCTATTTTTATGAATAAACAAGTATTTTTATTTTATTTTTTTATTTTTAACCTCAGTTGAAGAACTGAACAAAAACATTCACTACCTGGCTTATTTGAAAAATAAGTTTAGACATCTGATACCAAACATGTTTTTTTAAACTATTCTGTTTCTTTGAGGAGGTTCTCAAGTGAGATACTGCAGTGAAGAAAATTGTGAGAGTTCTACTTGATTACAGAGAGTGTAGTGAGTTCTTCATGTTTCCACACTTCATATATTTAGAGTCTTTCATCTTTAGCCAAAGTCTGAAAGTTCTACTCACATCTCTCTTAAAAATCCTGGGAGGAGAGGTGGGCATAATTCCAGCATCCCTTCTAATCATACCTCAATGTAATCTCTT
Source organism: Parus major (assembly GCF_001522545.3). Classification (NCBI taxonomy): domain Eukaryota; kingdom Metazoa; phylum Chordata; class Aves; order Passeriformes; family Paridae; genus Parus; species Parus major. The sequence goes on along the minus strand of NC_031774.1, from coordinate 30,463,723 downwards.
GTAACATCAAAGCAGTTGGAGGATGATGACTGGGGAAAAAAAAATAAAAAAAGAGTCAGTTAAAGTTCAGTCTCTGAATAGACTGTGTTTGCCTTTATATTTGTGTGTGAGGAGGAGGGAGGTTATGGTGTCAAACTAATCACATTGAAAACTTGGCTTTTCCTGAAATAGGTTCATATATGCCTGTTTAATTAAATTTTCAACAACTATGTGCCTTCATTAATGCGAGGGGAAACAGTTCATGTAGGAATTCAAACTAGTGATTTTTAGCCTTTAAATATCAGACACCTGAATTTCATTTCTAGATGCAATGTCCGACGTGCTATATGGCACTTTTAGACAAATTTGCAGCTAATAAATGACTTGTATTGCATCTCTGGGAGCCAAGTATGGGCTGCATATATTAAATTGATTTGCAGAACTAGAAAGAAACTAATGCCAGATAGTTCACTTGTTCTAACACTGAAAATCGGTCACAAACCATTTGCTTGTCCAGTTAGGGCAGGTAGGAAAGGACATTATTGCTTGCATAAAAACAGTAAGCATTAATTAAAGTCCCTCTTAAGAAGCAGTTAATGAATGCTGAGACCATAAGAACATAGACTTCTTCCTACATATTTTCTGTGCACTGTAGGGTGAATTATTTATTTAATTCTGCTTGTTTTTGCAGAAGACTTGTAACAAAGTCATCACTTCTAATACTTCAACTCCTGCAAAATATTTTCTGCTGATCATGGTTTGTGTTTTGCTGCTTTCTTGAAAGGAACATACCATTAGAACATCATAAACATTTTCTTAATGATCATAACCCAAGAAAGTGCTTTCTAGCTTGGCATCTCATCTATATGATTCTCACTTTGTCAGATGGTCTTTCACTTGGGTATCCTGATCAGTACCACAGCTAGTGTTCCTGAATATCTGGTTACTTGTACTTTCTTTATCTAGGGAAAGGACTTGGGTTAAAATAGCTATGATATCTATTCCTATGAAAAGTTTTTGCCCTTTTCTATTTACAAATCTCAGACAGTGGAAGATGTCAGGAATACTGGAGTAAGAATCAGTTTGGAAGCACTAAGAATGATATATTTTACACTATATATTACTCTAACAATTCACAGAAAGATAGTTTTCCATTACAGCAATTTAACTGAAATTTGTTTAAAAATTTGGGCATGAACACCTTCACCAGGTTTTGTTTCTCTCTTAGAATGTAGCATCTGTGACTGAAAATAAGATATAAATTTCCTGTTTATTATCTGCAGAATCATTTGTGTGGACCTGAAATGAGGTCCATATATGCCTGGATAATGACATTTTCAATAACTATTTGCCTTCATTAATGTGAGGGGAAATAGTTCATGTAGGAACTTGAGAAGTCTGGTGTAGTTGAAGATATCCTTGCTCATTGCAGAAGGGTTGGACCAGATGACCTTTAAATGTCCCTTCCATTCGAAACTATTCTGTGATTCTATGGTTTTCTGCAGAAGTTCTTCATATGGAACAATAATAAAGTACAAAATTACATTTCTGGGTGAAGTGTTGACAAGAAAACTCTTTTCTTTATTTGGTTTGTATGGCTATAAAAGCCTTCATAGATAATATGAAACAGAGTAATGACAATTTACACTTCAGCAAAAGGAATGGTTAAATGTTTTTTTAATTCTAACTTACCTAGATTGCCACAGAATCAAGGGTCTTGTTTAATTTAAAAAAAAGTCTTATGATCCCATTTTATCTGGGTCTTATTACATAAGAAATGGAATTAACATCAACTTTTAAATTAAACCCAGCAAGAGGACTGAAACCAAGAATGTACCTAACAAAATGTGTATACATAGTAGATTTTCACATCCTTCACTCAGTTAAAAAAGGAAGATGTAGGAAAAGATTTGTGAGGAAAAACATCAATAAATCTTGTTCACTCTAACTAGACATAAAAATTTGAGATCCTTTTGAAGATTTGACACAATTTTTGAATGTGAACTCACTTGCATGTCCCAAAGTTGCTTTTTCCAGATGGAAATTGTTTTTAAGTAAGCCTTTCACAACTTCTATATACATTTTAGGTTCACCTGCGCTCAAAACACCTAGGAGTTTGGATACCTGTATGCCATTGCTGGTCTTTCCAGTTCAGCAAAAGAAAGTGAAAAATTAGGTTATGTTGATGCTTTAGGCAATTGTGATGGTGAGTAGAAAAGCACTCTTTTTAAGTATCAGAGGTGCAAGCTCACAATCCAAGTTTCTGGATTTTAGGTTGTAAACTGACTAGAGGATTGAGGAATAGAAGAAACATTTTACTACTCTATATTTGTCATTGTGGAAATATGATTTTTATACTGTGAGTTTATTTCCTGTGATAATTAAATGCTGTAAATAAGCCTGTTATTCCAGCACTGTTAGACTTCAAAAATAAATAGTGTCATTTTTTGTTGTTAAAACTGTAAATGGTCCTTTCCCAAACAAAGCAGCACTTGCTAATTTCTATTTCAGTACTTTTTAGCAATGATCCACTGAATCTAAAAGTCCTTTTCTCACACAAGGGGATGGTGTGAAAGTTCAGAAATTTCTTATTACAGTTCACAGACCTAGTTAAAAAGTGTAAAATATCTTTTTCCTACTAGCTCTATTTAAATTAATGAGAAAAAAAGCTTAACTCCTGGGAAGATGAACTTATGTGTCATCAGATATAATCCATTCACTATGATTTAATTTTTTCTTTCCTCCTTCATATACAATGAGATGATCATACCAAAGTGTTCCAGTGTTTATATGAACATGTGTATCTGGACTTTCTAGGAAATAGAACGGTGTTAATCTTCCTCATGGGTAAACACGTAATGCGTGATAAGGAAGCATGCTTCCAGATATGGATTTATGAGGGAAATTTCTTTTTCATGTAAGACAGCTGAAGCAATACAAACTCAGACCCAATCTGAACAGTTTTCAAGCCCAGCCAACACAGCTGCATAGTATCCTTGCAATCAGTATGAAGAAAAGTGGCTCGGTGACTTGGACAACATCAAATTTTAATGCTGTGAGGGGGCTTTGACTGTGAAAGTGAATCTATATGCTTATCTGGGCATGTGTCCAGCCATTTAATTCATGAAGTGGCCTTCTCTGCTTCAGGTGAGGTGCTCTAATGACTTGGTTGGCACAGGATGTATGCAGTTGCAACCAAAATGTTCCAGTTGTCTGAGACTTGATTTTTTGCCATTGAATAGCAATTGAAACACATCTCCTTTTAAATAACCTTCTGTACATTCCTCTCACCGCAGTGCTGTGCTATTGAACAAACTAAACCCATGACATCACTTGATGAGTTAAAGGTACCCAGCACCAAACCATTCAGGAAATACTCAGACTATTGCAGAATCAGGCCCCTAATTACAAACGTATGTGCAGTGTTCTGGTTCATTTCTGTTACTGATCTCCCATTTCAGTGGCAAACTTTTTTTTTCTCAGAAATCCACCTCTGTGACTCTAAATATTCTCCAAGGACAAAGATGGCTGCTGCAGAATGGGAGCCAAAGTTCCATAGTTGAATAATAGTATAAGGTTGCGACAGAAGTAGTGTCTGTCTTGTAAAATGTTATTATTGTCTCTGTCTATTAGGAAAAATAGATCAAAACCTCATTTTTATGCTACTCTGCAGCATAATGAGCCTGACACTTTAGAGATCAACAAGCATCTTTTGGGCTGCTTTCTTGCACAGAAAACAAGTTTTTTGATGGTTGGGCACAATATTCTTTTTTTAACTAAATAATTCTGGATAAAATAATTACCAAATTATTGGTACTTTTACAGGACAGTTTCTAAAGAAGCATAAGAGATAGACACATGTTGATTTGCAATCTCTAGAATGCCTAACCCAGAATCTAGAAATGCTATATAACTGAATAATGTGAATTTTAAAATAGGTAACTAATGCACTATAGTTTTTATGTAGGAAGACAGATCTATTACTGATTATCTTCAGGTTTTCATTGGGACCAACCAGCGATAGGACTGTGACTTTTCTTTTGGCTCCCTTCAGGACTGCACCAGCCCTATCTCTTGCAGACTATGATTTCTGGTGTAAATCTGCTAGTCTATGCACCGAAGAGAACAACCAAAGACTCTCTACATTCCTCATACAATCCTGGTCCCATTTAATGACTGCACAGGATTCTAAAAAGTCTAAAAGTAGGTGATATGGCTAGAGATACAGAGAACTGTGGCCTGTTATGGTGTCTGTAGAAATGAAGAAGAAAGAAGCTTGTTTTGGAATGCTTGTTATGGAATTCTCTATCTTAAAGTGTTTCCCTCACTGCTCTCTTTCATTAAAATTGCTTATCTCCATGGACATTGAACAGTCTGTTTTCCTGCATGATAGTTGTGTTTTGCTGGTGAATCAACAGTCTGTATCACTTTGTATCTCAGTTCAGCTTTAGAGTTTTTGCAAATGAGCCATAAAAATACCTGTAACAGGAATATGGGACAAGATCATACTTACACACATGTGAAGCCAAGCTTCAAAGAGACACCTTTCTGCCCTAGCAAATATCCCACCTATCTAATAGACACTCCTGCTGCTACCCATCTGCTTGCAAGCTACATTTAAAAATTCCCCCTTTTTTATTGTCATAGAAGCCTAGCATTTAAATCCCAGTAAAAACCTAATCCTAAGAGGATATGGGGGACAGGTTTATTTACCTTCATATTAAGCCCATAGGTCTTCTAACTAAACTTTCAGTTGAAAACACTGAACACGTGTTTTTGTCTGCTAGGTCATTTTTAGATATAATTATATTACTATACAGTATGACTCTAATAACATTAGGCCTTGTAGTTACCTATCTCTACTTGCTCCTCTGAGAACACAAAAAGTCTAAAAATAAAACTAGTATTAGTATTTCTCTGTTTTAAAAGACTAGAGAAAAACTAGACTGGAAATTTTATTTAAAATATTTGGGTCTTTTTACACATAGATTGGCAAGTTAAAGAAGATTTTTAAGTCACATGTTAGTTCAAACCAAAGAGGAAGAATATGGTATTATCAAATTTAAATGTCATCCAAGCCCTGGTAGTCTTTTGGCTTATTAAGTAAGTAGGTAGGGGTGTGTATTTCTGCAGTGTCTTTCGTCCCAGAGAACTTAGAAAACGGGATTAATACACATAACAAGCCCTTGAATTTAGCTGCTGCTACTGAGCGCTTTGATAGCAGAGTGTGAGTGCAGTTAAAATAGAAGGATTAACTCTTGCACCAAATAGAGCATCCCTTTACAAACTGAATGCACAAAGATCCTAACTCATCAAGTATAATTAAAAATGCTGAAAGTCATAAGGTCATAAGTCATAAGGACTAAATTTGCTGAGTATCCTTTGATGTGACAGCCCAGGTTTTATGTATTTCTTCCCGGATTGTATCCAGTGTCAAAGTGCGCTTACATGGAACAGTATATCTTATAACTGAGCTAAAACGCTTGGTGTCTAAAATACAAGCTAACAATATGTAATTTTGGAAAAAAAAGATAGTGAGACCAAGAAAGGATGTTTGAAAAAGGAACAAACTGAAACACAGGAATAAACAGATGTAGCAAAACCAATGCATATGTCAACATTTCCCTGAAGTGATCATACCCCTTGAGCAGGTAGTATGAACTTTGTGTGTGCATATACATGGTCCAGACTCACCTAAATGCAGATCTGGAATGAATTTTTCCATTATGGGTTTCCCCACATGTGAAAATAGGCAGATCCTAACTGTGTGCAAGTCTCTCTAGGAGGTTCCTGGGACACTAGAGCATAAATAATACTTTTATCTGAAAATGATCCAAGTTCAGACAGCTGTGTGTAAAGGCTCCCAGTCTACTCCTAAGAGAAGAATAAAAGTAAGAGTAGTTGCTTGTGATTTATTAGTGATACTGTTGGTAAATTCCAGGTTGCAGCAACAAGAGATGGTATATATTTTAGAAGTTATAGACTGGGGCACATAAATAAGAAAACTGTTCAGAATTAAACAGTACACAGCTTTATTACATCTATGAATCTCACTCAATGATAGTTGAGGTATGGCCACAGAAGTTGTTTTTAAGAGGCAAAGTGCTGGACACAAGCTAGGAATGATTCTCAGCTATTTTCAAGAAATTCCATGGCAGTTTGATTTCCATGTAAACAACTCATTAAAGATGAATTTCAAGACTGTAGCTTTTACAATACCTTCAGACTGACAAAATTCAGAGTCTTTGATATCTACAGCACAGTTCTGCTGGGACTAATAATGGCAGAAAATTGAAATTGTGGTATAGAATTAGACAAGGTAATATGCCTTAGCTTTACTATGATAAAGCTTTTCCTTTAGCCCCTGCAGAAGACAGTGTCTTTTTATTGTCTACTGTTACCATTGCCCAACAGAGCAGAATATCTAGCTTAGCACTGCAGAACAATCCAAAATGGTGCAAGTCTTCATTTTTTGAGCTTTAGGAATGAGTCCATGCACTTTAATTTTCAAACAAAAAATGTGCCAATACATCTACAACAATAAGCACTTTAGATGAAACTATTAGTCCCTTTACCTTCTAAGTCTTGTAGGAGTGTCAAACACGTATGGATAGCCCATTTCCCATATTGCCTGGCTAGCACATCTGTAAAGGGCCTTGGAAATAGGACCTTTGAATGTATTTTAGCCTTCCTTGTTCTCTCTGCAGATGCTGCCAGCCAGTCTACAGGTAATGCCAGCTGAGGATGCTACATTTTGGATAGTTTTTGCTTGTCTCCACAAACAAAAGTAATTGTACATTGATTTGTTTATGGTTTGCTATGTCAAGCTTGTAACAAGTCATGCCATTGTAATGGAGTGGAGACATCACCTTAGTTTCTCACCTGTAAGAAGTTACTGCCTCAGATAAATGACGCTTTCTGTTCCCTCTGTTTTGACTTAGATGGTCTTCAGCTGGAAGGTTGAAATACAGGATGAAACCACAGAACCCTTGTTTTCAGCTGAAAAGAAAACACTTCCATGAATACATGAGAATCATATCCTCAAGGTCACTATTTTGGCAACTAATATCGTGAAAGAAATATGTGAGAAACTATGCTTATTCTAAAGGAAATTACAGGAATTGTATAGCTTTATTATATTTCTTAAATACTGACATAATCTTTGAAAAAAAGACACTTTAAGAATATTCTGGACTGGAAGCAAACTTAACTATAGTTTGGATGAAACAAAAGCAAAGAGATTTGAACCACTAAAGTAGAAATACACAAAAGAAGGCAAAACTAAAAACAGCTCTGGCAGCACTCCATGTGTGGATTTTGTGGGACATAAGGCCTTCTGAACACACCTTTTGGAAGGCAGCTGAAGCTTCTGTCACTTTTCAAAATTTGTCCTTTAGCTCAGAGATACTTCAGACCAGTAAAGTATTTCCTTCAAGACAGTTGCTGAGCCAATTTGACCTCTTTGTCTGGTGCTGAAAATGTTCTATCTAGTCTGTACTGCCTGGTTTGGTATTACATTTTTGACTTCTGAACTAGATTTTTCAGTCTGCAGTCTGATCACTTTAGCAGAGCTTATTTTGTGAAACTGGCATTTTTATGCCTCTATTGGGCAGCAAAATTTTTCACTTCCTAGTCTCTGAACTGCCCTTAAAGCTTCCTTTAAATGCTCCAGGCAGTGAAAGCATGAGGGTCAGTGTATGATTTTTTGACAAATAATCAACTTTATAGAAAAGACTTCAAATAAGTGTCAATATTTCTCTCTGAAAAACTTTATGAGAAAATATTTATATTATTTTCCTAATCTTTGTGGCCCCATGGTCACCTAAGGTCAGGGACTAGTCATTTGTGATTTTTTTTCTACATGTGTGTGCGCTTGTGTGCATGAAAAATGTCTATTTTTGTCTTTGTGTAAGTAATAGAAACATATTTGCTATCTCTCCTTATAGTAAATCTCAAAGTGCATTACAAGATTTAGGTCCTCTCTTGCTGAATCTGCAGCCTCACTTTGTAAGACTTTGAACAATTGGCTATACAAGCAGAATAAGAGCACTTAGTTCCGAGATTACAAGATTATTCTACTTAAGACAGTCACATAACACTTATCTTTTATATAGCACATGAATGCTTGTGCACTTTGCATCTTATTGCAGTATAAAAAAACATTGGCCTCATCTGCGAAGCAGATATATCCTTGGAAGTTTTTGGAGATTCTTTCCTTTGGGACAACATAACTTGTGATCTGAGGTTAATGTACATTTACTTCATAGATTCTGCATTTTAGTTCCCTTAGAGATTGTTCTTAATGCTTCTGTCAGCTGCTGAGATAAATTCTGTGCATGCTGGGGAAGCAAGACATTGGAACTGCAATCTGCTGTTGTATGTGAAAGGAGAATTTTATTTCAACTGAAGAGCTTGTCAGTGCCAGTGAAAAACACGTTTGTGAAATAGTATCAGTTGCACCTATATCTATTCTTTAATAGTTGGAATGTAATTTAAGCTGAAAGTAATGTCAAAATTATCAGAAGCTTTTATCCATCAGCCAGGGAGAGACTCATTCCCTATAGATAGCTTTCTCAGTTTGTACAGGTATGCATGAAAGAAGTATTCTTTAATCTTTTCCAAGTTGCATCTTCCAGCCTGATTTATAAACGGGATAGTTTTTCTCCATGTAAATTCACTTGTGCTAAGGCAGTGCATCCACAAAATCATTGGAATTATCATTATTAGAAATGCTTCTCTACTATGTTTACCTGAAATAAAGGAAAGTCAGTTCCAGGTTTTCCTTAGATAAAGCTTAATGCTAGCCCAGTTGCCCGTGTATATCTTCACTGAGTGAAAATAAGCTTTTTAATTTTGGTCAAAATGCAAGAGAAATTCTTTTATACTAGCTGTAATAGTTTTTTTTTTAAGTGACAGGCTAAAAATAATGAAGGTTTTTATTCTAACTAAAAGTATTAAAAATATTTTTTATGTATAACATTTAAAAATTAAGATTCTTGGTCATACTAGATAGTTTAGTTATGTCTACTAAGGTTCAGTCATACCAGGTAAATAGATTTATCCATGTGCACTTGTGCAAACTCAAGTATACACAAAGACTTCTCATAACAGTCCTTTCTGATAAGCCATGCACCACTATCTCAAGACCATTTCTTGACAACAGTAGATAGGCATTCAGCCTTTCTTCTTCCTGTAAGTTTATTGCATGCTTATTATTGGCCAAACTTGGCTTCCTAAGGGATTCTGCTCTTCCTAGGTGAATGTCTAAGTAAAAATCTATCTCTACTGTGGCACTTGAGCTATGTAGTAAAAAACACTCACTGGGAACTTTCATATTTTCCTAATGCATCCTTTGGAATTTACCATTATTTTGAAACTATCTGAGAAATCATGGTAATGGAAATGTTAACAGAAACCAGACAGTAGTGTTTAGAGAGCTATTATGAACTTTAGCTTCTGTTCACACAGTTCTCAGAAAAAACAAAAGTTTCAGTTGCTGAAACTGCAGTCTGAAGGGGGTGAATGTTTACCAGATTCTTTGTTACCAGCCAAAGAATCCACAGAAAGCATATTCCATCATATGTTTACATAGCAAATCACATCCATGTACAAATGCTTTCATCAGTTGAACTCCACTGGAGATGACCAGCTGAAAAGGCTTATACTAAAGGGTACTGGAGTCAGTGGAAATTTTCACATGGACTGCAGCAGGCTTTCTTTCAAATAATGTTCTAACTCCACCTTTAGCAGCTAAGTTAAAGAAGTAACTCTGTAAGTCATAAGCTCACAGCACACTGATTTGTGCCTGACCCAGCCTTGTGACATGCTGGGTATTGACATGACTGGCAGCTTATTGTGCTGCAGTAAAATAGTGGGAAATATTGCACACTTTCCATGGATAAAATGTAATGAAATTTCCATTCCCTGTAGAATAATCCTATGCATACCTAAACTACTTCGTAGACGTGAAAATTCCTCTTTATATGCAGTAATTCTGCTGAGAAGGGATGGTCTGAGTTTGCATCAAAGGATATACAGATTATTAACTAGGCCTGTAACAATTTATAAAGATATTTTTGAAGTCTATTGTACAGGGAGAAAACAATGTAAATGGTTAGGGTAGGGTATGGTCTGCAATTCAGCTCTCCTATATTTCAGTTGAGTCTGGTTTGGTATGGCAATTTGAACAAGGAAATTATTTCATCTGATAGTGAAAAGCAGCCTCTGTACAGTTCTGAGATGAGTATTTCTTGCATTTCTCTGTAGGGAACTTGAAAGTTTTGGGGTTTTTCCAATTCAAGTCATGAGTATTTTGCTGCATGAAGGTGACAAAAGTCAGGTTTTGAGGAGTGAGTACATTACTATTAGATGGGATTGCTAAGGACTCACATTGTAAGTCAACAAATAGAATCATAAAAAGGTTTGGATTGGCAGAGATCTTTAAAGATAGTTTAGCTCATCTGACTTTCCATGGCCAGGGACATCTTCCACTAGGCCATGTTACACAAAGCCCCATCCAACCTGGCCTTGAACACTTTCAGGCACAGGGCATCAACAGCTTCTCAAATGTGTTCCAATGTATGTAATATATATCCTCTCTGATGACTGAATGTGTAAACACAGATTGCTTGGCTGTGAAGATCAATGCATTTATAGCAGTTCAGACAAGGGGAAGTTAACAGAGAGTATTGAGAGCTGCTGGCTGACCCAGACCCAGACCCAGTGGTGTTACTGGGCTACCATCTATTCACTGAGCCTGTTATTCAGTCTTTCTCACTGTGTCTCTGGAAATCCACATCTTAATGACCTGTCAGGTCAATGCATAAAGAAATATAGGTTCATATACAAAAGATCAGGGAAGACAGAAGAGGGCAATGAAAAATGCTTTTCTTTTCTGAAATATTTGTGAGATTTTAAAAGATTTTTTTTCACATTTAAAGATTAGCAAAAATCCATTGTAAGAACTTCTGAGAATAAAAGATTCTATTTTTTTTGCGGCTGGCTCAAATCAAATTGTATGTTTTATTTAAACACTTATCTTCTGAATATCTGAGAAATTCAAATTCAGACTAAGTAGGTCATAGTCACAAGGTGTTTCTGTATATAAAGTTGTTGTATATTCTTCTAAGGTATAAGAGACAGACATAGAACATGACTTTAGACAAACAGTCTGCTAATGGGCTTCTTGGAGCTGAACTTCGCTCGCAGCATGCTCTAGGGAACATGATGACACACAGTGACCTTAGTCACAGAGAAACATAGAATACATTTTCTCAAAACAAGAAATAGTGGTAGCTCTGCTGTCAGTTTCTATAAATCTGGGAACAGAAGCTGTGAACCAACCTTCTGTCAAAACAATATCCTAATAAGCCACCAAGTGCATACTTTTTGTTATTCTATTTTAAACATTCACTTAACTTTTTACGAAAGTGGACACTGTACTTGGACTTTCTGTAGGCCTCCATTTTCTGTTCCATATAATTTTTCTTCAAAGCATGAACTCTAAATTATAAAAATAAAATTTTCCTCACAGCTTAGGTGAAATTAAGGATAGAATTGAATCCAAAACCTGGGATCAAACTCCCATGAAACTGAAATACTAAATTAAAACCAGATCAAATTTTGTAAGATGGTTTTCTTTTTTGTTAAAATTAGCTTGTTTGGATATCTAATTTATATTTTAGTATTGTGATTTAAGTCAGGTTAGGTGCTAGATTTAAAAACTCTTAGTCCACATATGAGTTTTGTCACTGACCTACCACAGGGTGGAATGTCAGTTCAGATATTTCAATCAGGTTCAGAGTTGTCTTAAAAATCTCTAATTCATGTCTTTTGCACTCAGAGAGAAGTTTAGATAGGAGATCACTTCCTATAAAGGTTGTTGGGGAAACAAAACACATTGTATAACAGGATTAGGATCACTTTGTAAGTTTGAACTGCTAATGGTTATTTAAAAATAACCTTGTGGACTTGTAACTGAAAATTCCAATTGTATTTTTAACAGTAGGTGTTGCTGTAGGAAAAGAGAACAAAGCACTCAAAGCAAACTGCATTCACAGGAATGGCACATTAGTGAAGAAAAAGGGCAGCCAAACTGCTTTGCTTAGAACTACTTAGAAAAACCCTGTAGGCACTTTATGTGATTTTAAATTTGAAGTTATCACATTGTCTCAGTCAGTTCTGATGAACTGCCTGTTAAAAATAGTTAGTTTAGCATTTTGAATATTTTGTCTGATCATAAAATTACCACTCAAAATTTAACCGTCTCCTTCTCACTGAAATTTATATTAATATTTTGTCTGCATGAAAACTGAATCATAGACACAGATACACTTCTAAATACCACTACATGACTAGTATTTCAACCTGAAGATGTGGACAGGTCAGAACAAAAGGTAGGGTTTATATTAAGTAAATATGGTGTACAGCTTACTCTTGTGTCTAGATAGCAGATACCACTGGCAAAGCTCAGAAAGTCACTGTAGGTATCCATTTGGCAGAAACAGATATGACTGGGTGGTGCTGTCACTTTCCAATATGCTGATACAATTCATTTGTGTTGCTGTGGTTCTAGACCCTGATCAGAGAGAACTCTGTGTACACATAGTGTACACACACACAAGACACCCTGTTTTTGCCCTGGTCTACACTTGACCCTGAGGTACTGAGACAAACACTGCCTGAGAGCAGAAGCCCTTGGGAGAAAAATAAACATGTTTATTAAATTTTTGATCTGGAAGTGATTAGAGGCATTGCTAGGAGATTGTGGTGGAAGTGTGCTTGGCTGAAAAAGGAGGGAAAAAGTCACAGCCATGCTTGTGCCAAGTGTTACCTGGTGAAAGCATGCTCTGCTCCAGCCAGTGGGAGGACAGGCCCTCTTTTAACCTGGGCTTTTTCTTTTCAAGTTTCTCCCTCACTTATATTACAGTTCAGAACTTCAGGATAAAAAATCTGTTACCTTCTAGTGTTCAGCAGGTTTGGGTGAAGGATATGTGTTGTAAAACAGGTTTGTGGAGGAGCACTGTGTGAGTGAGCTCAAGCTGACAATTTGCTGAAAGCCCAGGGGCTCAGCTTTCCTTGTGCATTGTGCTCAGCCTATACTGTCAGTAGTATTCCAGCTATCTGCTTGTGGGGAAGAACAGAAGGATTCTTCAGTTCCCACTATGTGGAGGCACATAGAAGTTGAGATCTCAGATGTTACTTTTTGCCTAATAACATTGTGATACTATCAGCAATGAGAGTTCTTGGTTTGATGGCATAAATAATTCACTGAAATATGAAAGCTTTATAGAAAAAGCAACAACTGGAAGTGAACCAAAATGCCTTATAAGGGTGCAATTGTAAACAGCAGAGCTTCAACCTGCTCCCAGATCAGACAACTAAATCCAGCTAACTCTGCCAAACTGGAGCAATGACTGAGTAAACTTAGACGTTCCAAATATTTCATAAAGTTAATAAAAAATAGGACTATAGCAGAAAGATGCTGTCTTTGATATATCTAATTGGAGATTTAAGTAGTGATGTCTGTTGAGGAATAGTCAGAGATGATGAAGTGTAAATTGCAGCATATTCAGAAGTCATTTGAAGGTCTCTTTTTATGGCATGAGAGATTTACTGTGTTGTGAAGTTGCTGATGTAAGGTAATTTTGTACCAATCCTAGCAGGCAAAAGGGTTTGAGCTTTGCTTAAAACTGTATGAAGTTTATATATCTGATGATTGTGATCCAAAATAAGTGACTCAGTGAATCAGTTTATTGTATAGGAATACTTTCTGGTGTCTCTAATCCACACTATTCAAATTTAGAGAAGTGATAGGGTTTAATGGTGTAATTACTAGCTCCTTTTTTTCATGGTTTGGGTGCTATTAAGGTATGAGATATTGTCCTTGGAAGAAATGACAGAGAATATTTTTTAAAGTGTAATTTATTGGAAAGTGGAAGAGAGACAAGTCCCCACCCAGGGAGCAAACTGTAATAGCACTGGCAATTTAACAATGAAAGATCTCATCAGTTAAATTTGTAATAATATTGATAGCAGAAAGGATCAACAAGTGTTGAATACTAACAAACATTTTGCCCAAAGGGCAAAAGATATGACGAGGGTATGTGAAAGGGATTGAATTCTTATCCTAACATTCCTTGGGTCTGTTCTTTCAAGGGTATCTTGGCAAACACATGGTAGGGGGAAAGAGATCTTTTCTCCTTTAGAGTATGCAACCGGTACCTACCCTGTGCTCCTCACAGCACCACAGATTGCCACTGATGGCAGCAGCATCTTCCCGTCGTGCACTCTGCTGAGGGGAGGCCAAGGCGCAGAGCAGAGCTGCCTCTTGCTCCTTAGAGTTTTTGTTCAGGCAGCACTAGGAGACATGAGGAAGTAGAAACATAGAAAAGAGGAGAAAGCTAGCATCACAGGTCAGTTGTTAGCATTAGCACCTCAAAGATTTGATTTAATTTTGCATACTTTTAGATATTACTTCTGCATCATCTGAGGTTATACTCCACAACATCTGTAACCATAAAAGTCATGAAGATAGAATAAGATAGAATTTAACCTTTGAGTTAAAATAAACAAAAATTGTTTCAAATGAAGGAAAAGATTTTGTTCCTCTTTACTGAATACACATGGTCCTCATTTAATTCTAAATTTTGGCTAAAGTGCAGAAGAATGGAGGATTACATAACCTCTGACAGAGCTGACTGCTAATGACTGCAAGCCTATAGTAAAGATCCTTGTTCCAGTGATTTTCTCCTGGTATGTTTTAAATATTGCACATGGAAACCAATGTTTTGTGCTTATTAACAGCTCTGTTACACGACAGCCTTTGCTTGCAGCTTAGTTTTTTCAACAATGTAGTTGGGCTGTCGCTCTATTGAAAAGTTCAAACTTCAGGACATTCTCAAGCTCCGCTGAATTATTTATATCACATCTGCCGTGGGGTAAAATTAGGAATTATTTCTAGATGCTGCAGTATGAGGTGCCTTCTCTATCACTGGCTCTCCTAAACCAGGTTCTTCTGCAATAAATTTGGCATACAGCCATAAGCCATGACATTTGGTCACAGGTAATTTACCACAACAGTCACGAAATCCCTTGCTTCTTGCTCTTTACTTCTGGATTTTGTATATTTTTGGTTTGCTATGCCTCTGAAAACAGACCATGCCTGGAAGGGGACAAAAGACAGAAATACCTATCAGAAAGACCTAATTTTGCATAATGTAGATAAATTGGAACACATTCCTACTCTATGCTTGATTTTAGAAGCAGAATGTGGGCACCAGTGCTGTCGGTTGAAAGATATATGTAAAAAACCTTTGCTCAAAGTTCCACTCCTGTATTTCCTCTGATTTTCTGAGTAAATCCTGTAGTTAGTTTTCATGTAAAATCACACACAAGTATACACAAATGAAATTTTGCTGACTGTCTTGAAAGATGGAACTCCCTGTGAGGAACAGAGAATTGGACTTGATGATCTTTATGGGTCCCTTCCAACTTGAGATATCCTGTGATTCTATGATTATTATCTTCTGGAGTCCAAAGGAACTGTGTTTGAAAACAGTTTTGTTTGGGAGTTCTTATTGCTGGTGCTGTCTATATATGTCTTGTTAAAGACAAAATTAGCAGTGGAGTTCAAAATGGGACTGAGAAAAGAGGAAGAGTAAAAACATGTGCCAAGATTGCCACAACAGACAAAAGGCAAAGCAGAGAATATCCTATTTTTTCCAAGACTGTATATACTGTTGGCTCACAAATCCTCTCAGATTCTCCAAGCAGTAGTAGAACATACAAAGTGAAACTGCTGAGAGATTGAAAGCTTACCTCTGAAACAATGCTCAGGCCCCATTATGAAAAATACTATATAAGAACATCAAAAGCCTAGACCTTTTCCTCTCATTGATAATACCAATTAATGAACATGAAAGAACTGATTTTTGTTACTTGATCCTCTTCCCAGCAAGAAAATACATAAGTATTTAAAGTTCTTCCATATAAGGACTGGATTCCTTTGAAATTAAATGACATAAAAATATGAAAATAGTCTGCAGTTGAATCATACTTATTTTTTATAATATAGGTTTATTCAGCAAATTGGCTACCAGTTAAGAGCAATGGTTTCCATACTACGATTTGTGGTGTATTCAAAACAGATGGAAGCATCTCAAAGCCTGCTTTGTCCAAAGCCAAGAACATTTTTCGGCAAGAAGTCTGAACTTGTTGCCACATAAACAAAACGAGTGATTTAACTTAGTGTCTACATATTTTGGATTGGCAAAAATTGCTGTAAAAAAGTAAAGCCAGAGAGCAGACTCTACAAAAATAGGAAAAGACAGAGCAAGAAAAAGAGATACACACACATATGCATGCACCACACACAAACACACCCATTCTGGCAGCTGTTAGACTGAAGTGTTTGTGTTGTGAGATTCTAAACAAGTAACAGGGCGTTTTGGTCCATCTGGAAAATTTCTTACACTTTTTGTTCTATGAATTTAGGCACCCATGTCAATATTAAAGAAAGCATATTTGTATGCCTTCTATTGGCTGTCCCTAAAAACAAAATTAAGGCTTACATTTTCTTTCGGTTTGTTTATGATGCAAATATTCAGTAACATGTTTTCCAAGAAACTGAATGTATCCTAAAATTGTGAAATGTGGAAAGGTAAAGTGAGTAGATAATAATCTTGACAGCTGTATATGTGTACACTTGTGTGGAAGGGGTCCAAGATTTAATTTTGGACTAAGACTCATGTACTGAATTGTTTGGCCCTGAACTTCACCTACATGATTGTGTTGTAGAGGCTATCATTGCGCATTTCCAAATCTACAATTTATGTAGATATTAAAGTTCTGTCCTTGAAGTGCTCATGGAAGAGGACTGAGTATGGGAGTAGACAGTGAAAGCTGAAGAGGCAGAAGTCTGCCTCTATCATTGATGTCTTTTAGTGGTTTTGGTGCTGCTGAACTACGTAGGTGTAACTCTCCAATTTTGTTCCCCTTTCTAGGGCAGTGTGTCTACTTAAAGTGTACATCAGGCTGTTTGCTAAAATGTCTTCTAACCTTGCTTAGTTTTTCCTACAGCAGAAGTGATGATGGTGACATGAAATAAGAAATTATTATGAAAAATGTCAGACATGGCATCAGATATAAATGCATTTATGTGACATTTCAAAGTCTGTAGGTGAACAGTACAAGACTGAAGAACAGATTGTCCAGGAAAGTGAGTTCCAAATCTCACTGACAAAAATCATAATAGATTTCTGATCAAAAAAATCTTGGACAGTTCAGGACTACTGTTCTTTGATTGTACTATATTTTTAATTACGGAATTATTTTTTTAATATATATCTCACAATTTGAGGACTATGCAGCACACAATGAAGCTGCTGGTACATTTGTGAACAAGCAAAAATGTTTTTTTTCAGATAATTAATAAATAGATTAAGTCATCTATAAATAATTTGGAAGAAGAACTATTCTAGATCCAGAAAAAAAGAAGACTTACTAATTTCTGTTAACAGACATTAAACTGCAAAAATTCTAGTCATGTGAGGAAAGGTGAAGTCTATTTTGGGCATCTTAATCAGACATGAAATAGCATTTATCTGCAGTGAGAATATGGTGAAAGATTATTCAGAACTAGTTCAATCGTGGTGAATTTGGCTTAATAGCCAAGACTGCCTACTAGGGAGAAAGCTCAATGCTTGTTTTTGATAAGAAATAGGGCAACTAATGGCACCATGAGTAGTAATTTGTATTTGTATTGGTAACAAGATTTTAGGGGATTGTGACAAAAGGTCTCCAGAACAGGATTTGACAGGATCTATCTGACCTCTGCAAGAGACATTTGTGAGAGACAGCAGCTACAGAGGCACTAAGAAAGAAGTCCAGGACTTCCTGATACACATTAAGATGGTGATGGACACATGTCCAAGCAGCATTTTGATTCTGTGTTGCAGTCAGATGCAGTGGCACATCCTGCTATTCACATGGATTACATTCAGAATTAAATCTAGATGTGCAATAGAGAAAAGCTTCATTTCAGTCTTGACAGGCACTTGATTTGGACAGATGGGGAAGTGATATGCTGAGATGCACAGCAGAGTGCCATTGCTCTGCATTTTAGCTAGCCTATGAGAGGCAGAAATTGGAAGAAATAAAACAGTTACATGAGCAATGAAATCTTCTAAGAAAATGTCTGTCTGAGAAAAAAGTAAATGGAGCATATATCTGGCACACCACCAATCACATATTTATATCTTTTTTTGTCACAATTTTCAACACTTCAGGACCATTTTTGATTGTTATACATAGCAAATTCTGAGCCATCTTCATGGTTTTCTCTATGAATGAGATGCATTTTCTGTGGAATGGGGGTGTTGAAATGTAGTCATGACTGTCCCACAGGTCTTCCACTATTTCATATTTGTTGGCCAAGTAGATCAGGAAAACACTGTAGAGGACAAATTCAGACTGTGGGGAACAGTTTGAATCAGTGATTTTTTTACTTTGTATGACTCCTTTTATCTGCTAGCTTTTTATTAGCAAAAAGAGGCATTTTTTTTTCTTTTGTGTAGCTCTGTTAAAGTCAGTGAGCTCAGAAATATAGATTTGTGTGACTATGCACTTTATAGAAATGTCCCCAGAAAGCAGTCTTTGAATGTCATGGAATGAAAAGAACCTATCAAAATTCCTGGAATTTTTATTTGATTTGCCAAAAAACATCCATGAAACATGCATTTGTAGAAAACATAGTGTCTTTCTCAATAATCTATTTTCTTCTAGAATATAATGTAATGAGACATATGCCAATAGATTATCAAGCAATGGCAATTCAATGTGATTTAGTGACTTTATGTGCATAACAAACAGTTGAGGAAGCACCACAGGAGCCCTAAACTCATATTTAAAAACTAAAGTGAAGGGAGTTTTATACTCTAATTCTGGATCAGTCACAATAAAAGATATATAAAGTATCTTTAGAAGTATGGCAATTTCATTTTACTGAGATCCATTACTTTATTAGAAATTAGCTCAAAACTTTACTAAAATTTGCAGTTCATTTAATGGATATGAAAGTTCAGGATTCTTCAGGATACACCAAAGTTTTGAAGAGTTATGCCAGTACTTTCTACAAGAAGAGGTGAGAAGGAATAAAGATATATAACTTTACTTCTCATCCTTGTATTTTTTACATTCAGAATTATACTTTTAAAGTAGCTGCATATGAAGCCTGCATATGAAGACTTGTGATTTTAAGCTGCATTCCATTTATATTAGGTGCTCTGTTTGTAGATTTCTGACATATCTAATTTTAAAAGTGCTTTACTAATACTATATTTAAAATCAAAACCAAAAACAGGAGCCTTTTAAGGATTCTTTTACTTTGTGCTCCTTGTTGGATTTTTGTGGTTAGAGAACCACATTTTTGTTTCAAATCCAACAGCTCTGTTATGAGAACAAAACCTAATGATGAGGGGAAATCTTGCCGAGAGATGATTCCTATGTATATCAAATGGAAGAACCATTGCTTATAGTGAAAAATGGCTTGACTGATTCCAGGCTTTAGCTTTATACGCTAAATTAAATTGAGAATTTTCAATCCAGAGGAAGCTAAACTGTATTAACAGTAAGGATTTTAACACTGCATAATCAGAGGAGTACTTAATGTCAAATGGTTTAACCCTGTCTAGGTGGTCCATGTTCACAAATGTTTTTGTTTAATTTTGACACAGATCTCAAAGATGTGTCAGAGGTCCCTGAAGAGCAGTAAAGCTGGAGTCTCAGATTTCAACCATAGTGAAAGGTGGAGACAGTGAATCAGCTTATTAGCTACTAAGCCTTGGCACCTTGTGGTTTTCCTTACATCGGTACCTTTAGGATTAAAAATATAGGCCCTTTGTAATAGTAATGATTTTGAAAATAACCACTTACTGGTCATTAAAAATTGTGATTCCCAAAGAGAACTGGCCCAGTGCTTCTTGGCAATGTATAAGAACATGAATTTTTCTGTTTCAGGGGAGGGTCTTGGACGGGGAGAGATGTCCAGGAAGTCTATTACACGGAAAGACCATGGGATTGCTGCTCCCACTGCCACAGAAAGGATGTTCAGACAGCTGCTGTTTGTGTGGACCACTCCACACCACAGAATGAGTTTTTGCCAAACCAGCACTGGTTTGGAAGCTGCCAGACTGGTTTTCCACACCTTAGGTGGGGGTAAAGGAAGCAACCAGGCCAATGTTACTGATAACAACCCAGAGCTTGCGGTCTTAGAATACCATCTGCTCTTCCTGAGCCTGCAAAGTCTCTATTGATCTTTTGCCTTTGAATTCTGTATGTATTGTTTGAAAAGAATCTCTAGTTGATTATGTTTGCCTTTGTGGTTCATAGTATAATTTTGTAGACACAAAGTTTGCACCATCTCAGAAAATGGGTCCTTTTTGTTTACCAAGTTCCTAAACATCAGGGCACAGAAGAGAACCCCAGGACAAAAGGAGGCACCCTATGTTCAAGGAGAGATGATATCATTTGGAAGTCATTTGCTCAGGGAAGAAATTAGGAGGGAGAAAACATCTGTTGACTGTTGGGAGGCTTGCCAAGCAAAACAGGAGTTGCGGTTGATAGGACATGCTAACAAAACCAAGGAAAGTAATAATTGTGTATAGAAGCATAGAAGATACATACTACACATAGTTTTCAAAAGCTTTCAAACTAACACAGCTGGAATTTTTCTGAAGGATGGTTGTCTGTCTTTGCTTTGCATGAAGAGAGTAAATGGGAACGAAACCATTTTTTCTTAAATATTTTATACAGGAAAGAAAACTCACTTTGTCATCTGTTTCTCAGCCTTACAGATAGTTTGAAAAACATACTTGCAGTGGAACTAAGGGAGAAAACCTGTGAGACAGAAAAGAATGTACACTTCTATTTCAGATGTCAGGTTTGGAAGGGACCTCTGAAGATCAAGTCCAATCCCCCTGCCAAGGCAGGGTCACCAAGGGCAGGTGACACAGGAACATGTCCAGGTGGGTTTTGTATGTCTCCAGACAGGGAGAATCCATGACCTCCCTCAGCAGGCTGTTCCAGTGCTCTGCTACCCTCAATATAAAAAAGAGCTAGTTTTAATAGTTGAGTAGATTCTTTGGTCAAAGAAGGCTGGGTGACCCATTCCTTCACCCTAATGTTCCACTCTCTTATGGGCAATTACCACTGAGGATACAATGTGGCTACAGTTACTCTTAGCTGATAGTTAAACAAAGTCAATTTAAAATACAGTACCTAACGTCCAAAAGGTTAAATAAAAAGGAATATTGATGAAACAATATAGTGAAACAATATAGAACTTGTTTCTATATTATCTATATTTCTTTTTATTTTTCTTTTTTTCCCTAGACTATTACTGAGAGTACTCTAATGATTCTTTTCTCTTTAAAAAATCCTCAGATCACAATATATTGGGGGAGGAAATAATTACCATGAAATGTAAGTACTAAAACTAATTAAACAGATTGAATGAACTTCCACTTTGCTGGGTAATATAACAATGGAACCTCATATCTAGGACATGGGTAGCTGCTCATCTCTAGTCATGTCTGTCTGGACGTCTCATCAGGAGAAAACTCTTTATTTCAACACTCTACCTCTGGCCTCTGATAGTATCAGTAAATGCTGAAGCACAAACAAAATGAAAGCAACAGTCTAAAAAGGCTAACATGTAAATTTTAGGATTTATGATAGACTCTTATGGTCTCCAAAAGTCAGGACAAGTCTCCCATAACTTTCCATGGTATGGTAAAAAAAAACAACATAGTGAGAAAAAAGGAAATTAAATATAATTTAATTATTTTAAATACCGTTAGGATTTAATACTTTAATATGCTTAGAATTTATTACAAATCATCAAGAGCTGAGAAGTATGGCTTTAGTTCCTTGATGATATTCCTTCATTCCTGTATCTTCTAGAGCTCTCTAGTATTGGTAATGCTGAAGTTTGTATAAGAATAAAATTGCCTAACTAACTGGAAAGAAGTTTGATAAGTTAAGTCTTCCTACTTTCACTTCAGAGGTCTTCTGAAGGTCTTCACTTCTTTATATAGAAGACATAAACATGCTTTTGATGGACTCACTGCTACTTAATGTTTTGTGAAAGTTGCGGCCAAATTTAGAAAATTTAGGCAAAGTCCACATTTTCTCAGAAGTCCAGAGACCACGACTATTTTGTTTCAGAATTACTCTTCCATCCTGGTAAATGGGTATGTAGATCTTCTACATATCAGAGTCCGTGGAGTACCTAATTATGTCCTCAGCATACTCAAGGCGATTGCCAAAAACAGGTGTTATGAAAGAATACTGCCCACAGGAATACATGGACAGAGTGGGAACTGCCTCCAAGAGGCTTTAAGTATGAGATCAACAGGAAAATGGGGGGATTCAGGCCAGTAAGCATTACAGGGATGAAGGTGGATCTAATTTTTCTCTCTTGCTGAAAAGAAGTGAGCATCCTGAAAACAAGGAGACAAGAAAAAATTAATCCCAGGTTGGACAGAGGCCTGATTATATGATTCTCTGTATTTTGAGGAATGACTGTGAACTCTTTTTTACCCCTGAGAAAGGTGGGAACTTTAATCACCCCAAGAACTTTCAGCAGCCTCTCTTTTCCATTCAGTAGCAATTCAAAGAGTTTTTTCTCTGAGGAAAAACCTCATCACTGAAATTGTATATCTCTTTAAACATATGTGATTTTATATAACTGCTGAGTTTTACTATTGTTATTTTCATTTCTTCAGGATGAAACTCTTACCAAATGGTTTGCTTGCAAAACTTGTCATTAAGCATAGCAGAATAAATAGCTATGGATAAGCGACCTTTGTGGTGTTTTGGGCTTGCAGATCGTCTAGAATTTTATTTCATAATTCTTTGAACTGATGAAATATGCCAAGTCACACCCCACACCTTCCCCCCCCAGTTTAATTTTCTTGCTCTGCCAGTGTATTTGTAACTGGGTGGAATCATGTGTTATTTAAATAATGATTCCTGTCTGAAAGTAATTTCTGCCCTGTTTGTGGAAGAACTGTTCATGCAAAAACAAAACCTGTGGTAGCTTAGGATTTCTATTTGAAATCCTGAATGGAATAAAATGACTGGAAATAAAGCCTCAAAATATTGTGTGTTGTAATTCGTTGTTCTGTTCTAAACATAGACCTCTGAGTTTTTAAAGGGTCCAAGTTCTGGCACAAATAGTTTTCTTCTTCCGTTTAATAATTGCCTGTGTTAACCAGACACAGTGACAACAAACTTTGATCCTTACAGTGGTATTCATAAATCTTCAAGCTGCATCCAGTCAAACAGTTTCAGGACTGGTGAAAGTAAGTTGGTGCTTGCTAGATATACATTTATCTATTATAAAAATACAAAAACCGAATGCATTTTGTGTTGTCTCTTGTGAAGGAGATTTGGAGTGCTAAGCCCTGGAAGATTAATGTTGTGGTTGCCTTCTTATCAACAGTATATTAGAATGCACCAATACTTTTTCAATAATGAGAACAGAATTTGTCAAATAGTATGAAATCCCTGGTGCTAACACACTTTATATAAATATTTGCAGTAAACTATTTCCTAATAATAGATTGTATATTATATACATATATAAATATAAACATGCATATATCAGAATGCTGGAAAAAGTCATGTTTATATAGACTTCTCTAATTTTCCCTGTGACCTTTTTTAGTTCCTTCCCATCCAGGTTTAAAACTATCTCTGAAGTATCATCAAAGTAATAAAGGAAATGGCTAAAATTCCACTAAAGAAAGGTAAATATTGTTTTTAAACATTGGATTAGAGTAAATCTAATCTGGCCTGCACAGTTAGGGATTCAGTGCTCTCCACAGCACTACCTCAATTCCCAGAAAGAATGATTGTAAGCTGAAATATAATATTCTGCCAGGAAATCACTAGTTCCGAGTTATTAGATTCCAGCCCTGGTTGAGACTGAGGTAAGGAGACAGCACAGGAAGCACTCGGAGTTCTTCGTAAGTGTGGCTAAACATTTTTAAAATAGTCTGCTTTCAAAGGTAATGAAGATGATGGACTGCAGCAACTGAACTGCAGGTGCAAAGAGACCCTCCTGCAAACTGTGATTGTTTCTCCTTTTCCTGTTGAAAGTGTAAGCAAAAGTTCTTATTTTTATTCTCTAATCTAAATTGAAGATTTATATTTCCTGCAGTTTGAAGTAACCGTATCTATTTTTGCATGAATCCCTGTGTGTGGGATGCATAATGTTATGCTCTCTTTGAGCAGAGCCCACAAAATTTCAACTAAAGAACTTCAACCTAAATCAGAAACATGGAACAAAAAGCCTCTAAGGTTAATGAAGTTGCTCTTTGATGCTATACTCTCGATACTAAGGAGTTTTACAGTACTGGTTAAGAGGATCATATTGTCTACATGTGTGAAGTAGATGATTCAAAACCTAAAACAAGTAGTCTATAGTGTATCAGTTATGATTTATTTCCTTTTAAATCAAGGGAATACTGGTATTTTTCTTTTAATTAAATAACATCTTTTGGAGAAAGCATCTGTTTAGTGAAGGCCAGGAAAAACATTCTTTAATGTTGCTCTTTTGTCACGTGGGACCTGCCGTTCAGGTATTTCCTGTTCTTACTTTTTCTCAGTTATGTTTCCCAGAAGATGACATCTATCCCATTTATTTTTCAACATAAATCCTTATTGATTATTCTTGGGACAATTCTGCCAGTTACTTTGGACTCCTCTCACAGATCAAATGCTGTACTGGTAGAATATGACATATGACTGAAGGCATTTTTACATAGAATTATAATAATTTTATTTCTGTTAAGTGAGAAGTGGGCAACTACTATAAAACCCCATAACACATTTTCTGTTGTAGCAAACATTTGCATTGCTGGCTTTAGTAGGGATAAAGGACTGCATGCACGATGAAGAAATAATCAGATTCCTCTATTCTTTGACTTCATGGGAAAGAAAAACATTTTTTTTTCTCCCTGTCTGTAACAATCAAGTTATTGATGGAACCACGCTCTGGTGTTTAGGTAACTCCAGGTAATGCTGTCAGGGAGCAAGTAGGGTCCTCTTAGTGCTCACCCCTTTTTTAATAACTATCCCTGAAACTGCTCTAATGATCATTACATGTACACAAATCAGAAGAATCTTAAGTAGTATTTACTCTGGCAAGTGTCCTGCATTTCAGGCTTCCCAAGAGATATGCTATCCTTGATGGCAACCTCCAGGCAAGTCTGTGACACTGTTCAGCAGATTGGTATTTTAAAAAGGGTCATTCAGAGATTTGGACTATATTTGCATTTCAGTCCTTCTGGTAGACTGAAATGTATGTAAAGATACTTGGAGTGTAAAGAACAAGTGTGTGAATTCACACAGTAAATTCAGAAGGAAGATATTTTCAAAACCCCAAATGAGTAAGAAACACACATCTCTGTAATTGCCCTTCCTTTTTGTCATCAGTATTCTGTTCATGGGGGTCTAATAACATTTCACATTACAATAACCATCAATAAGGAAAATGGTAAAATAGCAACACAGATATAGTTCTATAGAAGAAGAATATATTTTTCACTAGTATCTACATTTTTTAGCTGGAATCTTCATCAGATTTAGTAAAGGAAAAATACTTTGCAGAAATTCTAATTTCTGTGAATGCTCATTTCAGAAAAACACTGGGAAAAAAAAGCCATAGCTACAATTTTCTTGTTGATCTACTGAGTTTTTAATAAGAAAAGCTGGATAAACTTTTTTAAGTTAATATTATGCTATTAGAGGTATGAGATGCATCTCTGATGTAATCTTCATTAAATAATCATGTTGTTTTCCTCAATAATAAAATTCATGCTAAAATATTTGGGCTTGCCAGTCAAAGCAACAGAAAATAAAATAAGGAGCCTACAGAAAAACACAGGACTGTTTCATTTTTCTTGGATCTTGTGGAAGGATATTACTTTTAAAATTGTAGCTCTGCTACCTCATCTGTCAGGTTAATTTCACCGATGTTTTCCATTTCCTTCTGTTGAAAACCATTTAAATGACGGTGTTTAATATGAAGCCTCATTTTAGTGTACTGTTTATTTAAGACAATTGATGCAATGAAAGAATTTGGTTCTCTTTTTCAAAAATTTCAAGATTTTCACTACCCAGATATAGCCTTCGTAAATGACCTGTTAGTTAACATAAATATTCTTTAGATTGATAAATGTCATAGTCTTGTAAATATTCTTGTTCTTAAAACTGGATTGAAGGTTGTAGGCTGCTTATTTTCATTCTATACTCATTGAATAGAGGATACTGTCCACCTCACTGAATTAGTCAGTCATAAGCAAAAATTTATTTACCATAAGCATTCTGCTTGTTTGGTCCCTTTACCAAGATCAAGAAAACACGAAAAAATCAAAACAAATGACTGCCCGAACTCGAGTGCTGGCAGTTGCCCCGGATGACTTGCCGGACCAAGGGCAGAGAGAAAGCCAGCGTCTCTCTGGCAGTCAGGGACGTACAGGAGCTACACTGCCAACCCGGGTTTGCTTTGGCCCGGTTAAGGCGAAATGCAGTAGCTTCTATTCCCTCAGGCTGCTTTCTGATACGGAAGAAGCAGAAGACCTAGAAGACATGATTGCTCGAACATTTTTACTGCTTGAATGTCACGTTTTGAGGCTGATGCACCCACTACAAGGTAAGAGAGCAGAGAGAGCCGCGCCGCTGTCCGGCGGGGCCGCGCCCGCTGCAGCTGCGGGGCCGAGGGGCCTCCCTGGCGGTACCGCTGAGCGGGCAGGAGGATGTCCGTGCGCAGAGGTGCGCCCATACATTTTTTAACATTGCAGTGGCATTCTCACCCTTTACTTATAATAGCTGTGCCCTTTAATTTGAAGAGAAAAATATCCACTTTTAGGTCCCGGTAGTCTTTGCCAACTCCCGATTGCCCCGACGGCCCGGCTCCTGGCTGGCCCGTGCCGTGCCCTCCCACCCGTGTTCCGAGTCTCGTTGCCCCGGGCCTTCCGTGGAGCCGGAGCTCCGGACCCGCCTCCGCAGGACAGCAGAGGGCGCCCGCGCACCGCCCGCCGCGGGCCTGAGGGACCGCGTCGTGCACCGCGGGACCCCCACAGCCCACACAGCTTTGGAATCCCCGGTACCCCTAAAGTCCATACAGCCCCTGCAATCCCCGCTGCCCCCGCGTCCCGGAACCCCCACAGCTCACACAGCCCCTGCAATCCCCGCTGCCCCCGCGTTCCAGAATCCCCACAGCTCACACAGTCCCTGCAATCCCCGCTGCCCCACAGCCTCCGCCCCGGGTGCGGGAGCAGCGCCGGCCCAGGGGCTGTTCGGCCAGCGGGTACCGCTTGCACGGCGGGCTCACCTTGTTCAAACATTGCGCAGGTGGAAACCACCCCCCCCCAGGGGTGGCTCTTGGTGCAGGTAACACGGAGATGGTTGTGCAAGGCAGCTCCGATCACCTTTCCTCTGGCTGCATGGCCAGGTATCAAGTGGAAAACAGCTGAGGGGAAACCACCTTTTCAGGTCTTCACCCCTGACATAATAGTTTTAAAATACTTCAATTTCAATTAAAATACTAAAATTTCAAAAGGTAGGAGGGGGAAAAAAATGCACAGGAGGATCCAGGCAGAGATACAGTTCTGCATCGATACATTTATTTAAGAGCCTACCTAGACTTTAAAAAATGGCACCCATATTAGCCTGTACATATATTGGTGTAGAGAAGTTTTCCTGTGTATTTAGTAGTGCTAGTATATTATTTTATTTAGAGGTCTGTTAATTTATAATGTAGAACAAGACATGTCATATATGGCACCTTCAAGATCTTGTATCTGAAGTGAAAGAATTTCAAGGTCAGTAGCAAATACTCTGTCAAATGCAAGAACTTGACTTTCCAGTACTATATTTTTCTTTTTAAAATCCATTTTCTCTAGTAATGGGCTAGATAACACAGTTGTGGGAGACTTTGAAGGAAAAAGTCATGTTTTTTAAGCCTTAAAAACATTTGTTTGCTTCTGGGCAGGGTTTGGTCTGACTGGGAATAATGTCTTCCGTTTTGGAAATAGAGATATGAATGGTCTGTTATTGAGATGTTAGAGGGAGAGAGGGAGATCTTGTGGTCTGAAACAACTTCCAGGGCTCTAATTCCACATCCTCTGCAATATTTACAAGGCAAATAATTTATATGTAATCTGGCTTTACTCAGTGGCGCTCCTCCTGATCTATACACTGCAGTAGAAATCATAAACAGATATTCCACATCTGTTTCTGGTTTTGCACATGGGAAAAAAAGGAAGTGAAACCTAACATCTAAGCCTCAGTCCATACGTTTTAATATTCCAAATGAGACATATCTCCAGTAGGATGAATTGTCTCCTGTGGAGTGGATATGGGTTAATTAATTAACATCCTTTGCAGACACTTTTTAAAGTGTACAGCAAAAGAAGTACAGAGCTACCAGTTAGTTCAAAGCACCTCCAGTTAGCAGTGCTTTTCTGACTTTCCTCAGTTTCAAAACCCATGTGTTTTTTGTGGTTCTATCTCAGATGCTGTAAAGCTGCAGCCCTGGCCTTGAGACGTACCATAGCAGGGTTTGTGGCCTTTTCCAATGACTAGGTTATATCATGGTTATAGTTCAAGATGTTAATATATAGAATAAATGATAGGCCCTGAGGTAAAGCCCTGTAAACACTGAGCATTAAGCGAATGATGACATCGTAATTAACCCAGAAGGGCTAAGTTCCAGAGCTTGCTGTTGTTACCAGGACCTTCTGTAATTGCAGCTTTGTCCATAGTATCTTCCTATTTCACTTTTTCATCTTTATAATTCAGAGAACCAGTTAAAATTTTTAGTAGAAAATAAATTTCTGGTAGAGGAATATAATCTGACAGCTAAAAATTGTAACTATCAACATTGGTATTTTACAGAGCCTAAATTGTTATCTGCATCAAATGTACTTGACTGAGTATGACAGTTCTGTCAACAGGGGATTAATGCCTAGCAGAGTTTTTTTGTGTCAGTCCTACTTATTCTTACACAGAAGCCAAGGGTGGCAGAGAAGGTAATTCAGGGCGTTTTAGCTGTCTCAGAAGCTGAACAACTCTCTTTGCAAAGAGGTGATGACTGTATTTGGAAAGTATTTCAGATGTAGTATGCTCCCTGTCTCAAGCACAGTAAGAACTGGGTTCATTTACTGCATAAAATGGAAAACAGAGATGGATCATATCTAGACTGGTGGATTTGCTGAGTTGAAAGAGTAATTTTGGCACTTTAGGCCTCTCAGAGCAGTTCTGTTGCTGGATGTTGGCTCCCTGCATCTGGCCATTATGAAGCCTGTCCAAACAACTGCACTTGTGATGAAGACACTTTCAGAGGTAATAAATAATTACGTCTGAAATAAGGGGTAAGTAATGAGGTCAGATCATGTCATATCCCTATCACATATTATACATATGTATGTATTTAACTTCAAGATAAGACTTGTGTCTTAATTCAGACAGAAAGAATCACAGAATACAATCACAGAACATCCTGATTTGGAAGAGATCCACAATGATCACTGAGTTCAGCTTCTGTCCCTGTACAGGAGAATCCCAAGAATCACACCATGTGCCTGACAGCATTCTCCAAATGCTTCTTGAACTCTGTCAGGCTGGTGCTGTGACCACTTTCCTCAAGGCCTGTTGCAGTCATATATCCAATCTAAGTCTCCCCTAACACAGCTTCATGACATTCCCTTGATTCCTATGAATTCTATTACTTTTATGGCTCTGTATTTTATTTTTATTCTTTATGACTTCTAGCTGTTATGTCTCTTTCTGTAATTCAGTTATTTGTTCAGTGCTTCTAAATTAAGTTGCTAATTTTAGAGAGAACCTTGTAGAAAATTAATTATATTTTTTAAACTTTTGACCTTTTCCTATCCTTTCAAACTACAAGAAATACATTGAATGCTCTGTAGTGGTATTTGAAATTTATTACTTGTTTTGAAAAACTTTTAGCAATAAAATCTGTGGGCAAGTGTGACACTGAATCTTCTCAGAAGGCTTGTGCTTAGTACCTATGAATGTCCATAAAATAGAGTGAAGACTCAGGTTTTGTATCCAGTGGTTCTTGAACTGGAGTTGTGTGGAGCATCTCTAAAAGTAATTATGTACTTTTGGAATTATTGCTGATTCCAGTGCTATATTCCTCATATAAATCCAAGGCAACTCACCATAGTTAGTAATCTTAGCAATAGCGACAAGAGCTTTTGAAGCAGACATACTCTTAGAGTTGTTTTACTGCAACAAATTAAAATTGCTTTCCTCTTCCACCTACATCCACATTACATGGCACAAAAGTACCTTTTAAATGACAAATACATATAAGAGGAAAAAAAATATCCAAGACTTAGCAAGCAGATTTTTTTATTAACTCTGCTTTATTTGTTCATGTGCAGGCACAGTTTGCTGTGTACTGTAAACATTGATTCAAGCCATCATCCCTTGTCTGATTCAATTATCTCAGCCATTGAGATATAGACCCTGAATGTGGTGTCTGTTTTTCTTCTGTCTTCAAAATTTATGCCAATTTAGTTTTTGTTACAGGAAAATACATATTCCAACTGTCTTGTCTGAACACCAAGCACTGTGCCAAAACCAGGACCATCCTAAGGAACTCCCTTTCTCCTCAGGCATTAGTGGTTTGTATTAAATGAAATCTGGATTCACAGCTATTCCACTGAGGTTTTTCAAAGTCTTTCTTAAAATCATCTTTTGCCATTTTTGCTTTTGTTGACCTGATGCTCTAAAATTATAGTTTGCCCTGGCTCTTACTACTTAAATTAGTGTCTAAATTATGACAGTTTCATGCCTTTCTAAAGTATAGTACTGTAATTACGGTGCAAAATTAAATTAATCCATTATTTATCATTAACAAATAGTAAACACTGTATCACTTTATGATGTAGGTGTAACTGCATTTCTCTGTTCTGAAAAACTTGTCATGAACTTCGTTCATTCATTTAATCCACTCACTGTAATTTGAGGCAGCAGTCCCAATCTAAAAAAAACAAACCCTGATGTTGCAAAATGTTATTTTAATGTTAAGTTTCATTCCCATGTAGTTGATTGTATGTGAAAAAAAAAATAAATGCAGTAGCATAACTTTGCAACACATGATATTTTATTTTTTTTCAACACACCTACTGCTGATTTACACCATCCTAGTTTTGTGGGTTTGTCATGATAAAGGCAGTATTGAATCTGTGCAAAGTGCTTTGAGAAGTAAGCCACAAGCTCTTGTGGCAATAGCCTTATTTCTTTCTGCAGACATTGAGGCAGAGGACTGAATGTGACCGGAAGAGAAGGATTTCAAGGAAATCTTCAAAATGCAAATGAATCACCGATATAAACTCGTGTTTCATTTAATCCTGTTGTGTAAATGTAAAGATGTGAGTTGCTACTCTATGGAACTCTCAAAACACTGAATCACCTTCCTCTGTCTGATATTTTTCAATGTCTCATTATCAGGCTACAGACTTGGTGAAATGTGGGTTCTTTCTTTGCTTATTAGTAGTGACAGCTGGAGAGGAAGTAGTCCTACTTGTGAAGAAGTCAGGGCTGGGTGTCCCCTGTGTTACCTCTACTTATTTTTACAGGATCAAGCCTTACAAGTGTTGTTGGGTTTGTTGTTTTTTTTTTTTAAGAAAAGGACTTCATTTTAGAAACAAAAGTATTTTGTTTCTTTGGTAAATCAAAGAGATATTTTAACCTACAAAAATGAGTACAGGACTATCCAATTAATCATCTCCAAAATTATTACAGAATAAAAGTCTTTTCATTTATTATATTATTGTCTCTGGCTATCACCATAATATCATGACTACTCTTTTTTTCTTCATTTTACACATTGATAAAGAAAAAACTTCATATGATTTTGTAAAAAATCAAGCAATGACTTATATGATTCATCCTTAAAATCCATACCTTTAGACCAGTCTGTTAAAATGCTAGTACTTACACTATGAGTTTGATATTCTCTGTCCTGGGAAAATGAGAGTAGATCTTTATAATGTGACAGATGAAATCTGTGAAGTGATTCAATGTGAAGTCATTCCCCAAGTTTGCCTGGAACTTAATTGGACAGCAGTCTTTATCCAGTAGGGATTATGATACTTAAAATGCTGAGTGCTCCAAGTCTGATGTCCACTAGACCACAGATTATCCTCTCTATTGAAGAGGTTTGCGCAGAATCCTCACATTTTTCTGATTGAAAGAAAGACTTCTAGTCCAATCTAAAGGTGTCAGTGTTAAATTAACCAAATTTGTTTGGTATAAAATAATGATTAAATCAGGGACTGGGATGTTTTTCTACTGATTAGGAAATACTTTTTTTACCCCTCCTCCAACTAAATAAATATATAAATGCATTTTTTTGGGGATAATTTCAATGGAATAAAAAAAAATACATTAAATGGTATAGAAGAGAACCTCTTTTAGTGCAATTGTTCAAATCAGACTTCTGGGGACTAGGAAAATGGCAGGGTATATGTGTTTTCTTTATTCTGAGTGAGTGCTTTCAATTGCACAGTAAGTAAAAGAGATTTTTTGCCAATTTCTTATTTCATAACTTTGTGCCTCACTTTTTTTTTACTACTATTTGGAAATGCAACATTTAGGAACAGTTGAGCCAGTTTGTTTTCCTAGTCCTCAATTTTTTTTTCACCTTAAATTTTTTTTTGCACTTTCATTTCAGATCAACCCAAATTTGGATTGTTATTTACAGCTTCACAGTCACTCTTAACATTTCTTCCTGGAGGCTCTTGGGCTTAAAACTTTGTTGCTGTGTTCAAGCCTATATTAGCAAGTTTTTTAGTGGCTGTGTTATATTACAGCTGTGCCACTTGAGGTAATAGTATTTAATGCTGAAATTTGCTTTTTACTTTTATAAAACTAGAAAAATGACAATTTTTTTATTAATAAGCCTTCATATTAAATAACATGATGTTCTATTTGTGCCTCAAGATGCATCATAACTCATTCTTTTCAAGTGGAGGTACATATTAATTTCATCTCACAGAACATTTGTAAGCTTATTAATAAGGTCAAGTCTTAACAACAGAAACCAACCTGCAATTTAGAGGGGCTTGTCTTGTTTCCTGCTCAAGAGGCAGCCTTTTACTTCTGTAAGTACACCTTTGCCCTTTTGAAATTAGACTATGGCTTTGCACATTAAAGAGTAATATCAGTTAGGAATTCTGGCAAGTGTTTTCTGAAAATCCAGGTGCGCAGTATCCCCAGCATTCCCCATGTTTGTATTGGCAGCCACAGGCTCAAAGAATTCCAGCAACTAAGTGAGGCATGAATGCCCTTCCCTTCCTGAGACCATGTTGGCTATCCTTGATTCAAGATGTGGTTTACTGACTGTTCTTCCATTTGCTCTTTTCCAGGGCTTTTCCCACAACTGGTACAAAGCTGCAGGAATAAGTCTATAGTTTCCTTATCAATAAGTGCTAAAAATGGCCTGATTTTGGTGACTTTACACTTTCAATTCTTTTCAGCCTGTGTTCCTTTAGTTTCTTTCCTTTGAGTTGCAAAAACTGGAATTGCATATCAAACTTTCTTTAGGGCTAACATTTGTGAGGATTTGCTACCTGTAGCTGATAAATCTTGAAAACTTCAATAGAATCATCTGGTCCAAAGGAATGGTGAAGAGAACACAGGTTAAACAAGAGGTTTTGTCATTGGACAATGCAGCAATTAAGCCTGGTAGAACAACACAAATTCCTAGATATTCTAATAAAGATTGGTGCTTCTTCAGAAATCTGCCAATTTCTTGCTGTGTTGAAATCTGTGGTCATTCACTTTCATAATTGAATAATACTTGTACCTGAAAAGAAGATTTTTAGATAAAACACCATTCAGAAGAGAGGCAGAAATAACATCTTTGACTCAACCCTCTCTCATATTTGTTCATCATAAAAAATCATAAACCTTGTAAAGCTCCTTCGACTAAACTAAAATTTTAAATTATTAATCTGTAGAAATAAATGTAGTGAAAAAGAAGGTAGAGGTTAGCTAAGAAATTAATGTAGAAAGTTGTTCATCATATAATTTTCTTCTCCAGTAATTTCTCAAATAATTCTCTTTTTTAACCTTTTACAAACTTCTTTTACTAAGAAAAGCCCAAACAAAGAAGAAAAGATTGCATATTATAAATTTTTATTTGCTCTTTGGTGGACACTAGATTATTTTCTATAAAATATGCTTTTAACTCTCTGTATCAAACCTTAGTAGTAACTTTCTTCCTTAAGTGTTGTTTCTTTAAGCGTATTTAGTGTATGATGAACTTCAAGGAAAATAAAATCATGTACTCTTTCTGCAAAATTGCTAAAAGTCTTTGAGAACATTCTGAGCATTTTGCTGTTAATTCTATGTTGCTTGAATGATATTTTGAAATAGAAAAATAATTTCTAGTGTTTGATATGCAATATTCACTAAATTTTTAAAAAAATTGACAACAATAACAAAACCCCCAAGAAAACAGATGGGGAAAAACACTTTAAAATTTGTCAGAGTATAAGATCTTTCTTTTCATAATTTTTGTTATAAATTGAATTAAAACTCACAGTTGCTTTGCATATTATTCACACAAGGCCTTTTTTGGCCATATGGTGTTGCCAAGTGCTAGAGATCCACATTTCACTTTTTAGCACTGGCCTGCCAAGTTATATAAAGGAAATGTTTGCCCTCAGTGTTGTTTTTTCTAAATTATTTGGAGTGCTGTGTTTCAGTCTCCTTTGGGTCTATTCATTTTACAGAGGTTCTGTATTCTCTCCCTTCTGTTCATCTTCCAATAACAGCAAATGTCTTTCATCCAGAAATCTTCAGTTGAAGCAGCTAGATCCCTCAATTCCTTGATTCCCACTGCCCTTCACACAACCTATGCCTACATTTTCCTGCCAGGAAATTTTTTTTTGTAATTTTGTTTTGGGAATCTGTTTTTCCCATGCTGTCTACCTTCATCCTTGATTGGTTTTCCTTCCCTGACTCACGTTTTCTCTGTCCCTACTGTGTTACAGTGATATAATATTTATGTGCACAGCAAAAATGGGTATCAGAACTTAAAGTGAACCAGATGGCTTAAGAAAGGACTCTGAACTGGAGGATTTAAAAATGCCCTTTGACTGTCAAGATAAAGCTGGTAACTTTCCATGGAGCCTTTTAGAAGTGAGTAAAATGTTCCGATATGTTGTAGTTAGTGGACTGGGGTCATGAAATGTTATCTGTCTTTAAATAAAGAAGCAGAGATCAGCTGGCCTGACAAGTCCTTGTTTTCAGAAGTGAAATGCTATGTAAATCAGTTATGGAGATGTGAGGTTTAATATACCTTGTCCAAATTAGATCTTTCCTACACACACTTAACTAAATATTTTGCTGTGTCTAAGTGGCTGCAAATATATACTGAATGGTAGAGATCACAATATTAAGTTACATGCCATCATGGTGACATGAGGGATGTTATTAATTTCTGTTTTCTGAGAAAAGCGAGTGATGCCAGAGTAAAGATTCCTGAGCTACATTTAGTGACTGAGAAAATAATTTGGCTATTGTGCTTAAAGGGCTTATTTCATGGCATTTTTCACTTAGTGATCCCAGTTTCCAGAAGAAACCCATGCAGCTCTGGGACTTCAGGACATATGGGATCTGCATCTTTGTTGCTGACTCCCACTTCTGTTTTAAAAGGCAGCAAGATAAACAGGTATGTGACAGCGGGTTGACTTGTATCATGCCACAAATATTCCAGGCTTAAGGTACACTTGTGTTTGTGTCAATCTAAGCATCACAACAATATAAACAATGGTATGTGTGACTAACAGTGGTGCTTTGTTGAAAATATTTGTACCAGTTATATTATGAATGATGGAATTTCAGGCACGTGTTTGGATTACCTATCCATTTCAGTCGTTTCCTGTTGTTGATTCTTTCTAGCAGTAATTTTTTCCAATTACAGGAATCGTTAGGGTTTTTTTTCCTAGAGACACTGGGCCTTTAGTATAGGTAGGAAAAGAGTCTGAATGGTTTACATAGTCATATCCTCAAAGGGGCTGCTGCATAGGGTATCTTTCAAAGCTTAGCGGAGTGCATACCACAGCTAGAGGATGTAGAACATCTCAAGGGTCCCTGTGGCTGTTTAACTCTTTGAAATAAATGGTTCCCTCCAGCATGAGAAGGAAAAAATCCACATTGGTTTGCCAAAGTTATGCAAACACATTCATCCAAAAAACGCTGATCAATTATGTAAAAAAATGGGACATTTTAGGAGCAACGTGCAGATGAAGGGAAAGAGGCACAATTTATTTATTTAGTGATGATTTTTGCTTAGATGAACACTACACTAGGAAAAAACAGCTGCTAAAAGAGATACTCTGCTGATGCAAATGAAGGAAGTTGGCTTTTTCTTTATTGTTTAGAGAACCTGAAGGTGCAAAGAACAGGCCTATTTCCAGGAGCACACACTTTTTCTTTCCGTTGGGAGAAGATAGATATACAATTTTTCTTAGAAATGTTAATTTTTCTGTTTGAGGAGCAAGATAACCTTTTGCTAACACTGCCAAAGATGCAATATTTACTCTAAACATGAATGAAATTTCAGGTATCAGTGGAAATTCTCAGGAGGGTGACCAGTGACAAGTCCCAAGGGAATGGCCTGAAGTTGTGTCAGGGGACATTTAGGCTGGATGTTAGGAAAAGGTTCTTCATGCAGGGGATGTCTGGGCACTGGAAGAGGCTCCCCAGAGAAATGGTCACAGCACCAGCCTGACAAAGTTCAGGAAACATTTGGGCTGTCAGGCACATCATGTAATTGTTGGACCTGTCCTGTGCAGGGTCAGAGGGTAGACTTCAATGATCCTTGTGGGTCCTTTCCAGCTTAGGATATTCTACAATTCCTTAAGTAATTAAGGGTTTTGGGGTCAGAGAAATGCAGTCCAGTGCTGTTTCTATCTGCTTTTCCATTTTCCAGTAACTATATTGAAAAGTGTTACAAAATTGGCCTGTGGAAGTTGGTAAATGAATTATAAGAATATAATGCAGGGCATTGTCTAAGTGGAATGAAGGAATTTGAACTCTAAGACTGTCTTTTCAACAAAGTGATAGTTAGCTTAGAATTGCAGTGTGGAATTCTATTGCTTAGAAAATATGCAATTTCCATTTACTCCACCCTGTTTTCAGTTAAATGAGGCAGTATGATTTAAAAGCAATAGGCTTTCTGAAGA
This sequence comes from Parus major, assembly GCF_001522545.3. Lineage (NCBI taxonomy): Eukaryota > Metazoa > Chordata > Aves > Passeriformes > Paridae > Parus > Parus major. The sequence continues at coordinate 30,426,446 of NC_031774.1, read as the reverse complement.
TCTGTAAGGGTATTGAAAATTAGTTTAGTATCTCTATTTGACCATGTAATGGTTAAGTACTGAACAAAGGCAGCTCTAGGAAAAGGACTTTGTGGTTTCCTGGTGAGAAAAAAAAATTAATTGACTGGTAGTTTCATGTTATGTAAACCTATTGGTTTGTACCCTCACCTAAACCCTTAAAAATGATGGGTACTTGCTTGCTTAGCATTCAAGTCAGCAGCATCTACCCAGCTTTTCCTAGACTTAAAGTTGCATTTCTAGTGGTGTTTTGACTTTTATTATCTGCAATTTTCCTCTAGGAAGGAATATGAGGGTTTTTTAACTTATGAACTAATATTGTTCACCCCCATGTTTTATAGTTTGAAATGAAAGCAGAAAATTGAGTTTTCAGAGCACAAAGATTGGATGAAGCATAAAAATATTTCAAATATTTGCAGATCTAATGAGTTAATTTAAGTATTTTTAACTGAGACTCCTCAATGTACATGAAGATAATCCACCCATCACTCCTTATGGGACTCTGTGATTGAGATATAATTCTGTCACTGAAATCCTAAGGAAATCTATATTTTCGGATTATAAAGTTCATTTGCACTTTTTGGATAACTGGCTTCTTTCCCTATTGAGTGGGAAAAATCTGATTTTTCTAATCTGAATTTTCCATTAGAAAGCTTTTCTTTAATTTTCTGCTATGTGAATCTCTCTCCACGTGCCTGTTTGTGCAGTTTTTGCAGAAGTGACTCTTTGGACTGTTAACTGAGTACCACAGCACGTGATGCTATTGTTCCTTAGATGACTGAAAATACAAAGAGTATGCCATGCATATAGGAAACACAGTATGAGAAATTATTTACTACATAAATTTTGCAAGAGTCTGGGGCTTCACAAATCTTTATAACAAGTTTTTGAAGGGTTCTTAGCCACTCAATGGCTTATAATCATAGTATGAATTCATCTGAAAGATTATATTTCCTTTTAAAGCTGACAAAAAAATAGAGGCATGCTATTTAAAAGAAAGCCATGTTATCTGAACCAATTAAAGCAGCATGGAGACCTATCATGTGGATGCTGCTTTTATAACTGCATGGAAGACGTCATTGTCTAGGACTTTGTCTGGACAGGAGACAAATAATTTGAAACGTTGGATGGATATAATCTCCCACATTAATACTTTTATTAGAGAAGAAGCATTTTCTTACTTTAACTTAGAGGTATTCCCATGTGATGCAAACAAGCTTCAAAAAGTTTTGTGGTATTGAAAGCAAAACATCTGCATTTAAGGTCATAACTGCATTATTTCAAATTTACAATAAAACTGTACCAAACAAATCTCTTGTGATGACAAGGCTGAGTTCCGCAACCTCATGTGCATGGTCAGCAAGAAGGAGTGATTGAAAAAGCTTTCTGTGCTCCACCAAATGAGTAGTTGGGAATGATGGATTTGAAAGAGAGTAACCCATGGGTAAGAGAGAAAATCACTACCTAGTGGGCATGAGTAAAAAAGGTGTAAAGTATGACTGTTTGCAACAGAAGAAATCCTCTAATTATATCTTATATGTATATCTCCATGGAAAAAAAAGGAAGATCCATTTAATGTTACACAGAAATTGTTTTCATAGAACACAGATTGATGATGAGAAATAAAGTGAAAAAAATAGCAAACTGAAATTTCAATATTGCACATTGTGAAAGAAAAATACAAAAATATTTTTAAAGTTACTTTCTCCTGTCTCAGGATCCAGCCCTTTTCTTCATCACAGCACACATTTTACCTATCTGCATGTTAATGTGTATATTTAGTGCATACTGTAATTGCTTGAATAGGTTTATAAACAAGTTAAAATAGAAAAATCCAGAAATATTGCCATCAGGCATACTTTTCACCTCTCTGATACCTGATATTTTTATAAAATTGTGGGTGGGATGCCTTCTAGCAAAGAGCCAGGAAAAGCTGTATTCTGTCTTGGTGCCAGTGTCAGCTTGGAGCTATGACTGATGCTTTTCTGATCCCCTGTCAGCTATGGCCACAAAGGCAGCTCCTTTGGAGTCTCACCAACTGCTATAAATTAGAGCAGCCTTCAGGATGTTAAAATTTGTACAGAAAAGTTGGCCAGGCACAGGTGTGGCCTCAGGCAATGAAGCAGAGAGGTGGCTTGATGCCTCCCTCTGGGTCTTTTGTTTAGGCTGGTATAAGAGCACTGATCTTAAGAATTGCACATGACATACACATGAGCAAAATTATTTGTGATGTATAAAATCATTTAGCTGGTTTTCATTTTTAGTCACAAAGTTCAGAAGGTTTTGTGGCATGTTTCTTTTACATTGGGTTTGCTGCCGTGACAGTTTTTAAACATGTAATTTATAAATATGTATATATTTCCCCCAAAGATGTATAAGGATTGATCCTATATGGAAGTGGTCTTTGATAACAATAGGTTTTACATGGCTGCATTCCTGTTATTTATGAATTAAAGCAGCTATATATTTTCTTCGTCATACCTTGGTGTATTGTGTTATTTTACTTCTAGCCAGCATTTTATACAATTACTAAATATGCCTGTCTGACACAAAATTGAAGTGATTACTGGAGTCCTAAAGGAGAGATGTAGTGATAATACACATCCTGAATTTTCAACCTGATGAGCAGACAAAAGACAGCTCCTTCGTGCCCCTAAGGTGAGAAGTTTTTTATTAGGATATTTTCTAGCTATTTTATGGGTTTTTTTTAGTTTTGTTGTTAAATCTAAATATCAGGTTTGTGGAGAAAATGCTTAAGAGAACTGACAGGTTTTATTGAGGAATAGCAACACACATAATATACTTTAAGGACTCCTAGAATATGAAGCCATCTCATGCAATATCTCAATTTCACATTAAATATTATGTTTTTCTTTTAACTGAGCAATTAAGTCAGCTTGGTCCAGAATGTGACTGTATTCACTCCTGAGAAGTCATATGGTTTATTGAGTTTACAAATGAGCCATTTTCTTCTACAGACATTACCCTTTTTACTTGGAAGATGAAGCTGAAATTTATGTCTTCATAAACATTTGTTCTTTACATGTGGTGCCTCCTTACAGTCCTTCTCCTCTCAGAGGTGCCCTTGGTTCAGTGCAGGGCACCAGCCAGATGCCACTGATCAGCAGCACCACAGGATGCTATTTAAACATTTAAATAACAGTGACTGTCACACTGTAGCTAACTGCTGGTTTGTTTTCTTCTCAGATTTCAGAATTTTTAGTCATACAAAGGAATGGAAATGCTTTGTTTAAAAATAGAGCTGTGTGATGTTTTCATGTTAAAATGGACTTAGGACCCCGAGGACTGCTTGCATGCAAATGACCTCTCAAGCTAAAACAAATAGAACTGGGGATTTGCAAAATCTAGTGTCCCTCTTATTGTCTAATTACCCAGAATGAGTATCAGGTCTTGTGAGATTATTTCAAATCAATTCTGCATGACAATTAGTTTATACACTTACACAAAAATGTATTACAAGAAATTTTACTTTATTTCTTGTCTGTTTTTCTGTATCAAAACTTTGAGTTCTGAAATGTTTTTTCCGTAGCCAAGCTTTTGACTTTGCCTTATATGCTAGAGCAACTGACTTCAAAGTTTCCCTGTGATGTCTTGTGTAACATCTACAAGTTATAAGAGAAAAGAAAATTTTATAAGAAAAAACAAAGGTCTTCAAGACCCAAATTTGAAGAAGCATAGAGATTCATCACTATGTATCACTGAATGTCAACCTTATTTATTCTCTAGGAAGAGTGTGCAAATATTTATAGTGAACTTGGAGTTGTGTAGACTAGGATTTTATTTAGTTGTATGTTTGTTTGGATGTTAATGTGAGCCTTCATATCTCTATATTTTGCTAATACAATTTTTCTAGTTTTTCTTCTCAGCTTTTTTAAATCATGGTGAACAGCATCAATGTATTCTAAAAAAGAAATTCTAAAAGGATGAACCTTCCAGAAATAATGTGTAAATGAAATTTTAAAATTTTTAGTTTGTATGTATGCCCTTGAATAGTAGTTTTTTAAATAGAAGAGGGAAAAAAAGAAAAAAAAGATGAAAAGATGGGAAAGAAAAGGGAAACTGAAAAAAAGAAAGGAAAGGGGAAACAAGGAGTTTGCAACATTTGAAACAGAAAATTTATTCAACATGAGAAAAGAGAATATTTTATATAGAAACACATGGAAGTAATTCCTGGTGTATATTAATTGATCTGGTTTTAGTGCATGAAAATAATATTGGAAAGCCAGATAGTAAAGGTAAGTCTTCCAACCAGGTGTCTACCAAATATCACATATTTGAACTTTTCTTATTTAGATGTTTTGGGTTTTTTTTTCTATATAGATATGATTGGTTTTTTTATTTATGCCAAAAGCATTCTCTAAAATTAATAGAAGGGTTTGTTTTGTTGTTTTGTTGGTTTTTTATGTTTGTATAAATGTCTAGAGATAAAACTTCTTTTTCTGCTGAAACCAACAGGTTTCTAGAATACATCTAGGACTATAGCACTAGAAGTCTGTAGTAAATTAAAGAATGCTTTCTTAAAACTGCTTTATAGAAAGTAACATTCTCCATCCCTGCAGAACAGGACCACAGGTTGGACTGGACACTGCCACAGTAGACCTTTCCTCTGATACAGTTCCAGCATCCTCTAAAATTGAGGAAGGTGTATGTGAATTCACTCAAGAGATATTCCTTCCTTTGGAATAATGTGTTCTTTTGCTTGAAATATGTCTTTGAGATGCAGAAGTTTTTTAACTGAAATGCACTTGTATTCCTCTGGTCAACAAAACAAGTGCTTGTTGATATCTTTGCTGAGCTGGCAGGCTGGCAGTCTTATATAGTATCACAAAAAGGAAAACACCACTTGTAATAACAGATTTAGTATGATCACCCTTACTTTAAAGTGAAAAGGAGGAATCATACTTCATCTTAAAAGAACCATCCATGTAATTATCATTCCAACTGTAAATAAATATATCCCCACAGTGGTTAGCAGAGGGTGTCTCATTGTACAGCCTTTATGTCCTCAAATCAAAATAGACAGAAGTCGTTCTTCATGTTGGCCGTCTCGTCCCCAGAGAACCAGCGAAGCAGCAGACAGAAGTTGCCCTAAAATCTCAGTAATACACTGTGCCTTTGCTGCATAGTTACTCTCTTAATGGCTTCCAGAGCTTTTGTTGTGGTTACATGTCAGATAGGCAATCCAAAGCATTAAAGGTGTAGAATTGAAATGATAATCAATTGGGATTTATTTACCTCTTTAGAAATATTTTGGAAAGCTGCCATGGGATTTCATGATTGGAAATTGGCTCACATTCCTTAGGGAAATGGTGTCCAGGTCACTGTCTGCCATTTAAATGGGAAGGTTTTTATCAGTATAGTGGTACCAGTGGATATTACATTGTAATGCTAAAGGGATCAAACACAAGATTTTATGCAAACAAGTACTGATTTAATTTAAAAGGCAAACAAAATCAAAATAACTGGGCCCCAAAAATGTAAGGTTTTCTTGTGGTGGGTTTTTTTGGTTTGGTTTGTTTTTTGGTTTTTTTTTTTTGTGAAAGTGTTTAAAAACCTTCATTCAAATTTCATAATGACTGACCCAAATCTTTAAACCATAACATTACCAAAATGCTTAATTTAAAATTCTCAGAATCTGGACTTACAAATCCTCATCTAAATTTGGATGCAGTAGCTCAACTCTGATTTTAGAAGTAACTGAGTGATATCATAGTTGTCTAACTTATATTTCGAATTAAAATTTTGTGCTCGCTTTCCATTGAAATTTCTTCTACTTGAAAAAATTGAGTAATCTTGATATTTGAAGTAGCAGAATTTACCATTAATTTTGCAACTAAAGTAAATTTAAAGGAAATCTTCACTAATTTGAAATTATGACTATTTAATACACTTAATGTCAATCTTGCATTCATTCACCCAAAGATTCCAGTGATCTACACACCCAGTGGTCTTCAAGGAATACAGATTGCATTTAATAATGATTGGCTGTTATTCCCTAGGGCTAGCTCAGAATCAACCCACATTTTCATGATTATTATATAAGAAATAATTTTGTGAATAATTTGAAACTATTATTTGAAACTGTAATAATGCCAGTGCACAGCAGGAATAAAGCTGTCAAATATTTAACTTTTTCTTAACTTTTATCTGCGCAACAACATTGATGCAGTGGTGATTTTTCCAGATGGCAAAACTTATACCTATAAAAAAGATGTTAGAAAGCTGCCATCAGAGAAGGACCAGGAGAGAATACTCTTCTTCTCAGCTCTTCAGAGAGCCTGCAGTGTGAAGGCCAGAAAGGAACTCTTTTTTTTTTTTAGTTATTTGGGTATTGAACTTTCAAAAAGAAATTAGTATTTGTGCTCAGTCCTCAAGCTCCCCCAGTAAACAAGATATAGTTGTGAGGTGGATACTATTTGACTCAGCATCCTCTGTTTTTTGGCTGATCTGACTTCCCTTCTGAGTCCACTTGTATACATTTTACATTGAAAAACTGATATTGGCACTATGGAGAAACTGATTCAACTGACCAACATTTTCTATTCACTCTGCCTTAAGCTAAGTAATTTTGAAGGCTAGTATTGTTCTCTGAAAGGAGCTGCTTGGAAAATGTTCTGTGTAATCATAGCTACTGAGTTTTTCAAATCTTTCTACTCTTTATGATGCAATATTTGCAGTTGCCCTTTTATTTGGACTTTTATATATTTTGAGAGAAGGAAATCCAGTGAAGGAGTGTAAGTACTCCAAGGAGTGACATGTCTTACTTGGAACAGTCAATAAGTCAACAGACAATACTAGGAAGTGGAAAATAGAAGTGGAATCCTTGTTTGCCTGATTTGATGCAAGGACAGAACACTTTAGCATCATATGAATGTTGCAGTTACAGAACAATTGGATTTTCTTGTGTGAGGGCTGTCTGATTTACATCCTGCATCTAAGATAAAAACATTTCCATTTGCTCAAGAACGGGCCCACATTTATCTTGGGATTGCTTCTCACCGGTCATGATAAAAAAGTTATTAAAAAAAAGTTGCTGTAAGGGCAGAAAACCCATGCACCACCTTTAAATTACACTGTTTTTCATCATGTGGATAAATTGTAGGGAATTCTAGACAGGCTATAACTGCCCTGAGAGTTTCTTTTAGGAAGCTACCATAGTCAGTATCTGTCTGTGACCTATATCCCTTTTCTGAGCCAGCTATAATATTCATCACTGAAATCTGTTTCTACTGGAAAGTAGTAATTCTTTTCAGGACACAAATTTTTGTTTCAAAGCTGAGCTTTTTAAGTGTCTGTGAGATAATGCACACTTGCATAGTGCCTTGATACATGCACATAGACTGCTACGAGGCCATATTCCCATAATAAGCACAGTTACCACAAATGTTGTGTAGCTACACTATTACTCTGGGTTTAGCCAAATGCCTGGTGATTATCTAAATACAAGAACTTTTTTTCTACCTTTCCCTTTGACTGATATTGTAGCACAGGTAGGAAAAATTCCAAAACCAATGTATTGCTGATAGTGGGGCTTCCAAAGAAACACGCTGTATATCATAAAAACACACTGAAATTATGATGCAAATTTGTCAGCAAAGGACTATGTAACCTAAGCTGACTACTTTGACAATACCAAGAGTGTCTGAAATCTAATATTCCATATTTTGATGTACCTTCTATCTCGGGGTTGCTTCAATGAGCACGCACCCTGTTGATATACTACTCAAAGGGCAGATGGGTCCTCAGGCAGAGAGGCTTTGAGTTTACTGTTCTGGCTTCTGCACTTGTCTCAGCTCTAGAAATACTTGTCCAGATTAAATATTCTGGGAATGTGTCAGATCTCTCATTTGCACGTCAGTGATTGAAGCCAGGTTGATAGACTCTGCATATGAAATTTGATTAATCTTCCTTAATGAAAATATAGTGCAGACACATTTGCTGAATTTATAATTTAAAATGTGATTGCTCTTTGAGATGACATGTGAGGTTATGGAAGAAACCTGTGTTGTTTTTAATAATATTTAAAAAATAACTTGAGAGTTCAAGAGTTGGACTTGATGATTGTTGTGGGTCCCTTCCAACTCAGAATATTCCATGATTCTACAGTTTTCAAGTGTCGAGTCTGTGAAAACACATACTTTGTGTATTTGCTTTTTAAATTTTGGTAGCTGATTTGAATTCTATAAGTTACTTTTTTCCAATGTTTTTATTTTTATATGTTTTTTTTAAAGTGCATTGGCAAAGGAATATTTTTTAATTTTGCTTGTTTACAATAGAACACATGTGGTCAGAATTTTGATGCTTTCCTAAACAAGGGATGTAGAATACACAAGAAACAGGGAAAATTATTGCCAGACTATCTGTACTGTATGGTGATGAAGTCTAACAGCCCCAGTCACAAATCAGGTACTCAGCAAATAAAGAGGAAAAGTTAACACATGCCAGTGTAAGGAATGAATCAGAGGAAAGAACAACTTTGGTAAATAAACAAATATTAAAAAATGCATTTTCCTCTGGGCGTGTTGTCAAAGAATGGGAGTTTCAATGCTTTCCTCAAACGCATCTTTAAACTGCCGGATGTCAGACACGAAATATCAGACAAAATAGACTGTTAGAATATGGTTTTCTTCTAAAACTCACTTTTATCTCCAGTCTCTTTAGAGGCTTTAAAGAAAAGAAGTATTTTAAGATCTCTTATATATGAAATCCATATCCATACATGCTCTTTTAATAGGAGGAAAGGCAATGGAGACATGAAAGCAAGCAGAATTTAAAAGCAAGCACATGAATAAAGAAGAGCAAATTAATATAGCTTTTTAATACAGAAGTAAAAAGTAAATCAATTATTTTGGGTCCATCAAACAAAAAGAGCAAGAGGAAGTGACAAGTCTGAAAAGCAGTTCTTCTTTTACCTCTTCTTTCCCTTTAATAGTTTTTCTTTCAGTGGAAAGTGTTGGCTTCTTTTTCCACCTTGTTTATTTTTTCCCTTTTCTTTTGGTGAAAACATGTTTCCTTCCAGAAATCCACTCTGCCTGCATCCTGGCAGAAACTTCCAACTGTCCTTAATATCCCCTCACACTTAGAGTCACAGCCCAGGTTTTACCTCAAATGAGAAGTTCATTCTTTACCTCTTGTTTTTCTAAGATGTCCATATGCTTCTTATAGGTTACCCAAATGTCTGCCAAAGACCACTCTATCCAAGTCCACAAAGATCTGATGCAATTATCTGCTTAAATGTCTAGTCTTTAAAGGAAACTGTTATTTTGGATGATTCAGAGTGACTGCTTATTTTGCTACTGCTTCAGTAATAAACACATTATTTTAATGCCTCTTAGAAACAAATCCTGCAGTCCTCACTGAGCAAAACTCCTGTTGGCTTCAGTAAGTTTTCCTGAGCAAGTTTAGAAAAATGGCTTCAGTATTTGGCTGAAAATGTTACCTGAGATGTGTGTGTTTTTTAAAACATTAATAAAATGCATTGATTTTTTTTTTTTACTTTTAAAATTACATCTTTCAATATCTTTGCATGATTTTCCTTCCAAAACCACGAAAAAACTTCACCATTGCTGGAACTAAGTGTCCTTCAGGCATTTGATTTTTCCCAAGAATGCCAGGGCCAAAATTCCTTTCTCAAGTGTCTGTGAACTGGAAAAAATGTGTATTCTGGTGTCTGGCATATGCATAAGCATGAGTTGGCCACTATTCTTTTGCATACTTTAATGGTCATAATAGTTTTCCATTACTTGTTAACTCCTGTTAATAGTGCAGCATCAAGGGATCACAATAAAAGTAGGGCTGATAAAATTCTGACTCACATGTAGCAAATGGGAAGTTTGGCTTAGCCCAAGAAAGGCTCCTCTTGATGTGTCAAGACATTACTGTAATAAACACAGTCAGTAGCAGTGTGTGGCACTTTTCCTGCAATGAATGTGTACCCAAAGGGAAGATAAAATCTGGCACTTAGATTCTGCTTCAGTTCTGGATGCACCTGTCTCTCGTGAATGGCAGAAGGAAATATGACAGCTCCTTATCTACTCATTTAGAGCTAGAGATGGCTTAGCTCAACTGGAGAAGCTGAAGTGCTGCAGAAAAGCAGAGAAAGAGGTGGGCTAAATTTAGGGATAAGATTATTTTTTTCCAAATCTGATACTAAACTTATTGCCTAGTATTAAACAAAAGTGATTTTTTGGTGCCTCCTTAGCATTGCAACAGCACACAAATAAGCAATATTTCTGTCACACCCCACATACTGTGAAGGAGTAAGAGGTAGCTAGAAGAGCTCATGCTCTTGAAGTTGAAAGATTCTGGCTGCCCATATCATGGGTTTTTCATCAGTGAAGATGCCTGATAAAGAGGAGGTTTTCATCAGTGCAGATGCCTGATAAAGCATTATTTATTCACAACTGAAATTTTTGCTCCTTTTGTATGGAAAACAAAATACGTTAAAAATACGTGCAATGATAGCTCTTGTCGTTAGGTTGCAGAAAAACTTCAGAAGTTTTGGTTGGTGCTGGCCAAACATAACATCTCAGCAATCTAGCTCAGAAAGTGGCTCATAACACACTTTGATCTCTGGATCATGCAAGAACTCTCCAGCAGGACAGATGAATACAGCAGGCCTTTTTTTGAAACACTTTTATTTCAGTCTGTTCTACATACCACTGTTTCTGCTGAACTTATTGCTCCTGTTTTCCCGAGCACGTGAGCACGTAGCCTGTCTCTCAGCTCAGAGGAAATTAATCTATCACCATTGCACCTTTCTATTCCCCTCCACCTTTTAAAAACATTGCTCTTTTCCTGACTTTTTTCTTGTAAATGAGATACAATTTTGCACTGAAATAGCCATATTGCTTTAAACTGTCCAAGTTCCAGTTTCCATATAAGATTGACACATGCAAATGCTACTTTCATGTTTTTTCCTCAAATAGTTAGATATGAGAAGCTGTGGCAAGAGGAAACAATTATTTAGATGACAATTTCTTGCTGATGCTGGAAATACCAAAATGAATTCCTTCACTTTAAATCTAGCATAGACACAGATGTTCTCTGGTGGGGAGAAATAGTCTTCTATCCTCAGCAATTTCTCCTCTGGATATAAAACTGAACTCTAGGCAAGTTACAATGCTAAGGTCAATGAATTGAGACCCCTGGGGGATTTCAATGTACTTCAAAACTTTCTTATTAAGTCAATATTACTTGAATGGAATAAACAGATACATTCTAAGTCTATTGCTCTTTCTGTTAGATGGCTTCTGTAATACATCTAAGTTACTTATACTTCTTTAAACTTTTATAAAAAGCATTCTACAAACCAGATATTGTTGCACAATCATGTATCAAGAAATGAAAATAAATGAATGAATAAATAAATGTTTTCCAAAATAATTCTGCAAATATTCTGAGCAAGTGAACCTGCTGGAACATTTGGTTTGTCCACTGTAATTAGTATCTTAAGTTTATACCCTCACCCTTAGAATTTGCTATTGAATTTACAGTTGTTTACTTTCAAGAGTAGATACAGTAATATATTTTAAAAACAAAATGGATAGTAGAAAGACAGTATCCATGATTATGCTCATGGCAGGGGGGTTGGCTAGATGATCTGTAAATGTCCTTTAAATCCAAACCATTCTGTGATTCTGTTATTCAAAGATAAGAATGTACTGTGCTTTCAAATTCAATTACATTTTTCACAATTAACTCAAAACTACATCATGTCTGCTGAAACATTAATGGGATCTAGGGAGGCATTGGAGAAGAAGATTCGCTTTGCAATAGACAAGAGAACAAGGCAGTCTCAGTATACTTGGCTTTAACAAAAATCTTAGGTCACAGCCATCCAGAGCTATTCTCGATGTATATGCAACAAGACATGATTTCCAAGTAATTGTACTTTTTCTTCCATGTAATGCAGCCACTATGGAAGGACTCTCCTCTGCTGTATGATCAGGCAAGCCATGTCTTCTTAGCATGATCAGGACGATGATTCTTGACAGAGCTAAAATTTTCCAAGGAAGATATTAATTTTCATTAAGGTAAGAATGCCAATGCCATGTTTTTTTCAATAAGCAGCAAAGACCCACAGATACATTTTGGACATGTGGTAAACACCTGCTAAGTAGGCTGAGAACCTGACTCCTTCCTCCACTCAGGTCTCCAGATCTTTCTCAGCTCTTCATAGATAAAGTGTTGGCTCTGTTAGAGTCAACAGGAGATAGGCCTTTAATTTGAGCAAGTCCAGGATTTTACATCATAAACCTGAAACTCATTTTATAGTCTCTTCCAGACAGCACCATGGAAAGAAGGAAGTATTGCTTCCACAGTGATTGATCTGAGGTTTTCCTCATATTTGACATGAAATATGGAGCAGTATGTCTGAGAACATGTGCAAGAGACCAAACATTCATCCTCATAATACTACTAAGAACATATTTGCCTAATTTTTTTTTTTTTTTGGTAGAAATATATGAATTAAATTTTAATCAAGACTGACCAATTGGATCGAAGTGTCTTGAATATTCAGCAAAATTTGCAAGTATTTGGCAGTTTGTTCTTTGACTTTCATTATGAATTTAGCTATGCTATCTTCTGTTTCTGTCCAGAAGCAGAGGGACTGATACTTTACATGAAATATGGCTCCTAGATAGTCCTTAGCCTCTGTAGAAGAAATTTCAAAAAAGATATCTAGAACTTAGATATTTAGAGAGCACATTTGCAGATTACTTCAGCATCTCAGCTTTTGGATACCGATTATCAGAAACAAATCCCTGTATCTGAAGGCTTGCCTACCACCTACTTGGTTGAACTATGATGCTTACCAGGGACTTCGTAATGGCTTAAATTTTAGTCTGGACTGAAAGTTCTTGTTGTGTCTTTGGAACTATGTCTCAGAGAAACAAAACATAAGAAAACAATAATCTAAAATGGCTTTCATTGAAATTGAATTAGAATTAGGTATTGTGGGTCACCATCTGTCAGATGTCCTGTGCTTGAGGTCATTGGATTAGACCTTGACAACACTGATAAGATTAATTTGTCATTCCTGGTGTTGAGTTGCAGATTTATGGATTTGGCTTCTACTGGGAGTAGCTCCAAGGATAGGAGGAAAAACAGCTTATAAATTCTTCAGAGCTCTTTGGAGCCAAGAGTTACTTTTTGGCTGGCTTTGTAAGTGATATTATTTAAAGGGTATTTGGAGACATAGGAATAATTGAAGAGTAAAATAAAGAGTGAAAAATAATGGAAAGTTATTTCTCTTATAGAGAAACTGATAAAAACTGCATTCATGATTATGTCCAGAAATGTTTCTCATCACAAGTAAACATTCTGTCTTTGCTTCAAGGGTAAGCATTCTTCAGGCAGATCACTCATTGACTCAGCTACATTTACTACTCTGTTATCACTCATTTCCTTGGAACATATTTATGAGAAATAGACAATTGTATTTTACTAAGATTTATTGGACTTTGATTATTGGACTTTGACCAATAAATTCCATTGACTAATTATCTTTTAAAATGTCCAAACCAAAGCTTGCTGAGAAAGACAGGCAAAGAATGACAGGTTTTTGTTCACAAGAAAAGAAAATATGTCAGCAAGTCAAATAATGTAGGTTTTATTTGAGAGCATGGAGTAAGTACTTCTTGTCACTTAGTGAATTGAGACAGTTACTGAGATTTTGCAGAACCATCATGGAAGAGTCTTTCAGACCTTGTTTCACTTCTAGCTGATAAAGATCTAATGAAAGTAATGGGGTTCTGAGAAAATGCTCCACAGGCTATGGAGACATTCAGATTTTAATATTTTTGGTTCATCATCCATCTGAAAGAATCCAATAGAATCGCAAGTCAGGAATTCTGTCTGTTGAGATCATGAAACTCAGTATGACAGAAAACTTCTTGTTTTAACTTCGGTAGACTTCATAGGTTACTAGTGCTAGATGGAGCTGTGGGGAGCAGGTGTCAGGAAATGCAGTGTAATGAAACCAGGTCTTGGCTGTAGCTGATTAGTTCACAGCAGAGCTGAGAGCCACGAGATTTTAAAATTAGCCGTAGTCACTCTTTTCCCTAAGTGAGACTAACTAGGGATAAACAAAAATGAAACTATCTTGCTATGCTTTCATTGTAGCTACAACAGAATTGCAATGATGTAATTGTGACAAAATATTAGTCTCATTAATTTGATATTTATAGGTGGGAATTCTGATCTAGACCTTGGAAAATCTGCACCATGTCCTGCTGAAAAGAATTCAGTGTTCATGCTTACCTACTAATTAAGGGTGTTAGCAAATCTGAAACAGTTTGTTGTCCCTTTCTTTGAAACTTGTTAGTATTTCTCCTGGAAGCAGCAATAAATTTAGTCCTTCAGCTCGTGCAGACCAAAAGATTTATCAGTAGACCTTTCTGTAGAAAGAACTTTAAAATATTTGAGGTTTTTAATTAATTTTTTTTAACTGAAAGGTGAGAATTATGTAAGTGCATAAGCATATTGTTCTATACATTCTTTGTTTTTCTTAATGACTTCCTTTATTTTCTGCTACAGAACTTTGAAAGAGACAGAACTTAGACTTTTCATCTTACACAAAATGGCTAGTTAATGCCTTTATCTTCATTAGATTAATGCCCTTATCTTCCCAAGTGCTTCCTTTTGTGAGCAGTAGTTAGGGGGTTGGGCTGGCATGATGACAGATGCTATTCATCTTGTCTTCCACCTGTTTCAGAATACTCTGGGATGACAAATTGAGTTCTGACTCTCAGGCCCCTTGTTTCAACAGTCATCAGATGACTTTTGAATGGGAAAGTTTGGCTCTTGTCACCCAATTCCTTTTTTGGCAATGTTTCAAAAAAAAAAAAAAAAGTTGAAAGCTTGAATCTTACTATGAAAACAAAATTAGTCTCTGCAGACTGCTCTGTCACCTGTGCTTTAGGTTCCCTAAGTAAATATTTCTAAAAATTTGCACAGTATTTAAGATTTGTTAGTGTAATAAGTTAAAAAGGTTTTTGTGTCCCATGTGTTTATTATTTTTTACTTTTTTTAATCAGTGTTGCCTAGAGACTGAGAACAAATGTTGCTTACTGTTGGAGTCAGAGGCAGAGTGTGTGCCCTTATCTCTGATACCTGGCTCTGACATCCAAGAAAGCATTGAATTTCATATAACACCATAAAAACAACCGTTAAATAGAAAAACCAGGAGTATAAGTGTGTAAGTTAGAGAGTTTTCTTAAGTCACCAGGTGAAAAAGCTACAATTTAAGGTTTAAGCTAGTTAGAAAACAAAAAACAAGATGGAGGATTTAGGGTGTTGTGTCTTTTTCCTTCTTTCTTGTTCATCTTCTAGGGGTTTTTGTGTAGTAATAAGTGATTGGATCAAAAGTGCCGCAGTACAGCACACAGGTGTTGGGTCATTGGGTCACTAAGAAAAATAATTTATTTGGCATTTGTTAATTGGATAAATAGACATATAAAAGACCTTGAAGAAGTTCTTTGTTAGCCATTTAACACTTTTCTATCTTAGTGCATGTAGCTCCTTGTACCTTGTATATATGTAATATAGATAAAAGAAGAATAAACAACCAAGTCCGAATGAGAGAAAACTGTTTCTCTCTCATCAATCAATCTCATCAATTTCCAAGGGGGAAAAAGAACCCAGCCGCAAGTGCCCCATCAAGACAGCTTACTTGTCTGTGAATACATATATACATATACAGGATTTAAAAGAAATGGTAAAAAATAAGCAAAGTTTTTTGTGTTGTGGAGCCAGAAGATAGAGATCTTTGGCTCAAAAGGCTTCAATTTCATCTTCCATTTAGCATTTTTGAGTTTTTCTGAGAAGCTCTAATTGGAGGCTGCTGTTCTAAACACAGGAGCAGCCAGTGACATTGGGGTTCTCATCCCCTCTGTGAACCAGCAGTACTTGCTTCAGCCCTTAAAAACATTACATCACCATAGTTGGATTTAGAGCTGTTGTGGGAGCTGAGTGGGAGTCAATACTGAAATAGTCATGATTTTACATAAATGGAAGACTCACTAGAACTTTGGGTCTGCAAGAAACTGAAATGGCTATGAGAACCATTTTCTCAAAAGAATTAGGCTAAAGATGTTTAAAGGGTTTTTCATGTGTTATGACAGTTTTTCTCCATAAAAAATGTATTTTTCTTAAAAATATTTAGATGAATTTACAGATGAGTAATGGATTAGATTCCCCTTGGAATGTGTGTTTGTGTGATTTAAGAGATTGTGGTTATTCAAGAAAAAATAGACCAGGGGATAATTTATTAGCAACTTGCTAATAGAGGGCAATAAAAATACCATATTAAAACCAGTGGCATACATATTAGACAAAGCAATTTGAACACCATTTCCAGATAAAGAATACCAAATGCTTATGCACAAAATATTAGGACACTGACTTCCCAGGTCCTTGTTCAGACCCTTGATATTATATTAAACAGAGTTATAGTTAATATTGCTGGTTGGCTACTATCAAATTAGTGAATGAGTGCAGGCTAATTTCTTTTCAACTCTATGCTCACAAGGTCACTATTTTATTTGAACTAATTTGGTGGTTCTGCAGCAATGCAAAAGATGATGAATTTTGAAATAATGTAATTGGTGCAAAACTTGATTAAAACAGAGGATTTCTAGACAAGAAACAGAAAATCTTATCTCCCTAATATTTCAAATAAACCAGGTCTTGGTGGATTTTTTTTTATTTACATATTTTTATTTACATTTTATTGTCTACCTTAGTTGTGTTCCCCATAGAACCTACTTGCAGTTCCTCCAGGGTATCTAGATTTTCTAAGAAAATGGACTTAATTAAGGTGTTAATTTCCTTTTGGTGAAGGGAGGAATAATTGGGTATGATGACAGGAGTCATGACACATCCTGAGTTTGAGCAGATATCACTGAAAGCCTAGAATGAGTGGAAAGGTAACTCCATGCACTAAGAAGAAGCAAAAGAAAGAAAATACATTTTATAAACTGAGAACTGTGTAGACATTTACAATATATAGAAACCATGAATGTCCTAAGGGAATGGAAATAGGAGTTGCTTATCTCAGCTGCTGTTATGCTCAGTAAATGTAATTGCATATACTGTTCTGGTTCATTAACAGATGGCTTGGTAGAGGTTTGTGTTCGAGTAGAGCCTGAATTCAGAGAATTCTTGAACATTGTTTCCAAAAGCCAAATTTTAAACCCACTGAGCTCCACTTCTGCAGTTGCTTTGCCATTTGTAAGTAGTTAACCTACATTACAATGCACTGGAAAAGTCACTATAGACTCCTAGAATGTAATGCAGTCAGTAGTATGCCAGTAACAAAATTAAGCTTCTGGTATAAATTGCCTTGGATTTGGGGTGGCTTTTTTGTGGAATATCCAATTTCACTGTGTGTGGCATGTTTTTTTTACTTTAGCTTCATCATGTGCATCATGAGGTGACTGTTACTGGTTATCATATGGGATCCATTCTCATCATCATGAAGATCTCCTTCTCATACTCTTTGATGTACATGTAATTTCTCTAAGTCATTGTGTTTTCTGCTGCCAGAAATATGTTTTATATGCTGCTTGTATATGCAACTGACACTGTTTTTGCCTAAACTTGCATCAAAGGAACCTATGCCACTGATGACTTGTGGGATTCTTCTATAAGCATGGAAATAAGAAACTGGCCTATTTCCTTCCTCTAGAGTGCTGTTTTCTGACCATAAATTTCACCAAAAAAGCACACTGTTGCCAAGTTGGCTTTGAAAATGCCTAACTCCTACTAAGGCAACTTACAGGATGTCCTATATGAATCTTTGTGATTGAGATCTTTCCGTCCGTCCCTTTTGATGACAATACTGAATGCTCTGTACTAAACATGCAAGTATTCAACAACCACTTCTCTCCCACCCCTATAGATTGTGCTTTTTTGTTTTTTTATGCATGAACAAACCCTAGAGTATCCTACTATAAATGGACCCTCCATAACTTATAGTTTCAAAGAGAAAAAATCCACTTCCCTTTTTTATCTTTTAGGATACTGGAATCTAGGGTATTAGAAAATTTTAAGATAAACAAATATTTTTTACCTTTTCCAAATATTTTTATTTCTATGCTACTGCTGGAAATCTGAGTGGTTGCAAGTTTTTAACCTAATTATTCACGACTAGAAAGCTAATAAAATATGGAATTTTCTTGAATAATTCAGAATGGCTGATTTTCAAGATAAAGAAGCAAGCTTCTCCCTTGTGAGGTCTCCAGAGAGAGGAACTGTCCTCTGCTTGATGGATCATGATCCACAGGTCTCCCCTTTAGTGTGCTTTGAAATTAAACTGTTCTGTTCCTTGCATGAATGAGGCTTGCAGGGAGAGAGAGAGGTTGCTCTGTTGTGAAAATGGAGTCAGAGGAGTCTAATACTGCGACTTAATTTTTTACCTTTACAAATTTTTGTTATCATAATAAAAAATAGCTACTTATTTTTGGGTGTGAAACTTGTCTGTGTCAGTCTAAGCCAGAACAGCCTCAGCCATGTGTTTGTATTTTGGTCTGACTTGTTCAAGAATCCTCAGCACACCGCACAAAGCTCCTCTGTCTCTAGGCTGAGTAACAGCTATATGATACTCCCAGACATACCTTTCCTAGCCACATGACATATTGCCATTCCAAGTACTGAAAGTCTGTATATTTCTCTTTCCTGTTATTATAAATTCCATGTAAAAACTAAACTTGAGAAATACAGTGAAATATTTGGTAGACTTGAATCTGAGAGTGAGTGCTTTTCTGGGATCTCTTCTTTTAATTTGGACCTCTCCACACACCCTGGTGACCCTTGGGGGATGTGTGGAGACCTACACTCAAAATGGGGGTGCAAGAAAGAGAAATGTTTTTATAGGCATAAGAGGTAGTGACCTGAGGTGGCCCCTGAAAATCAACAAAAATGTGCTAAAGGTTTTGGTTGCATGAGCAGAGGGAGAGCTTGAATCACCGAAAAAATAAAGGGAAAAAGGAAAATGTTGGATGGAAGCCAGCAGGGACAACAGGAAAGTAGGAGAAGAAAAGCTCAAAATGGAAGCTGAGTGCGACAAGCTCCAAGAATGAGAGATGTGTGGAGTGAAGGAAAAGAGGTGTGTGTACAATTCAGAATCACAGAATGACACAGTCACATAAGGTTTCAGGGTGGGAGGGACCTCTGGAGAACATCCAGTCCAACCCTCCTGCTAAGGTAGGCTCATCCAGAGCAGCTTGCACAGGATCACAGGTGTTGCATATCTCCAGAGAAGGAGTCTCCACAACCTCTTCAGGCAGCCTATTCCAGTGCTTTGTCCCCCTTGAATAAATTTTCCTCATATTCAGATGGAACTTACTGTGTTTAAATTTGTGTCTGTTGCCCCTTGTCCAACTCCTGGACTATTTATAAATGCATGTCTAAAAGGCAGATTTTGTTATTGTTTATGCTTTAGTTCAGTATTTATGTTTTGATTAAACAATATTTGTGGTGAGCAATTGTCTTATTTGACCTGATTCCCCTTACAGAGAATTCTCCATTTGGTTGACTTGAAGAAAGGAAAATTAAGTTCAAGGGTACAATGGTCACCGTTCATTCAAACTTGCTTTATTTGTATTCATCTATATCTGAAGAAAAAGAAACTAGGAGTTGTAGGAAAGAGGAGAAAAGATGAGACCACAGTATGTAAAGGCCTTCATGCTGTTTTGTCTACCTGCAGTCCACTTGCTGCAAGGGACACAAGTTGCTTTGTGGAAGAACAAGACCTAATTACACCAAAAACTGCATAATACTGAGTCATCAAAACTTACAGTTGGATATTCAGCTATAGAAGAAATAAAGATTTGAAATATCCCAAAGTCCAATGAACATTCCAGTTTACCCTGTGTCTACAGGCGTAGTTTGTCAAAGTGTCTACTGTGCATAGTTCATGTGCATAGTTGTAACTCATCTTGAAATTTCGGAGTCCTCTACCATCATGATTGTTATGGAGACATTCTTAGTAAGCCTCTTTCTTCATGCAGCAGCCCACCATTACAGTGCTATAATGGCATGGGGTCCTACATACAGACAGTTCTCCTTATTGAGAAATGGGGATGGCAAGTTAGCTTTCTCTAGCTGCTTATTCCATGCAAAAACAATCTGGTCTTTGATTAAGAAATGTCCCAGAGAGAAGCAAAGGAATTGTAAAAATGATCAGTGTCATCGATGTGCTACTGTACATATTTCTCTCTCCCATGCCTCAAGCAAGAAAACAAAAAAATATTATTTTTTTCTGTCATTATTAACTTCTATCTGAGTCTTAATGAAGTATATTCAATGAAATCTGTAAGAATACACCTTTTCAAGATGACAGGTTCTACTGTCAGCGATGGCCCTGAACCTGGACCTGACTATTCCAAGCTCTAGGGGAAAGGAAGTGGGTGGAGATAATGATCTAAAACTAGATGTATGGCCACATTTTTTAAATAACCTGTCTGTTAGAAAATAAACACTGAATACCTCTAAATTTTGAAATGTTGGTGCTGGAAATCTATATCTCCCTGCTGCTTATATGGCTTGGGTTTTTTCCCTTTACTTGTCAGTCCTGATTCTTTTACACCATCTTTGAAATGTAAAAGTGTTCAGTTTATGTTACTTAGTTTCAACATTGCTAATAATGGCTCATCCTTTGGTAAAAGCATAGGTCGTCACAGGAGCAAACCTGACAAATGTCTTGTTCAAAAAGATAAAGTACAGCACATGCCATAACCAGTCACAATTGCCTCTAGTTCCAGGAAACAGAATGCAGTTACAAGACTTGAATTGCTATAAATTGGGATAGTTCCATAAATTTAAGTGGTGCTGATTTGATTTACAGCAACAGGGATCTGGTCCTTATGCATGAGAAGAATAACACAACTTCTGCATAGACTGTGTTTTCCTGTATGTAACATTTTTGATTACCCCATGTTCGTTATTACTGAAAAGGGGTGGTAATAGAAAATCACAGCTTCTAAGGAGGCTTGAGGCAATTTTGCCAAGAACAACATCATATACCGGCTTTTACTTCAGGACGAAGGCTGTTAAGTATCTTGCAAATTTGTTTTTCATCAAAATAGAGTTAATATATTATATGTGGTCCTTTAAAGGCTACATGGTTTCTGAAAAAGGCTCTTTTGGGATCAAATTGCATTCATTGCTGAACTTGATATGGAGATGGTGAAACTCATTAAAAAGCTTCATGGCAGGTAGTCAATGCCACTGCTACCACAAATCTACAAATTTTTTCCAAATTACAATTCCGGGCATACTCTGGTTTCTTCTAAGCAAAACCAAGTGACTCTGTAGAAAACTATAGGCTAAGAAAAGAAGAAAATTGGATGAGTGTTTCCATTTGATTAAGTCCTACTTATTTGCAATAATATATTCAGTATCACTGTAAAAATCATTGAAATGCCAGTCCAAAACACAGAGGACAATATTAGGCATAGGCCCTCCAGTTTCAAAAAAGGGTTTAGATTCCAGTGACCTAACTCCACAGCTGATTGACAACTAATTTTGACCAAGTTCTGCTTTAAGAACAGTCAAGTCTTCCTACTTTTGATTTTGCCTTACAATACTTTATTGTGATTAATCTTGCATTCTTAGTGCTGTATTTAATCACAGTACATTTTAGTAAATACGAAAACTTAGGCACTGGGATTGGAGTTTAAGAAGAATTTAAGAAATAAATTTAAGAAAATGATTTTCAGGTCTTCATTTAGTCACTGCTTATGTAGTTCTTATGCTACCCATGTAATTCCCTAAATCCCCAGGTCAAAAAAGAAATGCTGCTGGACATGGGCAAATAATTTCAATTTTGGTTTGTCTGAGCATTTCAACATCTATCAGAAACAGAGAGACTAGTAATCCATAATTAATTTGCTCTAATGAGATGATTTTCATTTCAGTTGCCAGAAAGGACTCCAGTTGTGAACTGAAGGCTATAAAAATTACAAAACCACACTTTTGGTAGCCTCACCTGCATTTTTAGGGCTTCCTAAATGTTTCAGAAGAAGTTGTTTATATAGGTAGCCATAAAATAAGATATGGAGGAGCAACACAGATGAGACTTAACTAACTTTGCAAATACCTTAACATTTAGAATATTAGATTTTTTTAATCTTTATGTTTAGATAGAATTGTAGCAATTGTTTTTCTTTAGTTTTACTCCAGACTGAATGACCTCAGAGAAAGTCCCTGTATCTCTTCTTGAAGAGGTATATGATCTTCTCTACACTAGAGAAATGCCAGGGATTCCCTGTTCTTAGATCTCTTATATCAGATGCTGAGAAATAAAAGGCTGGTTTGGTCAGCACCCATACCCAAAGATTAAGTATTGGCCTTGACAAACAACGTATGACATTGATGGCTTTTGCAATGCCATGGGACATGGCCCAAAGAGACTCTTCAGCAAATGTACATGCAGCCTAGAAATCCTCTGCACACCTGCAGAGTATGTCTGCTGTGCACATATAGTAGCTCTGATCCATCCATATTAGACCTGCCCCCCCCGCCACCCTGACATAGCTTCATGCCATTCATCTGTCACCAGAGAGAAGAGATCAGTGCCTGCCCCCCTGCTTCCCCTCATGAGGAAGCTGGAGACAGCCGTAAGGTCTTCCCTCAGTCTCCTCCTGGATGAACAGACCAAGTGACCTCAGCCATTCCCCATCAGGATGTCCCTCCAGATCTTTCCCCATCTTTGTTGCCCTCCTTTGGATGCTCTCTAACACTTTATATCTTTGCTATACTGTGGCTCTCAGAACTGTCCCCAGCACTGGAGGTGAGGCTGCCCCAGCTCAGAGCAGAGGGGACAATCCCCTCCCTTGCCCAGCTGGTGATGCTGGGTCTGATGCCCCCCAGGACAGGGCTGACCCTCCTGGCTGCCAGGGCACTGCTGGCTCATGTTCAACTTGCCACTGACCAGGAACCCCAGGTCCCTCTCTGTGGCACTGCTTTCCAGCCTCCCATTCCCCCATTTGTCCATACATCCAGCATTGCCCATCCCAGATGGAGAATCCATAACTTTCCCTTGTTGAATTTTATGTGGTTGGTGATTGCAAAGCCCTCTAACTTGTCAAGGTTTTTCTGCAGGTCCTCCCTGCCTTTGAGAGAGTCAACAGCTCCTCCCAATTTAGTATCATCATCAAGTTTAACTAATACACCTTCAAGTTTCCAAGCATCCAAGTAATTTGTGAAGACATTGACAAGCATAGAGATGAGGATGGAGCCCTGGGAACCCCACTAGTGACCAGCCATCAGACTGATGTGACCCCATTCACTACAACCCTTTGTGCCCAACCTGTGAGGCAATTGCTCACCCATCATAGGATGGGATGGATATTGTGGGCTGGACATTTTATCCAGAAGGATACTGTGAGACACACTATCAAAAGATAATAATCACTATAACCCGAGTTAGAAGATATTTTTGGCTTCACCTTATAAATCTCAGGTACAAAAGATTTCATGACACATTGAAACAGGTCATTAAATCATGTGCTTACAAATTCAAGCTGGAATGTAAAGGTGAAGACATGAGTATTTCTTACTACTGCTTAGAATAAGTAATTTGTTCAAAGATTAATCAGCTTACCATATGCATTGATTTATTTTTCTAAAATCAAGGAATATATCTAGATAGATTAGACCCTGAATATGTTGTCATCCAGAAACGAGTCTCCAGTGTGCTAAGAGACATAGCACAGTTACTATGTTACTGGAAAATAAAGTTTTCTATCTTGGAATTTGATAATGTAAAATTCTTATGTTGAGCATCCAGGACTGGACGAGCATTTGTCAGGGAAAAGCATATGGTTTCTCACACAGGGCTGCACAGTAGCCTATTATGACCATTAGACCACTGACTAAATTTAGTGAATGTAAAATCTGAAAGGTGGTTACAAGGCTACAGCTGAATAGCCAATTTGGGAATTGAAAATTTGGGCCTAAATTGTTTTTTACCTGGGCACCATATTCTCCTGTCACTGGAAATGAATAACCAACATTGACTTTTGAAAAATTACTTGTCTCTACTGTGGGAAAACAAGGCCTTTGGGTATACATTGGTTACTAAAATCACAGACATGCTCTGTTCTTTGTTTTGTCAAGATTGCTATCTCCTTCTTTAACCATCTACACATTCTGATTTTTATTTTATTAATGCTGGATATTCATAGACAGAAAATGCTCTGCAAAATGATGAATTTTGCAAGCAAAATTCTCTTTGCATGTCCAACTTTATAAGAAAACAAGCCTGTAACAATCTCCAGACAGAAGGAGAAGCCATTGAGTTTACTGCATGGTAAATACTAAATATACTTAAGCATACACAAATACCATTCACATTGCATTTTTTCACTTTATTTCTTGTACACTTTATTGTCTTCTAAATCAATAAATTACAATGGGGGGAAAAATTGATTTAAAAATCTAAGATAAACATAGTACTAATCTAGGAGATAAAAATAGAAAGGTGTTTAAATAGTTGCCAAGGAGAGAATAAAGAAGGTGGATATTTTCAGTGTCCAAATATATGAGACAACTTTTTTAATTGGAAAGAAAAAAATAATGACACAAAGACTGTAAGAATGTAAGAAGCAGAAGTTAAGTGATAATTGAGGCATTCTGTTATAGGCAGTCTGTGAAGACTCCTACTCTTAATATATGCTGAACTAAGGATCAAATTGCAGGGTCTTTTGCAATAGGAATAAAAGACTCTCAGATTCCACACGGACAGATTATATGAGCAAAGGAGCTAAATTAGTGAACTGAGGAAAAGCAGGTTGATTAATCTGTAGCTATTATGACTGTGGTGAGGATTTGATAACTAGCCAAGAAAAGCAACCGTAATAGGGAGCTACTATTGAGCTTTCTAGCTGAGAAACGATGTTGAGGTGTAATTTTAATTAGGATTCTGAGTTAAAGACAGCAGAAAGTAGCTTTGACATTTAAGAACTGATGAGTATGAAATATTACCCATATTTCTCATTAAAGTTTATTTATTTTAGTTTTGTGGTTGAAATATTTTTTCATACTGTGAACATCGTTTTGTATATTGATGAGACTATTATTTTAAACCTTCTTACTCAAGAAAAGAGCAGTGTCTGAAAAACTACTGAGTAGGAAGGACTCTTTTTTTAATGACCAGAGAAATTGAGTTTATCCAAGTTTAAAGTTTGGAAGACTGTTCCTAGAGGAGGTGCCTTAATTACATAAATAATTAGGTCCTATATGTTAATCACTTAGATTTGGCTGCATTAATTTAACTTCATTGACCTAAGAAGCCCTAATACAAATATTTTCAATAGCTTGTTTACCTTTAGCTGCTGGGAGATTCTGCAAAGCCTTGTCACTGCTGTCTTTGTACTCTTATGCTTAGGAAAACTTCAGCAACTTTGACATTAAGTAGCTAGGAAAACATCTGCATGTGCATTACATTTACTTCTTCAGCTTCAGTTCAGTTAATGAACTGTCTGCTTCCATGTAAATCAAGAAAAACAGTTAATGCTTTCATCAGGTGAACAGTGCTCAGGAGTTTCTTTGAAGGTGGGGTCATATTTACTACAGCGGCTGAATGCTGCCCATATAAACACCCCATCTCAAAGATGTTGTTCTGTTTTTCAGACAGGCTTACAGTTGTTAAGAGGAAGCATGCCAGTGTGCCAGGTACCAGAAGCCAGACCAATTTACTTTGAATCTGTGGAATGGAGAGAAAAAAGAAAACACGCAACAAAAATCCCATGAGTGGTTTTTGAGACCTTAACAAAATAGAAAGCATGAAAAGCTGAGATTGCATCTGGGATTTATCACTATGTTTTGATAAACCTTTGGGTGTAGCCAATACTCTGTCCTGTGCTGAGGATTCAGTGAAATTATACCACACATACTCTCAACAGAGTTTGTCAGATCAACTTTACACATGAGTGTTTTTGACTGATTAGTTACTGGCATAGACAAGTGACGAGTTCAGAGAAAGGTGACTTTTTCTTCTTAGGAAACTTAAGCATGAGAAATATTACTAGGGAGTGTGACCCTAATTAGAAGAATGGGAATAGTTAATTTGTTTCCATGCAAATTTGAAGATAACATCTGAATCTTCTTAAAGAGTAGTAGATCCATTTTGCTTAATATGAAATTGATGTGTTGATGTATTGCCAGTAAAGGAGAGGTCTGTAAAATAGATGTTTTTAAGGTTACTTAGTCTCAGATGAGTTGTCCATAGCCTTTTACAGTGCATGAGCTCAGAAGTGCCAAAGCATGGAAATCCATCTCAATTATACACTTGGAAAAGTCAAGAAGGGTACTAGTTAATAAACTTTAGAGTAATCCTTCTATTACTGCATATTTGATTATTTATGCAAAAATAGGACAGCTTTGACTTGAGAGATGCTATTAGCTGTATCCCTGGAATGTTCTGTATTCTGTCAGGACCTGCTTGGATGTCTAATGTACTTGACTGTCTTTCTCCATGGTCACACTATCTAAAATGACCATTTCAGTGTATGTTCCAAGTCACTGGGCCAGTCCCTGTTCTGTGAGGCTGTTCCTTCTTTAGTGTTGCTGTGTATTTCCATTTTGCTGTGTTTTAGAACATGCAGGTCCTATAAAGTAAGCTGACAAAACCATGAAGATTATTTCCTGTGAGTAGTCTCTTATCTTTGCACTTAGCAATTATTTAGTCTTTGTATCTCTATTTCTTGAACTTTCCAGGACATAATTTTGTCTTTTGTTCAGATAATTCATGAAAGAGATTTACCAGTGTTTTACAAGGATCTATACCCATTCAGAATCTTCCCTGAAGTATCTAGAGCATGCACTTGTATGTTCTGTTTAAAGCAGAGTTAGAGTAATGGCATTAACAGTACTATTATCTTTGACACTTTTTACCTCTATGGCTCCTATCATACATTAAAATGCACTTTTAAGAATGTCACATGTATCATCCGTACATCTCTTTCAAGGGCTTCAGTTTGCATGCAGCTTTTTCTAAAATTGTGTTTTTCTGCCTGCTTAGATAAGAATAGCTGAATGGAAAAAAAGAAAAAAAAAAGTAGCCAACATGGTGATACAGCCAGTCAAATTGCAGTTTTGGTGATAAGTGTATGATACCCTCTAAATTTACCCATGGTCTTGTCAGTAATGCACATGGCACTATATGCTATTTTTCTTTAGCAAATTAAAAAAAAAAAAAAATTAA
Source organism: Parus major (assembly GCF_001522545.3). Lineage (NCBI taxonomy): Eukaryota > Metazoa > Chordata > Aves > Passeriformes > Paridae > Parus > Parus major. Next base: position 30,399,193 of record NC_031774.1, on the reverse strand, counting down.
TAAATCAGAAAGGTGCCAATCAACCATGCATTCAGAAAGAAGTGAAAAATAGTGTATGTAAACATAAGGTCTTTGTGACTCCAGATATGTAATATCACTGCCTGGTGTGTTTCTGGCAAGCCAAGGGCAAGTGACAAAATATAATGAAATGTCAAATTAACCTGTAAGGTGTTCCTAAGGACAGAGGATGCATTTTATTTAAAGAAAGTAATATTGTACCTCATGCCAAGCTGAAGTAATTTCCTTCCGCTTTCTATACTTCCTAGGTTTCCAGATTTATATTTTTTAACAGCATTTGCCAGAGCTCACCTGAAGAAAGCATTACTCAAAGTCTAAAGGAAATATTTTTGTTCAGAATCCAGACCCATAAAGAATAACTACTGTATGCTAAAAGAAAAAAACAACTGTAATTTTACTACTAATTATGCACATAAGCTGAATAAATAGCCCACTGTTGCTGTGTTGAATAGAAAATTCACACATTGCTGCTTACAGCAACGCACAGGGATTGCTTTCTCTATCACTAACCTAATTAAGGGATTTCTTAGCATGTAGTTTGTCTTTCCTTGGAAGCCAAAGTAGATTGTGTTAAACAAAATGTACACATGGTCCCATTGACTGGGAGAACTATTAGTTTAAGTGTCCACTTCAGTCAGCTATTCAAGAACTTGGCTATTTCTTGTTAGGTACAAAGGAGCTTTAGTTTAATTGAATTTATTATAATGTATAATTCACTAGTTCCAGAAAAATTGGGTTGGCAACACTGATATTAATAAATTATTTGAAGGCCAAAAGGCTGAAAATTTAACCATCAGGAGCCAGACTCACAAGGACATGTATGAGCATTAATTGAGCAGTAAGGTACCTCTTTTAATCATAAAGCTATCAAGCAGATGCTGGTTAGAATTATAGGAGCATAAACTTCCCCAACAGTTAAGTTTCCACCAATACAGTGTTTCCAGTGGCTACATCTGCTGCGGAGCCCTGTTGGTTCTGTCAGTGGTGGAATGCATTCTGGGTGCATGGGTCAGGGACTTCAGAACCTTTGCAGAGGGACTGGTTATCTCACAAGGATCCCTTCCCAGCACAATGGCCTCCCCCATGCTGGAGGCACCCATTTCTTCCACGGCTCCATGCAGAGATTCAGCTTGTGGATATGGATTTTGCCAAGCAGTAAGACAAATGCTGGTGAGTGAATTGAGTCCTTTGTTTCCTTTGTGGTGACCTTTTTGCAGTGCAGTGAAATGAAAATTGAAGAAGTCAAGAAATAAGGCTGAGACTTTATGAAGTCATCCATCCCTCTTCATGAAAAATTCAGAACATGAATGGAGTCTTATATTCTTGGGAATGTGTGAGGGTAACACAACCTCTGTAAGACAATAACCACAGAATTGCTTTTTCCTAATACCAGCCAATTATTTATTTATTAATTTATTTTTTAACCAAGGAAAGAACCATGACCTCTGTCTTTCCTTCTCTTTCAACTTGGATTTGCTAGCCAAAACATTCCTCAACTATGTCCTGGTTTCCTGATTCATATTTCCAGAGAAGTACACGTGCTGCCATCTATCATTTCTTTTCTGAGTATGTGATTTTATCCAAGAATATTTCACAGCAAATTAGAAATCCAGATGAGATTTCAACAGGGACTCATATCTGCCTATTTTATGTGTAAGAACATTTTGTACAGATATTGTATTTAGTTTCATTAATTCTTGAGCTGTGGGTTCCTCTTGTTCATCATGTTGACGACTGAGCAGGTGGAGTGCCTGCTGCCTTTGGCTGGGGCTGTGAGGAGCGTGTCGGTGATGCTGTGGTCACAGGCAGATCAAATCACTCTGAACCAGTTAATGATGCTTGTGCCCGACCTCCCGATATTTTGAGTGCTCTGTGGTAGTATATATGATCTGAATATATTCCACAGGAAATGTCTAAATTAATATTTTTGTTATGACTTTGCGTGAGTATTGAGTATCGTGGTTCTGTTTTGGAAAAAGTGTTGCCTTCCAATCACTGAAGATAAATCACTGAATCACAGAATATGCTGAGTTGGAAGGTGCCCATAAGGACCGTTTTGAGTCCAACTCATAAGATAGCCCAAGAGTCACTCCGTGTGTCTAAGCATTGTCCAAACACTTCTTGAACTCTGTCCGGCTGGTGCTGTGACCACTTCCCTGGGGAGCCTGTTCCAGTGCCCAACAACCCTCTGGGTGAAGAACCTTTCCCTAATATCCCACCTAAACCACACCATCAAAACTTTGGGCCATCCCCTTAGGCCCTGTCAATGGTTACCACAGCAAAGGGATTGGTGCCTGCTCCTCCTCTTCCTCTCATGAGGAAGTTGTAGATTGTGATGAGGCCTTCCGTCAATCTCCTCCAGGATGAACAGGCCAAGTGACCCCGGCTACTCCTCACACAACTTGTCCTTAAGGCCATTTACCATCTTTGTGTCCCTTCTTTGGATGCTCTGTAATGGTTTAATATCTTTCTTATATTATTGTGACCAAAACTGCAGACAATATTCAAGGTGAGGCCACATGCTTCAGGTATTTGGGGCTGGCATCTCTCAGTTCTGCATCTTTACTTAAGATATTCTGAGACAATGAAGTTTGCCCTGAAATTGTTTTTTGGGTTTTTTTTCTTTCTAGTCACCTCATTCATGTACAGATGATCTGCATAAATATTAAAATTAAGATTATCTGAACAGAAATTACACTTTTATTCTAGAATCCTCCTAGCAATTTACACTAATTTCTCTTTTGCATTCAAAAATATTCACCATTTTCAAAAGGATAGCCTGTTCACCAGAGAAACTTTACACGGTATGTTCCACGATGAAATAGGGAAATGCATTCATTTATTTAATTAGATGATAATTTCTGTAAATGGGTCCTGTACGCTTGTTTTGAGACAAGTAACCAAATTGTTGCTGTCACCATGAGTCTCTATTGATAAAAATTAATCTAGATCTGTAGGGAAAAGTCACTGACTTCGTTAAACTGGCTGATATTGGAAAAAATTTCCTTTGGACATTTTACCAGCCATGACAGTTTCTTTTTAACAACATGCATCATTTTATCTTACAAATTCTAATAAGGTAGAGACAGCACGTAGTGAAACCACAGATGAACGATGCAAAATAATTTAAAATATAAATTAAAAAATATTATTTTATTAAGTGATTTCTTTCAAATAGTGAGGAATTTTACCTGTACACTGTCCTGATATTGTCTTTGTAATTGCTCCTTAGCAGAGCAGAGAATATCTGTGGATTTTAGTACTGGACTAGTAAAGAGAGAGACCATAGCAATTTTCCTAGATACTTCAAAATACCAGCTAAACATGATGCCCAATTTACTTGCCTGGAAATTCAGTCTTGCTGAAAGGATATACCTCTTTCCAGCTAATAAGTGATCCTGCCATTTTCATCATTGCTAAATCTCTGCTTACTCTTGGGTGATTTTATGTATCATACATCAATGGTAACATATATTTTGGACTTTTCTATCAGACAACTGAGGCTGATGGGCTGCACAAACATAGTTTAAACTGCTGAGTTAACTGCTTTCTTATATAAAACTTGTTTTACAAAACTTTATATATGCACATCTGCTTTGCTTCAGTAATTCTGCTACAGCTGATAAAAGTGATGCTTTTGGAAGATAAAAATTGTTAGAACTTATAATGATTATATAAAGTTTTAAATTATATTAATTGCTTAAATCTCTAATTAGAGAATCCTGTGAAATCTGCTTGCTCTCATGAGATAGTCTCACTGAAATCAGAGGAATGTGCAGCACAGAAAGGGCATCTATGAACAGTCCTTTATCAGCCTTGAAATAAATTTGCAACCCTTGGGTTGCACAGGATATCCATGTCCTGGGTTTGTGATTTATGTAGCAGATTTCCTAGGTTTTAAGGTTACCCTATGAATTCTGGGGTTGTTAGACTGCAAAGGGTCATTGCTTTATGCTTCTTAGGGGAATGTAGAGCCTCCACCTTCACTAGCAAAGCTGAAAATTAACATAGTATGGAGATAATAAAAGTTTTTAATGACACATGAGCTATATCAAGTTCCCCTGTCACTCCAGATACCAGCAATGCAGAAAGGATAATACCTTGCTGGAACTGATTTGCATCCTATTTCTTGTTTCCGGGGAGATCTGAGACTAGTAGTCAAAGGCAGGCCAAATCTGAAGGTCTTGTGCAGTCTAAAGGTGCTGTTTGACTTCCATATTTGGGGAGGTGGTATCTGCAGACAGAAAAGATCTAGTTTGAAATTGTCCATTGTTGATGTTGCTCAGATAGAAGGACAGGAAAAGAATGAAAGGTTTCAGTGAACCACCTTTTAGTTTCTGCAAAATTCCCTTGCTAAATCTTCTCCAGCTTTTGCCTCTGCTTCAATGATACTGGTTCAGCTTCAAGAAACCCTGATAAAAGGGAGTTTTATAATGAAGATATTTAGATTGTATTTAAAATATATTGACTTTGAAAATTAATTGCTTTAAATCTATAAAACAACCTTATTCTGCCATCACTGAAACTGCTTCCTAGAGGGTAGGAGCTTCCATTGCAGTGGCAAAATTCCCATTGATTTTAGAGCTTTGGAATAAGACTTCTAATCCTTATCCTCTTTGTTCTGATACCAAAATCTTTCTTTATAGAGCATTTATATAATTTCTATATTTATTTCAAGAACTTCAAGACAATACTGGAAAAAAAAAGATAATTGGAGCACCTGTATGAGTCCAGAGTCCATTCCCATATTATCAACAGGCTTAAGTTATCCTCATTCTATATATTCATATTACAGGTAATGGATTATTTTTCAGGGTGAAATGCAATTAGCGCTAGGATGAAGCAAAATTATTAAGTTTATTATAAGTCAGAAACATTGACTGTGGGCAGTAACAATTTTATACTTCTATTTCACTTTGGTTTTACTGATAATAAAGCACTAAATAATTGTGAGATATTTATATTAACAACATAATAGAAAAAAAATATGTTCAACATTCTTGATGCAGCTCAAAAAGTAAGATACTAAGTTGCTTCTTGCCTTGAAAAAAGTTGGGAGAAAAAATGTCTGACTACCTGTGTATTAATATGAAAGTATTGTGTGTATGCTCAAAAATGACCATAAATTCTTAAATTATTGCAGGAACTGCAAAGAAGTTTGAACAAATGATAAACAACTTACGAAGTAGTTCTGGAGACTTTGGTTCATAGGGAATTTCGATAAAGGGAGGATAGGGGTTTACTAAATACACAGGCTGTAAACACAAATACATCCCCAAATGTATGACATTGCAGGGGAAGTGATGAGATACTGAAAACTTCTCCCTTTCCATTCCAGCAATTTTGCTTTCTTTCTAAGAGACATGTTTGCACATCTGGTTGGAGGGGAAAGTTTAGGCTGAAAGGACACCTCTTTAACCATGACGGAGAAACTAAAAGAGCAATATTTTTCAAAACATACTGAATAGATTAGCCATGTTTTCAGTGCATTTTATTTGTTTTTACAGACAGAGAACAAACAACTTCTTCTACAGGTGAATATTGAGCTCCAGGATTTAAAGACTAAGTGCAGAAATATCAAGAAATGGCAAAATAGAGTAGGTTGGGGAATTTACTTGTCTTCCTTCCCACAGTGGCTGTTCTTCAAGATATCAAACACAGTCCCTGTTACATTTGACACTGCATATAAGCATAAAGAATGCTATAGTGGCATTGTAACTCCAGCTTAATCTGTTATTGTCTTTAATGTACTGGCCTTAAATAGTGTTTTTGAATGTCTTTGTGATGAAGAATAAAAAAATAATTTGATTCCTTTTTATTTACTCATTCTGTGAAGCAATAATATTTTGTTAATCTATGGTCAAAATATTAATATAACTAATAACTTTTTTTTGCACAAAATCATAGAAAAGAGGGTGGGGAACAGAGAGCAGCAAAAATGGGCAGAATGCTATGGAAATGTGATTATTAGGATTTTAAGAGAAGCCAAGGACCATTGTGAGCAGTGAAGGGATGTTTTATACCCTGAGTATATTATGCTCCACCTCACTTCCTTCCTTCATGATTCCTTGCATATGGACTCATTGCAACTTACAGGCAGATTTACTGTAAATTGTTTGGGATATGGAATGTATCTTCTTGTGTGCTCCCTCAACTAAAATACTTAGCAAAAGTAAGTAAGTTATGCATACAGAAAAAGGCATATACCTGTATAGAAAGGGCAAACAGTGAAGCTATCCCTATTCAAATTCTGGGCAGGTTCTGTTTCAGATCTGGATTAAAACTCCTTGGTTCATGGCTTGATAGAAAGACAGCTGGTGGAAGAAAATATGGCGTAATTGTAGTGAGAGAATGCTCCTAGAAAAACCAATAAAGCAGTCCTGCTGCTGCACCTTCCCACCCTGTTATTGGAAGGAGTAGGTAATGTAGATGCAGCCTTCCTCATTGCCATAGGAGTTGAAGGCACATTATCCATCATTCCCAGGTCTGTCATGATATTTCAGGTTTACTGTTTTGGCTTAAGAACACCAAGTGATGGTGTTTGGTTTTGGAAAAGTCAGCATAGTTTTCAATGAATGTCAGAAATTCTTGCTTACCTCTTGGAAGCTAAATCCTACCCAGGATAATGTGGTCTCCTGTGAGTTAAAGGTTTTAAAAGAACCACATAGTGGTTAGGGTGGTGCTAAAACTGCAGCCTGAATTTAGTCTTTGGTTTTAATTTGTGTCCCTGAACTATGAAGACATTGTTTTCTGTAAATGTCAAGAAAGAAAAAAACATAAGTTTATTGCTGCAATTTTACTGTTAGCTTTAGATGTTGCATCCAAGGCATTATGAGGCGCTGCACCATTGAATGCATTGGAATTATTCTAAGAACTGTAAAAGGACTTTAACTATTGTAGGTAGGCATCTATTTGGGGAGAAAATATTTAGCATTATGGTATTTCAACTGTTTAGCAGCCCATTAAACTGCAAGGTAATTATCACCTATTTCCTAACGGACACAGATATTATTATTAGTAGTAGTAGTAGTAGTAGTATTAGAAGCATTTATTATGTTTAATAGTTACTGGCAGTCTGAGAAGAGACCTCAGATGAAACGATCAATATGTAACTAAGACCACCACACTTCTTTGAAGTCTGGAGTAATAGGTTTGTTTTTTTTCCAAGCTGTTTACTGTCATGAATTAAATAACTTGTAGATGTACTTTAATATTAACCATTTTTATATTGTCACTGAACAGTTTGCAATTCTCATGAAGTGAGTAATCAAATATGATTTTGGAATAATAATCAGCTTTAGCTTGGCTTCTAGTAGTCCATTATTTATGTCTGATACTTAAAACTCAGACTTTTTGGATTGCATATTCATGAAGTTAGGCCTATTTTAGTTCCCTCTCACAGATGCTAACAAAATTGTCCTGATATGATCTCTTAACCACCTAACTCCTGAAGAAAAATGGGGTAAGCAGTCCCTTAGAGACATTTCACCTTCAGATAAGGAAGACTTATAGAATCCTCTTGATTTTTTTTTTTTCCTTCACAGAAATTTTATATTTCATGCATCTTGACTGGTAATTTCTGTCCTGTACCAGAATTAATTCAGATACATTTCATTTATCTTCAAAAAGTGTGAGCTTGTTACTGAAAAGGTTTATGTAGTTTTAAAATTTCTTCTATGTAGTAAATCTGTGAAATGACCAGTTAACCACTGTATGTTGCCAAAAGCCTCACAATCCAGCACTCAATTCTTGTGTACTGCATTGGTGACAGTACCTGAGGAGGTACATTAGGGCATACAGAAGGCTGCCTTCCTCATTGCTAACATCTTTGGCTGCAGACACCGCAAAGTAAGGTGCCTTAAAATGGCGTGAGACACAGTATAGCAGTTGTGTGTTTTTATGTAAGAGTGTTTATTTTTAAAGCCTGAAGGAAAGGAGATATAGGTTTCCTGTATTCCATAAATACAGCTTGTGGTTGTCCAAGAGGAAATTCCATGTAACTTTATGTGATTATTAGACTCTGTCTCTCAGCTTGTTTTCATCATCTCCTGAAAGACTGTTAGGAAAAATGTGAAAGGTTAAAGAGAAGTTAGGGATTGGTCTCAGTGTGTAGTGAATGCTCTGCATATCCATCCTCTGCTTCCTCCAGAGAAGTTAATGAAAAGTAAAGCTCAGCTTTTCACAGCAGCTGCTTTGCACCTATGAAGGTCACAGTTGTGTCTGTATCAGCAACATTTCACTCTGCTCCCTGGGTCTTCATGAAATGGTGAAAAGATGTTAAGAGAGCTCCAATGGAGATCCATGGGAATATAGGTGAAAGACTTCCATTGAACAGTATGTTGCTAAGGGAAATTTTGGGTGATTCAGCATGCAGCACTCTTTCCTCTAAATAAATATAAACCAATATTCCAGCAGACCACATCAGGAAAAGAATCTGCAAGCAGGTTTTCACTTATAAAGAGGTAACAGTGAATATCTTTATCAGTGGGAACAAATAAAGATCTGGTGGTTAGTTTTTGAAAATGAATGTGTCTTAACCACCATACATTGCCAAAGAGCTAATTAGAAAAAACAGTTCTTTGTTCATAAACTTCCCCTCCAGGTTTATTTGAAAAAGACACAATATTCTTCATATTCTCATTCTGCCTGTGGTTTGGGGTTGCAGCTTTTAGCATTCTAGTTTTATTTTGGAGCAGTTATCAAGTAAACCTGTAGATTATATATAGAGAGATAGGGGGAAATTCTTATCCCACTGAAGTCCTTCCATAAAGTTGGTTCTGAGTTTGTGTTCTGGCCATTTTAACATTGGTGCATAGTGAATGGCAGTAATTAGCTCTATGTGGCGCATTTACTCTATTTCAATAGAATGACTTGGATGAATATGCAAAAAAAAAATTATAGCTACTCTGCATTCAAGTAATTGACACTCAATTTGTTATATTTGTCAAATATTTCAGTGTGTATCTAAAACAAATTTTTAGCATTTTTAGCATGATGGGTTTTTTCCAAAATAGTAAGTAAATTTAATTTTTCCTTCCAATGTAACGTATATATAGTTTAGATATAGATTATATCATGCAGCAATTGCTCAATCTTTTCAAAGACCCTAACTCATTAGGATGAGAGTAACTCTTCATTTTGCAAGTGAATAACTTGGTGTATTCAAAATAATAATATATACCAGAGCCCCGAAACCCCTAAACGATTAATTATACTAGTGAAATGTTATACTACATGTTTTAAAAAACAAGACCATTGATTCAGGGCCAATCTGGATTTCTCTGAGGAATATGACTCCTATGCGCTGTTTAAACATAGAAAATGTCTCTTACTTGTCTGTTACATTTTGCAGCATTAGCCAAATAATTTAAAAATCAAACAAAATGTAGAATTTTACAACAGGAAGGAAGACATTGCCTCTGTTTGCAAGGAAAAATAGTATTTACTGAAAATACATTTAGATTACATGCTAAAACCATCTTGTAGCTGGAATTTCACTTCAAAACTTATCTGCACAGAGCACATTATATTTAAGCAAGTGACTTGGTAACTTATGGTTACCATTAAATATTCCCATTTGCCAACAGTTACCACATGAAACATCTGAGATCACGACTGTTTCCCCTGCAATTAGAACAGCACATATACTTGTGATAATTTTGTGGTAACCAATAAGAATGTTCTTTGTTTATGATTTCCACAGTACTCAGACACACATTTTCAAAGAAACAAAACAAAAACAAGAGCAATGCTTGAAATTTGATTGGAATAAAAAATATTCCCAAAATTTTAACTTGTACCTTTAGCAGATAGCTAGCAAAAATACTGAGGAGAAGACATTTTTTCATGTTTAATTTTTCACTTCAGCTTCTGTTTTGCAAAATAGAAATGGATATATGCAAGCAACTCAAAACTTGAAGGAAAATTTTGAAAAACATTTGTGGAAAAATCACACACTCTGTAATCCCAAGAGATACTTCCAGGAGTCATATACGTTGTGATAAACCCCTTCCCCAGTAAATGTGTGTCAAGTAGGTCTAGCAAAGGAATACTCAATATCTGCCGAGTGTGCTACCCCTACTTCACCACCAGGGAGTGACTGTCCCATTGCACTTAATCATGATTTTAGAGTGCTTTTAGCAAAGATTTGTGTCCTTAGTGGCTGCATTTATCATGAGAAACAGCTTTTTTCTCTGAATTAATTTCTTTGACTCAAAATATTGCTTTAGGCAATGAGCTGCTCTTTCCAGGTTACGCTTTCATAAGGAAATGAAAAACAGCTCATGTTGTAATGAAAAGAGGTTTCTGATGTTTTCATCTTCTGGTGTACCAGAAATAGGTACAGATGAAAAAACAGGAAAAAAATGTTTAGTCCAAGGGGTGAGTAAAGCTTCTTTCATTCTCAACCAATTCAACAGCTCCTCACTCTTCTTATCTTGCATGATTTCCAGTGGTTTCAGATTCTAAGTTTTGTTTCTCACCAGTACACATTTAAAAGATATAGTGTACCAAATTTTAAGTGCAAGTCATACTAATTACAAGGAATTGTTTTCATTCATGATATTGCTTTGAAATGTACCAAAAATATCAAGTAAAAATGAGTAAAAACCAAAATATATAATTACATGGTAAACAATTATCACATCACATGGTAATGTTGATAGGGGCAAAATGACCCTTCAGAAAAAGAAATGTATAGATATAGCTTCCACTTTTGGTCTAAAGGACTTGATCACCACTGAATTCAGCATTACAGTACTGAATCTACTACACAGATCTTGTATACTTTGTTGGATGCTATGCTTCTGTTGAGGGAGTGACACAATTAAATTAATAAAGTTATGCTTTTCACATTAGATTTTCCTGTTATTACCAAGAGATGTGCTCTGAAGCGCCTGAGGCATAACAAGGTGGGGAGCTGAAGCTGTACCAAGGATGTACGTACACCCTCCCAGCACTGTGCTTTGCTTGGGAATGCTGTCCTTTACTGAACTGTTCTGTCAGATGTATTTAGATCTCACCCAAAGAATTTCAAAAATATATGCCACTCCAGAAACCTTTATGGCTGTAATAACTTTGAAAGAAGTCCAACAATGTTACTAGCTAATACTGTGAAGTGTTTGCTCTTGCTAAAAGTTCAGTCACTTGGTAAGTGTATAAGAACAGATGAACAAAGTACACAGAGTAAGGATTAATACCCAGCTATGATTGTCTCTGATTGCAATCTCCTGAGGATGTACGCTAGAGTCTCTGTCTTGAGGTGGTTGCAGTTCATTATAGAAACATAAATAAAAATAGCCTGTAAACCATAGGGGTTAAGTTTCAGCTTAAGATTGGTGTTACTTGGCAGAACTCCACTGGATGTAGTTCCAGTGGCCCTCCAGGCAGCTTTTGTTCAAAACAATAATGAACTATAACTGCTTTAAAACATCAGATTTATTTTCACCAATACATTTATTATTCTTGCATGCTGTAATTTTTTATTATCTCCCAGCAGGATAAAATACATAGGAATGAAGTAACCACTCCTTTAACTCTAGTGCCAAGGAATGTAATCTGTACATTCAAGAAAGGGGCACCCTGCATCTCTGCAGGTTTGCTGAATTATTTTACAGTGCTTATTGCTTTTCCTGAAGATTAGTCACATAGGTGTCATTAGTTTCATACAGATTTCAATTTAGCATGGATGTCTCACCCATGTATACTGCTATTCAGAATTTATGTTCCTTTTAGGAAACTCAACAAAGGGGAAGTGTTTTGTTTTGAAGTCTTGTTTTAACCTTAAAAATTAGATTTGTAAAAACAACATAGCATGATCTGGATCCATGTTTCAATATCTTGAATACTGTGTTTTTCAGCATATATGTAAGAATCATCATCCCTGAGGGAAATTGGGTATGGCTAGACTTTTCTTTGGTAATTGTTTGCAGACCATGCTCCAGAGAAGATTCCTTGCACACATTTCATCAGACCTTTGAATACATTGGAAATAGTATGAAATTATCCTCTTTGCTACTGCTGCTGTAAGGCATCATAACAATGTGATGTATGAAGACACAAAGCAGACTTTGCATGAATCTCTCTCCATCTGTAAAATCTGCAGCAAAACACATTTGTTCCATTTGACATGTCTTCTCAGCCTTTTCTTCTGAAAATTTTAAACCAGGTACAAGAAACATTTTAAAGAAGATGGCCACACTATAATGGAAATAAATAAAAATGTGTCTGCTCTCTGAATAACCTGTGGAACAGTTGAGATTTAGTTTTCTAGTGTAGCAGCTATGAGCCCTGTCAAGTCAACATAACAAAAATATGAAAGAATTCAGGTGTCCCATTCATTTTTCATCCTAATATTGCACTGTATTTATTCCTTTCTATGTGCTTGACTTATAAATATAACCAAAACAAAATTAACCTACCAAAAAAACTCCCCTGCATGATTTCAACATAGATGGATTTTGTTTAATAAATATGACTGGAAGATACATGCTTCCTAGTAAAATGGTGTGGAGACATCAGTAGAATATAAAAACATATTGAATTTTTATAATGTTTGGACTAGCTTGATAAGAGCAAATCTAGTTACGACATTACTACAGCACTGGAGAACAAGCTAGTAATTAAAGAACTATCAAAGGATGTTTGAAAGTATCATTATTTTCTCTATTATTTTAAATAATTTCAGAGTATTTCTTGAATGTGAAGGGACAAAATTTGGTACTTAGCCCAGAAAAGTGGACTGCAGAGGAAAAAGTACTTCAAGTCCTTCATAGTGGTTGTCTGCAATGAGATTCTCTCTCTCTCTGAGCAGCCCTGTGCATTGGAGACCCATGCTGTGGAGAGAAACGAGTATGCCAGCTATTTCTGTACAGGCCTTGCTGCAAAAGAAACTAAAGTTCAAAGTTTCCGCTGCAGTAGCTCTAAAGCAAAAGAATGTGCTTTTTGGCTGGACATTTCAGATATCTGCTCTCCAGCAAAGTCCTGACTAGAATTGTGTTGGACCATGTTTGTCATCTAACAGGTTGTGTTCCATAGTCTCTACATTTTGTGGATGCCTAAAACAGTTGCTTTTCCAGCTAATCACCTTCCCTAAAAAGTTTCAATTAATTTTTATAAAGCCTTTATAAAAATTATAGTTTGCAGAGAATTCAAATGTACCTTCCAAAAGTAAAAGTGTTGCAACCAAAACTTTGAGCAAATTGTTTTATTATCTTTTTTTTTCCTTTAAAACTTATTTAAAACTTTGCTACCAGTGTTTGGTCAGAAAAAATATCTAACTGTAAAACTATCTTTTCATTTTCAAGGAAGTCTGGTTTTAAATTAAAATGATAAACATACATCTGGGCGTTCACTTAGGAGCAATTTCATGTAACCAGAATGACTGTTGCCTTGAAAGGCAGTCTGAGAAAGATATTTTGTCAAAACTTGTGGTTTGTCTCATGAAGAATACATTACCTTCTTGTTTAAATTGAAACACACATTTTGAGTCTTTTTCTGCGCACATATTCTGCCTGGCTTCCTGAATGTTTCCTTACACACCTTAAATTAGTATTGTTCACTCAGTGTGAAACTAAACTGCATTCCACTGCCAGTGAACCCTGCAATACAAGTAGATATAACCTGACAAATGTAGTTGCAGCTATGCCCCACTTTTTGCTGTTCAAAGAAAACTTATAGATTCAGTCATCCTCTCTTTGCCTTCTTGCACCTAATTATGAGCCACTGTAAGAGACTTCTTCTGAGTCCTAAGTGGTGAATCCACACAGATGGGACACAAAAGAAAGATGTTTTCTTTTGGCATCTCTGGGACCTTTCCTGGAGACCCAGTGGTCGTGGTGAGATCTCTTGTCTGAATTCATGGTCAAGGAGTGCTGGTTGATCCAAGCCTGCAGACAAAAGTAAGTTTTTTTACTACAGTAACTATATTATAACTATTATAAAGCAAACAGGCTTTCAAATATATAAAATTTTCTTCAGACTAGAGAGACACAAGTTTGTCCATATTTTTTAGCTATCTTTCAAAATGTATTATGTCTATCTGCAAATTTTATGTGGTCTGAATGTGGAACAATTATAAAGATTTCACAGTCACCACTCTTGGAATACCTTGTTTTACCATTTACCTTAAACTCCAGTCAAGTAAAATGTAAATAAAAGCGTTCACTCATAATATCCAAAATTAGCAATGTAATTGTCAATTTTTAGAAAAGAGGTGAAAAAAGCAAGCCATCAGTCAGCCTCTAGAATTGATACTGGTCATACATTATTGGTGATTGAATCCTGACAATATTATTATCAGAACATTAAGGTAAAAGCATCAGACAATGCAGTTACCCTGTGTTGCCAAGTCATAATCTTGTGCCAATATATTTCCTGCAACATCCTGACTGGCTGACTGCTTTGGTCCAGATTGCGGGCCTAACATGAAAGCCAATAATAAGGAGCTTTCATAATGTGGACAAGGAAGAAAAAAACAAAAACAAAATCCAAATCCCCCCAAAAACAAACATAAATGAAAACATAATATACAATCCTTTCTCAACCTTTGCTCAACTTATATTTTGGCCCTCAACTCATAGTACCAATAAATGTTAAAGAAAATATGTTATCTCATAGCAATGTCTGATCTCTCTTACCATGGTCACTGTTTTATTCTCACACTCTTGTTCTCACATATGCCAGTCTGTGCAGCCCAGAGCAGATTAGCAAGGGCATGTGCAGTAAACTAGTGCATAGTTTTCAAGAATTCAACTACTACCAGTGCATTATGTAATGCTGAAAGCATATATAATTCAATACACCTATTAGATTAATAAAAATATTTTTATATAGTGCATATGACATGGAAATATTTTCTGTGTATTATAGCTGTGAGATATTTGCTCTCTAGACATAATGGTTCAGTAGAAGGTAAGCAGTTAATTTAGGAATAACTCCCTGTTCCAATACAGAGAGCTGGAAAGCAGCTCTGTGGAGAAGGACCTAGGGGTGCTGGTGGATAGCAAGTAAACCTTCAGTTAGAGACGAATAAATTATTGCCTTATATAGAACATTTTTAAATACTTGTATGTATTTATGTAATAGAGGTTTTTAGGGAGCCCTATGCAGGTTATGGCAGGCACTGTTTTAGGTAGATATGGTAGAATTATAAAGTAATTAAACAGCATGTTATTTTTTCAAAGGATAATAACAGCTTCAGATTTCAGGAATATGGACTTCATGCTGAGAAATGTTAAGGATCATCCTAGCCAAAACTTTTGCGAAAATGTATGGCTAATCAAGACTTACCAGCTTGAAGCCAATTCCAAGTTGAAATTTTTCCCGCAGTTTTTACTTTGCTCAAGTAAAAAGCAAAGAACAATTGCAGTTTCTTTATTGATTTTTAGCTTAGGATTTCTATTTCTCACCTCCCATCTGCATCCTTTACAGTACAGTGAGGCACAAAGTTTTACAGTGGGTTGTACAGGCCACCATGGCACTCCTGGGTATCCATAGATGTTCTTTGTTCTGTATCTTAGTTAAAAAGAGGAAGGATGTGATTTCATTGTAGCTGAACAGGAACTCTCTGTGCTAAAACTCCTTTATTTAATCCAGCCACAAAAGGACAAGAAGGAAATATGTTCTTTATAACTCAAAGTGCTTTAACAGTGTGGACTATAAATTGATAAAACCACTCCTAAGTATGTGTTTTTCTTTCTTGTTCTTACTAATTGTGTCTTTAAAATTATAGTGATGGGATTCAGAAATATGCTTCTTCATCCTTGTGAATCTATGGCACTTTGGCTGAGATTTTTATAAATAATTGCCATTAGAAAATCACTTGAAATGTTAGGTTACTGCAAAAGACTTCATCTTAACAAGTTTTAAAGCAAGAAAAATAATATCACCCCATAGCAATAATTCATCTTATAAAATGCAAGACATTTCAAGTCATTGAGCACACAAAATTATAATCTTTAACTATTTTAACTAGTCATTCCTTCCTGCCTTCTTTTCTTCCTTTCTCATATTTTGGAAACCAACTAGCATTCTTCCTAAAAAAATTACCTAAAAAACTGTTCTTGGCTAGCCATTATGTGTGCCGAGGTTTTGATACTGAGAGCATGTTAATGGCCAAATTATAAGCCCTTGAGAATTAGAATTCAGAAGACAAACATTAACAGACCCTTAACTGCAGTAGCACAAACCAAGATGCTATAAATTACAGGGTGGTAGTGTTAAAAGCACTGGCTTCCTGGTGTCTGGCACCCAAAACCTTTTCATTTGTGTGTATATCAGGCTGTGGAGAGGTTGCCACTTGCCATTTGGCCAGTATTCAGCTGGCAGAGATATTTGTTTAAAGTTCAGGCCAATCGATGGCTCAGGCCTGCAACTAAATATTTTGTTGTTATGCCATCAGAAATATTTACCCTTCTCTGTTCTTTCTCTTTCCTTGTTCACTCTTTTACCTTTCTATGTGACATAGTACTTGCCAGTTTTTGCAGTTATATGTATTAACAATTCTGGCCCAGTATCTTAATGAGCTAATTTCCATCTTTACAAGTGAACTTACAGTCAGGATAACTTCATGGATTTCTCACGGATCATGGGCAATACTTGTGGCATACCTTCCTTTGCTTGGGTACATGCTGTGTTTGATGCCAGAGTCAAAGAGAAATTTGAACACAGGTATCTCAAAATTTTGTAGTTATTGTCTTCATTAAGGTGAAATAGCCAGCAATTTGTATGTCCTCTGTTGACCAATAGTTACAGTAGCTCCAATAGCCACACAATTCTCAGACCGTGCCTTCTACAGCTGTGACATAGTTTAACATCTCTATTTCCACATGCTGCTCCTGACTGTGGGAGCATCAAAGCTTTTGGATACAGTCAGCCAATCCAGGTATGAGACCTTTAGAATATTCTTTCCCAGGGGCCTTCCCTCTATGCTTAGGTCTGCCTTAGGTGAACTTTCATTTACGTGAATGATTGTCTGCTTACCGAACTGAAATTTATCACACTTAGCATGGTTGTTTCCTGGTCTGATATAATTTTGTTCCTTATCACTAAGGGACACGCTCTTCAACTTCATTGAACTAACCAGACAAAAAGTATTAAAGGAAATACTAGAATGAGTCATAAACTGCTCCAGCTTTGCTCTTGTACCTATTTTTTCTTTCAATTGTATCTCAAGGTTAAGAAAGCAGCTGTGCTACATATTAACTCTTTCTAGTGTAGAACAACTGCCCAACTCTTGTCATTTCTTGAGTGATGAGGCCTTTTCCCTCAAGAAATGTCTCATGTCCACTGAGGTGACATTGGCAGGCGCCATTCAGCCTTCTGAGAGCTGGATGAAAATATTCCACCAGATAGAACTTGTCTAAGTTATGATTCTTCTTCACAAAGGATTTAGGAGTGATGCATTAATAGTTCCTTTAAATCCCCAGGACCAAAAGTTAAACAAATGATGCTGCAATGTGTCAGCAGCTCCTTCCTTGTCCCTGTTTTATTGTTTTGTTATTATCCTCCAGTTGTGTGTCTGACTCTGAAACCATTATTAGTAACAACTGAGTAAGGCTGCTGCAAAATGAAGTGTCTCTTGGAAACTTACAAAGAGATAAAAGGACAATCACCTTTTCACTCTGCATGTAATCATAGACCTGGACCCACTCTATTTTGTTTTCAAGTATGCTGGGAAAAATAAACTGGACAAGGGGAGAAAAATACCTTTTTTTTAAAAAAAAGAGATTTGTATTTTTTGTCTCACTGCAATAGTAAGATACTTATTAAATATAGTTATTAAGGTACTTATTCATTTCTTGGGGCAAGACTGGCTCTCAGTGAAGACTATGTCTCTAGATTACACTTCACTATGCTTCCTAGGCTTTAAATGTGTTCATACAGCTACATGTTTGCCCTTCACCTACACTTTCCATTGTGGAAGGAGTAAAATAATTCCACAGAAGTAACAGAACAATGTTAGAAAAAGCCAGTGAATATGCTGCAAGATTTCTCAACAGAATTCTCTGTTAATTTGAGAGAGATGTGTAAATAATAATATAGTTAACAAACCTGAACAGTCAAGAGTTTTAGCTCCTGAGCCCTTCTATATTTAATTCTAGGATGCATCTCTGACAAGACATATTTCTTGCTCCCATATGTTGAAAGAATATTTGTTTGCAGTCTGCTGTTTGCATGCATAAAACTATCTTTCAATGGTTTATAAATACATAAGCCAAAGTCTTATGTACTTATAAACCATTTGTTGGCCTGAATGTAATCAGCTGTGATATCAGATAGCAGAGCCTTAAATAAGGATGCACTGAAATTGATTAAAAAGTCAGTTGCTGTAAGGAGATGAGGTTGAGGAGGAGAAGAACGCTGAAGAACTGGGGAAAGTAACATCTTAAACTAGTCTAATGTCATCTCCTGGAGCACACCTGGACTCCATCCATACAAACAGCAGTCATGCAAAGCCCTGCTCCAGAAATAGCCTGTGGCCTTAATTCAAGGGCTGGTATAGGCCACAAAGAATTAAGTGCGGTAAGAAGTTGTGCTCTACACAGTCCTATGGGAAGCTGTAAAAGTAGTAGGTCATATCTAATTCCTCACTCCAACACATGATTGATTGCTTCTTATTGTTTCATTTTGGTTTTGTTTGCTTGGCTTGGACTCTTTTGTTTTCAAAATTTCTGAGGTGCAAAACAAAATTCCTTCACTTTCATTAGGAAAAACTTTAGGCTGAGGCTTTGTATCAAAATAATGTGAGAACAAACACCACAGCTTTATATATAGGGATTATCAGCTATTCTATTCATTATTTGTATTATGTGGCATTCTTGGCATGTCGACATACAATGCTGTAAACAGGCAGGAGGAATGGTAACATTTCATAATGACCCTTGTACCCAATACATTCTTATGCATATTCACAGGGCAAGTAATCACTGTTACTTTACTGATGAAGTAAAGCAAACAAATTTAGACTGCTTATAAGGAAAACATCACTTAATTGCAACAATATATTAGACTGTGAGATGGCTTTCCAAGGGGAAAACAGGAACCAGCCTGAATAATTTAAAAAGAACTTACATAAAGTTCTGGAAAATATAATGTACAAATAAGAACATTTTGGCAGAAGATGGAGCATATGCTTAACACATCCTTCTCTTCTTGATTATGTTTTTATAATTTTGAACCAGATTATAAACCTGGAAGTTAATATCTTCAGCCACTAAGACCTGCAAATTTGATCTCAGTGTGAGTCCCATTTAGAATGGGACTGTGACAATAGGAAGCTGTAAGGCAGAATTTTATAACAGGAAAGCACAAAGTTAAAGTTGTTTCTTAATTTCAAAAAATTGAACAGGTTCTTCTCTGGTATAGGCTTATTTTGAAAACTTCTAAGAACCTGAACTGAGTCAAAAGTGGTTTGGGGGTAAAGTTGTAATGTTATGAATTTAGGTGAAAATTTGCCATACTCAAATAAAACCTAATTTGACAGTATACTTCAATTTTGCTAAAAGTCAAGCCAGAGGGATAAAAATATATATGGTCCAAAACTAGAACATACACAATAAGTGTTGAAAAGCCAACATATTGAATTTGTACAGATGTATCCAATACTTGTAAAAGACCAGTACTACAGTTCCTTTGTATCAGTAATTAAAGATACAGCGGTAAGAAAATATTTAGAGAGCTGAAAGAATGCAAAACTCAAGCAGAGTTCATAAAAAGCCTTAATAATCTTGATTATTACAACATATTCATTCATCTGTGGGATTTTTTGTTTTGGTTTTGTTTTGTTTTGTTTTTATTTGCTTGTTTGTTTGTGGTTTTGTTTTTTGTCTGTTTTTGGTTGGTTGGTTGGTTTTGGTTGTTGTTGTTTGGGTTTATTCTTTGGTTGCTTGTTTTATTATAACAGTGACCAAAAAAATAAAACAGATTGTAACTGTCACTGGTTAAAATTTAGAACTTCAGAAGTGTCAGAAAGGATTCTTTCCATCATATTTCCACATAACATTTTAGAAAACAGAAACTATCCCCATGCTTTACTGTTGTTGCAGGATTACAGATCCTTCTGGAAACTTGAAAAGTAAGCTAAAGTTATGACTTCTTCTAAAGGTTTATAGTCTAATTTAGCTATTAACCAAAGAAAAGTCAACATAAAAATAAGGCTAGGGATAGGCAGAGAGGAAACATGAGAAAAATCTGTTAGTCTTCTTTCTTGTGACAGATTTGCTGTATGTTTTCTTTTTAAATCTACGGGCATTACATAGCCATAGTTATAGCTGTGGACATTTTTTTCATAATTGCTTAGTTAAAACTGTAAAAATGACCAGAAAAAATCAGTAGAATTTTTTTTGCTTTTCTTTTAAAAATGCAGAAGGTATTTGCCCCTATAGTTGCAAATAATCCCTGTGTTATAGTTTAAGTTGATTTTTTTTCAGATTTTTCTCAAGGCTACCATTTTCTGGGAACAAAATATTTTTAAAATTATTAACTATTCTCCAAAATTCTTTAGAATTTTTCTGCTTTAATACTGAACCTCTGACATGTCTATGATCATATTCTGGTGATAATATCTGCAAAAGGACATAGGTTCATTTAAAGTTACAAAAGACTTTGTGTTTCCATTTCTTCTTCTTTTTTATCAAGGTATATAAAATTAAAGTAAGCCATGATTAATACACTTTGCTATAAAGACGGAGCATTTTTCTATGATCAAGAAAACCATTTTAGTATGACACAGACATATGAAAGGAGTGACAGTAGGGAAAAAAAATTGTAATAAGAATTCTATTGTGGTCCTTATTTTAAATTCACTTGGAAATATTGAGCACCATCTCAAAATAGAAGTGTTAACATGCATGTTGTTTATAATTCTTGAGTAACAGAGAGACTGGAAGGTCAGGAAATCTCAAGTTATGACACTGATTCCTTTCTGATCCATTCTATTTCTGCCACTCACAATTTAATCATGTAAGAGTAACATCTATTAAAAATAAAGATGAGTGAAACAAATTGCAAAAATAACTTTAGCTCTGAGCAGAAGGCAGGGACATACACAATTATGAAGAGAACACTCAAAAAGCTAAACAGAACACTATTGGTATAAGATTAAAAACAAATGCTTTCAGCAACTTGTCCTGGGCAGGGCCAAATATTCTGCACAGATTTCTTTAATTTCCCTTTTGTTATTGAGCTTCTTTTTGCTGTCCAATATCTTACCTAATAATGAGAAAACAAATAGTAGCCCTTAAGTAAACATGATCACATGAACCCTCATGGCTGTATATGAATTTGCGAAACCAAACTCAGTCTTTCTCATGTATGCAAATAAATAATTGATTTCCTGACATCAGTTAGTCTAGGAAACTGTGGTCAGCCCCACCTCTTTTACTGCAGGCAGGGCAGAGTCCTAGTTATGCCAGCTGGTCTCCCTGTAACAGTAACAGTTATTGAAGTAGAAATTAGCTGGACTTTCAATCTCTGATCCTAGAGTTAAAATACTAATAATATGAATATTTCTGCTATAATTTATCATTCATTATTAGTAATGAATATTACTAGTACTACTATTAAAAGTCACTACTTGTGGTATGGAAGAGAATAATAAAAGACTGAGACCAGCATGTAGCTTTTCTACTTAAATATTACAAATTGTCTGTTGATGTGTGTGGCTAGCACCAGTGGTGCACAATTCTCCTTTGGTTTTGGGTTGTGAAGTTTCTGTTATGGGATTATAGGAGACGAAAAAAATGTGCATTGAACTGCATGGCAGTAAAACTGTACTTCAAACAGCAAAGGAAACATTTTTGTTGCATGTGGTTTGTCATCTCCCTTTCAGATCTCAGCAGGAATATTTCAAGAAAAGCATTGTTAATGTTAATTGTATTATTTCAATTTCAATCAGGATCAGATCTAATAAGAGCCTAATATGTCACAAAAACCAAAAATGTCTGAACCATGGAGAAAAAATAATCAGCATTCAGAATATATGAGGGTAGGTGCTGTTGGGGAAGTTTTCAGAGACTATTTATCAAAACTTTAAGCACACACATGCCCAGTTCTGATGCCTACTGAACATGTTCTGATAGAATATTTATCAAAATTGGCACTATGATTGTTTGTAAGTATGAAAGTCCCTCTTTTTAGAGAGCTAAAAATGTTTTAATTATCTCATAGATTCATGTAGGAAAAAGGTCCTCTGTCACAAACTATTTACAATTCCAACAGGAACCAATTCAATTTCGTTTATTTTATACCAGCTGGATTGATCATTCTGAGATGTTGCTCAGAAAGCAAAGCATTTTTCTTTAATAATGGGATATAAGCACCTGGCCGACTGAAAACCTCACAATTAGTCATGTCTTCAAGTACTCTGCTGAATACTAGCACTTGAATGCTTTACTGAAGTAGACCTTCAGAATAAACTGAATCTGAATCTGAATTATTTCTGTTGATATCCCATGCATAAAAAAGAGTTAAAGAATCTGATTTTGAAAAAAAATATGGTTTAGACACTGGATGTTTAAATGAAAATTAATGCACTTTGACAGCCTTGGGGAGTTCTCTGAAATTCAGATTTTAAAGCAAGATATTTGCATTTAAAAATAGTCTTTATTTAAATATTTAAAATAAATCCCCCAAGAGCTGAGTTCGCATATAGAAATTTTGTTTGAAATTCATACATGTTTGTATGTATGATTGCCATTTGAAAGAAAAGCAGGCATTAGGAATAACATTCTCTTACTGCCAAAAGCTAAGTCTGTTAGAGCCATCATTTGGTCCACCAGAAATGCCCTGCTGCAAACAGGGCTACTTTGTGTCTGTGAAATAGGAAATGGCCGTACTGAAAAAATCAGCAACTACTCAACAGCATTTTCTCTGTACACTGCTGCCTAAATAAGGAGAATACCCACCATCATTTACAACAAATAGGCTTTGGAGGAATGTAACAAAGGCTAGTCCAAAGTCAGGAAAAAAAGGGACACTTGAAAGACAATTTCTAATATGATAATTATAAATTATAAATTATGCATTATGTATAATAATTTATATTTCCATAAATTATATATATTATGAATTTATAATAATACATTATTATTAGGTGACAGATGAAATAATTACTTTACAATTGCAAGTGTCTTACTTGAACTTTGGTCAGTTAAATATTAATGAAAATAGCAAGCAGATTAAGTATTTGTTCAGTGAGTGGACAATCTATGGAGAATGACGACTTCATATGTCGTAGCCAGACATTCCTCCAGACAGGTCCAGTTCCTGTTCTGCCTTAATACAAAATGAAAAGAAGAGTTTACACACAAGAAGAAAGGCTAGGAAAAATAAGCAGTCATTATGTATGGTAGTCAGTATTGTGGAACCATCTCTAAAATTTCCTTTAGGATATACATTGTCATTAAAATTATTCTGTGAAATGTAGGATGGAAACATTGCTATTCCAAGGGTTGGCTCTAGGGGACTGCCTGTATAAGACATGACCTTGCTATCTGATCAAATCCTAGTCAAGGAATTCTTGAACATGTTTTTGGCTGAATGCAGCTAAAAATTTTCTGAACTATAACTGTTTAGAGGTACATCCATTTGCTGAGTAAAAGGAGCAAAAATGGAGGGAATTAAGTGGTTTTGATCCCTTCTGAGGTGGTCTGTGCATCCTTTAAAACAGTGAGTTGGCACCAAGAAAGGACTTTTCAAACCTTGCTTTTTCAGACATATTTGTCATGCCAATGTTAAATACAGTTTAGAACTTGGAGAGATGTGGAAAAAAAGCCTTATGATATAGTTGCTGTATTATAACATTGAATTTCTAAAGCACAACATGTTTTTTTCTGTGGTGGAGCTAGCCAAGCTTCTCACTGCCAGGTTTCCATGATCTCCTAGGGTAAAATAGCAATAATGTAAGAGTGAGTCCTCGATTCTGTAACTAATAAGGACCCAGAGAACTCAGAGGGAGGGTAGATCTACAAAATTCACCTGTGGAGGAAAATGGGACAACTTCTGCACACTCCAGAAAAACATTTCCTTATAGAGCAAATGTTCTAAACTGGCTCTTTGTTTGGTTTTGACACAGTGCTTACCAGCATAGCAGTGCAGCCTGAAAGAATGTTTTTGCTATCACATGCATAAAAGCATCCAACCAAAAATATAATGAATGCATGCCATATATACATAATACACACATTTGTATATATATGAGGGTATATCCTATTTTTGTGACCAATTCACAGTCATGAATGCATACATGTGTGCAAGCATACGTGTAATTTTGATTTTCTGTTTCTGAAAAGCCACTGTAGGAGAATTTTATTAACAGATAGTAACATGTGGGCCTCTCAGATGTTTCATACAAATGTTTCACTTCATTTGTGTTCAGTGGGACATTCAGAATATAAAAATCCAGCATAGCTCTCTTCATAAATATGTAGATGCATTGAGCTTTCTAGGACAATATTTATTTTTTTTTTAATTTGAAAATTTCATTCTGCCTACTTATTTTCTTATTTTGTTCAGTTTAGTGTCACAAAATTGTGTGATAATGATCAGGAATTCTGAGTGTTAGGCTCTCTTCATGAAACACTTTTTTCCTTCCATTTTCCCTAACTGAAAGTTTTAGTTGTTCAACTGTGAAAGTGGAAGGAGAAATGGTAGCACACAGATGAAAAATAAGTTCTAAACAATTTGCTCCATGATTCAGATGAATGGTATGAGGAAAAATCAAGAGCCAGTAGCAGCAGAAGAAATAGGAACTGTACGGGATATTAAAATGTTCAATATGTCTGCGAAAATACTGATATTGTTGCACTCTTTCTGTTAATTACATTTGGGTTCCCACATTTTTCCTTGAGACTTTTCCTGCTCATTGATTTTATAGAAGGAGTAAAACCTTTAAATGGCATCAAAAACTAACTGAGAACTACATGAAGAGTTTAGGTATAACGAAGTTACACAGACGATAAACATATTCACTCATATATAAATCACTGCAACTGGTGAGCTATTTTGAACACTACAGATCAAAAATCCTAGGAAAAGGGAGTTAGCGCTGCTATTAAAATCATCATTTGCTATCAAGCAATGCAAGAAATAGGAGAGTATCACGCTTTGCAGTATAGCTTAATGGAAGAATGCATTTAACCACACCAATTGATGGGCAGCTCCTCCTTTTTACCAGTTTTCCATTTCTACACAATCCATATAACTGGACCAATGTCTTATGATGCAAATTTTTACATGTTTATATTTTCAGTTACAAAATATGGAATTCTATATATTATTATATTGTTGTAAGAGCTTTTTTAGAAATTTTAGTATTCTGACCTAAGAATGTTTGACTTTTCTTAACTTAAAAACTTAGTGAAATATGAGAGAGGTTTTAGTCATGATGCATTGCCCAAAATCAGGAAACATTTTTCCACTTTGAATAAGTGAAGTAAAAAGTAATCTTTCTTCCCTAGTAAATCAGTCTAACTCTACTTATGAGGGGTTGAAGGGCTGATTGCAGATGAGAAATCCTTGTATTTCAAACAGAGTGAATATATGGCAGGGAACTGATGATAAGTCTGAAAGTGTGAGGTATAATCCCAGAGTGGATCATTGACAATGATGGAGAAGAGACAGCCAGAAAAACATAGGTGCCAAAGGAAGAAATGCTGGCAAATAACTGAGAACCAAACTACTGTCATTTGTGGTTCGGTTTTTGGTTCCTTCCTGTCATGGAAGCAACAAGTCCCCTTGTAGACATGACCCAGTAAAACAGAGAAGATGGAAAACTCACGATCTGTCCCTTGTGGCTTCAAAAAAATCCAAGGAATGTTTGGTAGCAGCACAGTGTTTAATCTTTGTTTGCCTTCAAAATTCCAGTTCTGGTCATTGCATTTAGCCCAACTAAATTACTTACATGTTTTCAATTGGCAAAAGTTATTCTTCACTTCCTTTTAATTTAATTACAGAATTTCTCTGTTGTGGAAAACCTATTTGGGAGGGTCTTTTTGTGCCAAAAGTGGCAGTATTTCAGGTGAAACTGAATTTCATCACTTCAAAATATTTCTGAATCTTTGTGAATTACAGCCCCACACAGACATAGCAATAAAAGAAAAATAAACCAATTTAAAATTAATGTTGACTGTATTTTGAGTGCTCAAAAAAGGCACAGTTACAGCTGTCTTTTTATTATCTAGCAATTTCTGAGGAACCTATTACATATTTGATTCCAATATTCAGTTGTTTTTTTCATTAAGTTCATTGCTGTTAATGACTTTGGATCATATACCTCAGAATTTTGTTGTGGTTTTGTTTCCTTCCATTGGCCATTCATTTTCAGAGTCACATATCCAGCTATTACTATGGTGGCCACATCTCAGGTATTAATACTAAACTTCTCCATATGACTTTGGCAGATTGGCATTTTTAAATTGATGTTAGCAATCTGGAAAATGTATGCACTGCTGAAGTCCATTACCAGCACAGACAAAGGACTTGTTTGAATCGTAACATGGGCTTATTGTACTCAGGATGAGCAGATGGTTTTGAAGGAATCCAGGACCACACAAACTTTTTGTGTGTTTTTTGTAGATTGTCTCCTACACTAATACCAGGCATTTGAAAGGGGACACTGAAACAGCCAGGAGCTTTTTGTGTGGTATCATCCTGAGACCACCTAATTGCAGTGAGGATGGTGGATTTAGATTCACTATGTAGAACTCCACAACTCAGATAATGAGTACCTAATGGAAGTACTAGGATATCACCACTTTTGTTCAGTAGCAGTCGAAGCATGAATTCTACAGGCATTTATTGGGAGTAAAAACATCTTCAGGTTCAGCAATTTTTTATTTCTTTTAATTTTTTGCAAAGAAACATGAATTGACTGAGCCTAACCTCTTATGTCCTGCCTGTCCAGCAGGTTGTGTCGCAGGCACGTTTCTGTCTCCAGCTTACTGTCCCTCTTGCCCATTTTTGTTACTCTGACTCAGCAATTTTCCTCATGCTTATCCTTCTCACTTCATCCTTCACAGTTTCCATGTGTCTTTTCCACATAAAGTCTCTCCTCCCTGGTCAGCTCACACCTGTTCCAGCCGTAGCCTGGGTGTACAGGTGAGGCTGCCCTTAATTGTCACTGTTTGCCAGCCCTGAGGGCACCAGCAGGCCCTGCTGTCCCTGTTCCCAGCCCAGGGCCCCGTGTCAGACTATCCATCACTCAGACCCTGCCCCAATAATGCCACAGCAGGGCCTGTCTCCAGCTCCCCACAGTGCTGTTCTGCCTGGCCAGGGGCCCTGAGCTGTGCCCATACACAGCCCCACATTCTGGCATGGCCCCAGAGAGGTGCCTGCTGCTAGGGCTGAGACCACCCTGGACCCAGCCCTGCCTTGGGCCATGCCTTGGGGAGTCCCTTCATCCCCAGCTACCGCCCCTGTGGAGCTGCTGGACCCCACTCCATCCCAGCAGCACTGATTTCCCCATAGGAGTGTCATGGGAACCCCATTTAAAAGGCTAACATTTTTTCAGCCCACAGCTGCTGCACATTCAGTGTAGGCAGAACTTTTAGGAAACATTTTCCAACTAGCAAATATCTGTTTCAGTTTAATGTACTAATTGTGCCTTCTGAAATTTTTGTCATTTGGACAAGCTATGCATTTTGAACAGTTAGGAATAGGACATCCTGCATCAAAGCAAGGCAACACTTCAGCATCTTAAATAGCAAAGGAATTTATCACTTTGGACATGAAAAGCTTTTGCAATTTTCTCCCCTCACTTGCCCTCAGAAATTGCTGAGCTGTTTTGACTGAAAATTCCCCAAATAGCTCAAATAGCAGATAACTGCATGGAAGGCTTGTAACTATAATTAGAAAAAAAAGCAAAACAACAAAACCTGAACTGGAAGTTAGAATTTGGCAAAGTTGTAACAAAGTACAACCAACTGGAAAGGGTCAAAGCAACTGGAAGAATATAGGTGGTGCTCCTTGCCACACCTATAATACATGCAGCTTATTTTTCTTAAGCTAAATTCATCCATTGACAAATTTATGAGCTGCTGAGTGTTGTGTCTGGGCTTCAGAACACTTTGAATTAATACAGGAAAGCCTCTTTTACACTGAGCATGAGACTTGTTTGAAATTCTGGCTATAGCGCATTTTCCAAAAATTGTTTAAAACAATATAGCCCTATAAACACTGGCTAACCATACTTGGACTTGCCTTTCTCCCTTTTATGAAAAGTGTCTCAAATAGTTTGCTAGTATAATCTTACAGTACATATGATGTTCAGAGGTAAAAAAAAAAAAATAGATTATATTCTTTGAAAATTAGATAATTTTTTTTCACCATTGGAAAAAACTTCTGGGACTTGAAGCCTGAAACTTTAGATTTTCTCAGAGTTACTTTTGCTCTGATGATTCACTGCAGTCACAGAACCAGAAGTATGGAAATTAATTCTTCCAATCTCGCTCATTTTTCTCTTATCCCTGGGTATCATGACTGTACTTCCCTTTCTTCTCCAACCCATTGATCCTTGTCTCCTGAACTGCCTCTGATACAGCTCCCTTTTTTTTTGTGTATTAGAATAGCTTGAATGTTGGTAGACTGATCATTCCATGAAGAAGGGAGAAAATTCTTGGTTTTCAATCAATTGGTACAAATGAATAATGCCCACTCTTGCTGAAGGGAAGTATGTGTGTACAGCTGGTCACAGCTGTGTTTCAGAACTCCTTAGGCAGAAGGGCATATATCTGTTTAAAACTGACACAGACTCATCTTATTCTAAATCTACCTGTCTCACACTCCTTCAAAACCTGAACATAGCCCAGACAGCTTGTTGTCTGTTGCAGTCTGGCACAGGGCCACAAATGTAAAGAGATATTCTGTTGTACCATGAACTAATTTAGCCAGAAAAATGTACATATAGTGGTGATTTTAGGCATAGGTGGTAGACCAGCACTTTTCTAGGTCTGTTTTTTTGGGAAATCTTGTCTGCGAACAATGCACCCAAACTGTGCATTTTCCCAGCTGACTATGTTAACTATGTTTTCAAAAGCACTCTTACTCCACTAATGGTGTCCAGAATCTGTCTGATTGTGTCTAAAGGACTGAGAGCTGTAAAGAGAGAAAGGGAAAGGTAGGAGACTGCTAAAGTTAAAGGCTAATGAAAGCAATGTGAGAGGGTGTTATGGCCTTCCACAAACACTGAGCAACTGAAGAGGCAATGGAAGGGATTAGTTGTGCAGCAGAGCAGTTTCGCCTGAGGTATGCCAGATGTCTGAACTGCAGTGGAGGACAAAGAACAACATTCAGAACTCACTGAGAGAATATGGTTATTGAGAATATCCTTCAGACTTTGCTGCCTCCCACACTACTTTGTGGAGAGAGGAGTAAATAGGATGGTTTATTCACTTAATGCCATCCTCAACATAACCCCAAACCAAAGTGTATTATTATTGTTATTATTATCCAAGATTAAAATCCTTCCTCTAGGAAACATTGAAATTTTGTTGTTTTTTTTTCTTACAGGGAATGCAGTTAATTACTGTGGTAGAAGCATTCTGCTTTGGTGCATTGATTTAGGTATGAAAATATTAATATCCTCCAAAGTCTTGACTTTGATGGTCTCAGTCTTTTTTCTGCCCTCATCAAATGTGGCAAATTATATTTTGATAGCATTTGTTAGAAGTATGTTACACAGGAATAATACTGTACCAGAGATACAAGCAAGATCTTCTGAAAACTTGCTTGAATAGCATGGCTGATGTAAGTGAGCAAAAAACTGGAACTACTGACTAGTGGAAACAGCAGTATTTTCACAGATGAAATGGATTTAGCTGACAATCACTGCTTTAGACTTTTTCCCTTTTTTTGGTTAACAGACATAAACTTGCTATTGTATTTTGTTAGTAGTAGGTTACTTTACAAAACAAATGCCAAAAAGCAAATACAGAAACAGAAAATGGGCTTGGATTTTTAGTTTTCATTCAAGGTCTTAAAAATGGGCTGCTCCTGTTGCACTACAGGAAAAGGTTCTAATGTGCTTTTATGACATAAAGCAGAAAAACGCAGGTGCAGCTTTTATCTGTCCATAAAAGGCCAAGACTATCTCTGCGTTCAATGGGAAGCATTCATAATGGAGTGACGTGCAGAAGAATTTTTATTTGTATCTTAGGAATGCATAACTAGAAATATTATGAGCAATTCCTTGACAGTTCCTATTCTGCTTAGAAAATATGCTAAGAATTTGTACAGTCTCTTTGTAATATCTTCCTGGATGCTTCAAACAGAAATACATGCAGGTCCAAATATTTTTTCTGTTGTATTGCTCATGCAGGCTGTTTTACTATCACAATATTACTAATGACTTTTATGTTACTGAATTCTATTTTAAGCACAAAATTTTTGAAACATTTGCTCAGAGGTTTAAAAAATATTAAGAGTTTGCAAGAGAGTAGCAATGTATATTCCCAGCATGGAAATGGTTTCCTTTAATAAATTTTTTCTCTACTATCTCTAACTATTATGGATCCATTGAGCACAAAGTTAAAATCAACACATTAGCCTGCTCTGCATATTCATTAACAAGGAACATGCAGTTATTAATGTGTGTGAACTTTGAAGGATTCCAAACTTTCTTTTAAAAATCTCTTTCCCTTACTTACAGAAGAACTCATATCATTCCCCCATCAGAAGAACAAGACTGAGTGAACACTGATTTAATTGGGAGCTGATGTTCATTAACATTAGTAAAAGTTTCTTCTGATATTTCTTCTTATAATGAAGAGCATTTCTTGGTAGTGCTATAGCTGGTCTGATTTTTGGTCAGTTTCAGTAATCAATAGAGAAGGACATTTTATTCTATTTGTTCAAATAAATCATACTCACAGTTAGTAGTTAACACTGTTAAGTCCTGTCCTTAAAAGTACAAATTTTGCTGCACTATGGTGTGACCTTCCTCGATTCTTTAAGGATTGGTTAGAAAAGAGCTGTGGTCTCTTTCCTCTGTGGGAAGGTAATTAATACCCTTTCACTGTACTGTGTTTTCTAGGGACCTTTGTTGCTATGATTCCTACTGTACTTAAACCATTTTTTCTGAATGATTATGGAAGATATTTCTAGATTTCTTGCCCAAGGGTGTGTTAGTTAAAAAAATGTTTTTGTTTGGTAGGTTTTTTTAAAATTTCTCCTTCTTAAATAATAGACTCTAGAATATAATAGAAAACATGCTATGTTAATTTTCCTTCTGAAATCCATTCCTGACTGCTTCAAGCTTCAAGAGACAGTTCAACTGTCTCTTCATGTCAGTAAAAAACAAAGAAGACAATGTGACAGAATAACCCTGGCCAGGTGCCATGTGCCCGCCAAAGACTATCACTCCCCTCATCAGGCACAAGGGAGGGAAAATACAAAAAAAGCCTCATGGGTTGAGATAAGGACATTGAGAAATTGCTCACCAGTTATTGTCACAGGCAAGACTGGTTCAACTAGGGGAAGATTAATTTATTGCCAATCAAACAAGAGTCGATTAATGAGTAATGAGATAATAAAAGCCAACATTTAAACACTTTCCTTCCACACCTTACCTCCACCCCTTCCTTCTTCCTGGGCTCATCTTCAATCATAATTTCTATAACTCCTCCCCTGCAGTGGCACAGATGGACAGAGAATGGAGGTTGAGGTCAGTTCATCATTGCTGTCTTCCTTCTCACTCTGCTCCAGTGTGGGGTCCCTCCTGTGGAAGACAATCTTCCAGGAACTACTTAGCATGTCTGCTCCCATGATGCTTAACATTAGACTGTAGTTCCTGATGAACTGCTCCAGTGTGTCTCCCTCCCATGTGGTGCAGTCCTTCAGGAACAGACTGCTCCAACATGGATCTCCCACAGGGGTCATGAGTCCTGCCAGAAATTCTGTTGCAGCATAAGCTCCTCTCCTAACAGATCCACAGTTTCCTTCAGACACCTGTTCCAGGAAGCTCTCTTAAATATATTTTCCTTGAGCCACTAGTACCATTTCTGATGGGCTCAGCAGCAGGTCCAACTTGGAACTGGTTGGTATTTGTTCTATGTGTCATAGGGGAAGTTTCTAGCAGTTTCTCACAGAAGCCACCCCTGCAGACCTCCCACTACCTAATGTAGGCAATTAAAGTAAGCACGAAATGCACCTATCTCTCCTCCTCATAATAGCCCACACTGAAAGGAAGTGAAATGACTCCACAGAAAGCTGCCTAGAAAGAAGCAGGTATGACTGTAAGAGTAGTTCCACCAATCATTCTTTTTTGACACAGTCTAGTTAGGATATTACAATTTAGGGTCAGTCATTTAATAACTTTGGCTGCTGTACACCTCTGCTGTATGAAGAAAAAGATCATCGGAAAAATCTTAATAGACAGCTGCTTTGACAGAATAACTTTGGGATGATGTAATGACTGAAGAAGCGAGGAACAGAACCTTAATTTTTGGATGAAAAAGTCTGAAACAGCCTAAGAACAATGCGTTGGTCCATGTCTGTAAAATTCTAGGAGAATATGTGTGTGTATATGTCTTGGAATATAAAGTAACTTCGACATGGGGAGATTAAAATGGCAGGAGGAAAGAAACTTTAGATGTAAAATCAAGGAAAGTAAATGAAATCATGTAAACTCTGAATAGAAGAGGCATAATTAAAAATACAGGGGGCAGAGTAAGTGTAGGCATCTTCAGTGATTAGAGCCTGGATTAGTGGGAAAACTGATGTAGAGAAAAGGACATGGGTATGTACATCTCTTAGTTACATCTCTCTCAATTTTTTTTCAGATTCCTGTGAAGAGTCTTTCTCTGCCTATTTGTCTCTATGTTTTTACATCCTTGAAGAGTTAAAATCCAAGGGGAAGTGGTGTGTGTGGAGGTCTAAGAGAAAGTGCATTTCCTCTTTGTTACACAATTTATGAGCAGGACGGAACCTTGGCCCTTACAAATAGGGAATCCATGTTT
Organism: Parus major; assembly: GCF_001522545.3. Lineage (NCBI taxonomy): Eukaryota > Metazoa > Chordata > Aves > Passeriformes > Paridae > Parus > Parus major. The sequence continues at coordinate 30,366,224 of NC_031774.1, read as the reverse complement.
CAGTCTGGAACTACCCAGAATCTCTCTAGCTGAATGAGAAATAGATGGTTTTTTAGGATTGTGAGACAGTCTGAAGTCATGGATGCCATTTCCCATTGAAAACCCAGGATATTTCTGGGAAACGGCATGTGTCCAGTAAACTTTCTCCGAAGGGCTTGAAAACTGGAACTGTTCTCCAAGTGTATATTCAGAGGCCCCTGCCAAAATCCTGTATCTGGAAGTTGTTCAAACTTTGCAGGCTCTAATGATCCTCTGAGTCAGTAAAGTAGATTCCAACACAGGAGACTGAGTAATGTCTCTTTCTACCATGAACTTTCTCCTGTGGATGTCTGTGTAGATCTGTAACCAATCCAGTTATTAAGTGACATATTTGCACTTGAATGGAATAATCACTTGCTGTTTCTTACTGATACTGCCTGATGTCCTCTTTCTTATATGATGTCTTTTTCTAGAGGCAACTAATTTCCTAATTTTTTGCCTAACCACATCATGCATGGTGGTTTTTATTCATGTAGTAGGGAAAGCTTTCCCTATTCATGTGGTAGGGAAATCTCTTGCTTTCCTTTATCATTGGGAGTTTCCCTCTAAGTGCACTCTGAGAAAAGTGTTACTACTTAGAAACAAGCTTGTTGGAAAAACACAGGATGGTTTAAGCTTGTGTTAGAATAAATCAGGCCTAACTTTTTTGAAAACTTCTTAGGCTTACTCTCACCCATCATGCTGTTAAACATTATCAAAAAGCCCATTCATTGGAAATGCAAGATGATTAACAGGAAAAGGAGAAACGAGCACTTTTTACAGTTCCATAGCAGCCATAGCAGTGCCCAAATTTATTTACATGTTTTATTTCAGTATTCAGTCAAAAATTTGTGTTTGGTTTGTATCAATCCTGCCTGAGAATGGACAGAGTGTAATCACAATATGTCATCCAGGCCTCAAGTTATGTTTTTCTATGAAGCTGTTGTGACTGGGCAGGTACAAGTCGATATGCCTGATATTATTCCCTTACTAGGTTGCTTATTAGTTGTCTTTCTAAAAAAGTTGGAACATATTAAGGAAAAAATTTACAGGTACTCTAAAAGAGTTGCTTAGAACAGAAGACTTTTGATAGAAAATCACTACCAATTATTCATAATGATTGTAATTTTTCACGAATAGTTTTGATTCTGAAATCTTCTTACATGTTAAGTGAGTTTGCATTTGGTGGAATTACTCATGAAATGCACTGAGAAAGATTATGATCGGACCCAGAATCACATCACTCTTTTTCTTCTCACTCAAACTTTGTAAAATTTCTCTTTAGTCAGTAATGTAAGAGCAAGCCTTAATTATTTGCATTTCAGAAATTTAAAAGAGAATGATATGATACAGTTTCAAAGTTCCTTAGATAAGACTTGTATTATCTCTTTTGCCCAAGTGTCAGTGAAACCAATGTTTTCCTGTATAACTGTATAATTTGGTCTGCTGTGCTCCTTGTCCAAACAGGGTTTAAGTGGCCTAGTGAAATAACTTACAGGACTTCTTGTACTGTATTTGCTTTGAGCTAGAAGGCACTAATTTTGTGGTATTCCAGAACTAAATTCACAAGTAGCTCAGTCAAGTTTACAATAATTGACAATTGTCTGTATGATGGCCAGTTTCACTACTGACTTACAAAGAACTAAGGCAACCTGGGACTGGGTACTTGCTGATAAAGCATGCACATGTACAAATGAAGGGAGAATTTCGGTTATGTTCAATAACAATACTTCATGAACTAGTGAAGCAAAATGGAAATTAAAAATAGCCTTACCAAAAAATATATTTTTTTCCAAACAAAAGTATATACAACCTTTCCCCTGGGACAAATGAAGAGAAACCTAGCAGTCCCATCCTTTCAAAATACTGATTTTCCAGATCTAGCCTAGATCTGACTCTGAGCCAGATAGAGGTGAGCTGGAATTCATGCAGTGCAGCACACAGTGCATGAGAGGTCAGCTTTAGGCCTCTATAACTCTAAGAAAATCTGATATATATAAGAATACATCTACTGTTTAATGCTCTAGAACATAAAATGGTCCTCAGACAGAGTCATGCAGAAAACCAGCTCTCATTACCACTTTCCATTCAGACATGCACAGTAAAGGGCTTTGTATAATACCATGAATGATCTGGCAGGACTTGCAGATATGACTCCAACTGTAATGCATCTTGGTCGGTTGAATTGAGCCAGACTCAGCTTCATCTCTCTCAGCCTCCAGTAAAATTTCAGTAAATGGTAATTTTCAATAGTTACTGAGACTTTGCCAACTATTCTGATGCAGATTGCCTCACATCCCATGTAAAAGGCACATTGGCTGGACTGTGGATTTCTATGGCATGGAATTGTTCAACTCGTTGCTGCATCTGCCTGTAACTATTTGTCTGGTCATACAGAGGAATGTGCAATCCTCTCCTACAAACAACTAAGAATTACATTTTACAGTTTTTGTCTCTAGAGTAGAAGGCTTTCTTGAGAACAGATTTAAAGGATGGAGAACTAGACTATAAGAATGGAAAGAAATAGATTAAAAAATTATAAGTTTTTGGAACTTCTGAGGTTTTTCATTAGAAAGGCATATATTTGAGAATAACAAATATAATTTTAAAAATGGAATTGTGGGGCTTTATTATTTGGGTTAAATAATAATGGATAAGCAACATCATAATCTGTTATTAGTCATATCTCTCTGATCCAAAGCACAGGGTAGGGTAGAAGTTTGAGCAGTCTTTGCTTTGGAACAGAGGCCCTATCTGTCTATGTGTTAGCCAGAACATACCAGTAATACTGATTGTAGTATGTCAGGGGTATTCCACTACAGCTGACAAAGACACAAGGCCTATCAGTGCTCAAAATGAAGTGATACTTTTCCTAAATTCAATGTTTTTCCTGTAATCAGCTGAAGTACTGTTCAAGTATCTGATCAAGTAAATTTGCTTTTTTATCCAGGTGCTACACTACATTTTTATCATCCAAAGGGTATTTTTTTTTCCTCTTTCTCTTCTATTGATATATAACTGTTGTTTAGGATCAACTGAACAAAACATGATCTCAACTTTGGAAAGTCATAGCTGAATGTTATAGAGTCACTTAAGTCTCATAGGTTATGGTTAAGTCTTCATTTTTGTAGATACATATTTATAGAACAAGTAGGATAACATACCACATCAGGAGAACAAACCATACGTCTTTCTTGCTGCTGTCACAAATGCCACAATACGGTGTAACACCTAGTTTTGAAAACAAATCTCTTAATGACAGGAAGAATAACTTCATTTAGGATCTAGTAAAGAAACTGCATGATCTTTGGCCTTTTAGTGGTATGTCAAAATTATAGACTATGTTGCCAAGGAAGCTCCATCGTGGCTTGCAAGCTTCCAAATTATTCGTCGTGTTTCTGACCTTAAAACATAATTCTGCTCATGCTTTAAATAAAGATGATCCTATTTAGGACGTTAAAAAAACACGGAGTTGTGCTAGAACTTTGCATGTGCATTGTTTCGTGTAAATTTATCCAGCTTTAATCCATATCATAAATAGATGAAACGAGCAAATAAATTGCATTGTAATCTGATCTAAATCATCCATGTAGCTGAGGGGAAAAAAAATGAAGCCTGTTAAGTAATCTTAGTGTTAATACTGTTGGATACAGCTTTGTCTGACACAGCTGGGAAATGTTCGCAAAGTGCTACTTTTGCCAAGGGCTGAGTATTACTTTTGTGATAAATTGAACATGAGTTCTTGTTTTTTCAGTTCTTTGTTAAGTCTACTAGGCTATTCTGCCTCTAAATGTTTGATCATACAAGGAAAATATTGTGAAGGCATTCAAGTAACAATAGGAATAAGATGCTTGCTTTCTCAGGAAGAATAATTTTTGCACATTGTTTGCAATGTGCAAACAGCCACACCAGAACTTAACTGCCATCATGGTAGGTGTCATATCAAACCCATCTAATTAGGATACAACAATATAATAAACAAAAGTCACTCATGTAAATCTGATCCTAAATCAGTAGCAATTCTAGAAGTCCCTTCTGTGGTGACAGTCATACACTGCAGTGAACTGTAGCTTATATTCCATGTCTTGCTTTCACACATAAGCCTGCTGAAAAAGTGGAGAGAACCTGGGGGTCTTATGGCATCTTTTTGAGGCAGTTTCTCAACTGATGGAGGTAAAGAAGTGTAAAGCCAAACTGCCCTTATTCTGTTAGGTAATTCTTTCTCTTGGCATGTCCATACTTGGGAGAAAGGCAATTGAGCTTCTTCATGCAAAAGGTTAGAATGTGACACTCCTTGCTGGTCAAAAATAAAAAGTAAAAATAAAAGAGCAAAAATAAGATTTATTATGTTTTGAATCTGCTACTGGGTGTATTATTGCTGTGTTGTTTTTCCTTTCCAATCAAAGTCCAACAGATTTTTATTTTTGTGTGGCTTACCACAAAAAGTAATACTTTTTTTATTTTCTTTACTGAAAGGGAATGCAAAAATGAATCATTTTTAGAAACTTTTTGGTTAAAAATAGATATGTCCCAACCCTTTTTCTCTTCACGGTATGTGAAATCTGGTCAAAGCGTAATATTTTTGCCTACTGTTACCTAGATTAAATTTCCCAGGGCAGACAGAATGTTGGAAGCCAGAAAAGGAGTATCCTCCTGCCGCTTCATAAACAATGTCACACCTAGCTGGGAAAGACAGAACTTTATAGGAATCCTGCTTTTAGTGGTGTGTCCTTATTTCCCCTGTTTTTGCTTTCAGTACTGCTATTGGAAAGTTGCATGGACTATTATAGTGACTATGGTATAACACGTATGTTTGAAGTGTGTACATATCACAATATGGTTAAACAAAACACCGTGAGGAGAGAGGAACAATTAAGATGAGGGAAAAAAACAAAAAGGGGGAAGGCTATCTTCAGAAAAAATCAAGCCACTATCCCTAAAAACAACATTGCCTCAATTCAGGAAAAAATCCAGTGTAGGTTTATGTCTCTAACCCCTCTTTTTCATAGTACTAACTAAAGCTGCAGTTTCTGATTTTTAGATCAGTTGCATGACTGTTTTGACTAGGTCAGAAGGTAGCTTGAAAAGAGGAGTTGGGATTGATTCCATCATTTGTATTGCTGCCCAACGAATTTTTCTAACCCCAAAAATACCTTACAGGGAAACAGCCTGTCACCCAAAACAGACATTTCTTTTGTGCACAGTGACACCAAAGATGTGGTAGGAAACTATCTTCACATCTGTCCCATGTTGACTTGTTCCTGAATGAAAACATCTAGTGCACATTGCTAACACCACTGTATTAACAGCTGGAATTTCCTTGTGTCTAAGAAGAATTTTCTTGGTATCCTCTGAATAACAGCTACCATATTCAGTGCTTAATGTAGTCAAACTATCAACTACACAAAGATGTGATAAAATTAAGAACTGTGATTAATTTCTGAAACAAATGCTTTATTAATTTTCTGAACATGTGTTATTAATGCCATATCTAACAGACGAAAAAACTAGTAGGACTCTTGTAAATAAAATTTTCCAGTGAAAAAAATTTTAACATTTCTATCATGACAAATCCTAATTTGAGTTGAAGCCCTTAGTTTAGAAACAAGATAACAAAGAAATTTACAGTAAAAGTAAATCTGCTAGAACCTGAGGTAATCCACTAGGTATTTCTCCTCATTACTTCATAAACATTTGAGTTTTAATATATATATATATATATATATATATATATATATTTAGCTCTGTGTCAAGTAACTGATAAATTTTGCCTCTTTATTGAATCTATTTATACCTAAAGAACCTCCAGTCACAATTTTATTCAAATACAGATAATCACACTCTTTGTCTAAAAACCTCTTTGATAAGGTATCACAGTTATTGCTCTCAGTCTTCCTTCATATTTCTCTGGTATTTCTTTATATTTTCCCTGTCTTTTAATTCTTTTATAACTTTTTTTTTTTTTTTTTTTTTTTTTTAATGGATGGGAGGGAGGGAGAAGAAAGGAGGGACCAAAACTTAGTAAGTTATCTAGGTTCATACCAATACATATCCCAGAAATCCATGGAGACTGATTCTAGGTATTTGAATTTTTAAATACACAAATGTAAACCTGAAGACTCTGCAGTTTCTTCTCAAAAAGCCAGCATAACAAACTGTGTAAAATCCAGGAATGGGAGACGTTTAGGGTCATAATGTCATATTTTTAGAGCCTTCCTATCCCTAAGGCTCGTGAAAGAATCCAGGGCTTGCGAGGCAGTAAGGCAGCATGCAATCATTCTCAGCTCTTTCTCTGCTTCAGACAGGTTCATCATACAGTACAGTGGCTATAACCAAAGAGCTCACCTGTTTATCCTGGTTAAAACATGCACATGCACAAAGGAGAAATTAGTTCAAGGACTTAATTCAGGTCATGCATAGAAAGGATCAAACATGCATTTCTAAATTCCAGATGAAAGTGTAAACTCTGACCTATTTACCTGTGTGAGAGCAATGAGGGTATTGCTGCATTAAATAAAAGCTGATCAAGTTTTAATATCTTGGACTGAGGTTTTAGCCATGGTGCTTACCTGTTAATTTCTTGCATGCAGACTACAAATTAAAACATAAAACCTCTTATTTATGGTCTGTAAAACTTTGATACCAGTGATGAACATCATAAGGAGAAATTTCAGAATTTCACATAAACTTTATTTATTTTGTTTGGATGCTGATAGGACCTGGAAAAGAATCAGAATAAATGATGATGGCACCTTTTTCAACAGATCTCTAGAAGCAAAATGCTTAAAGCAAAGTTTTTAACTGATTCAGACCTTGCCTTCACAAGACTGCTCTAATGAAAAATTTAATCACGTGCTAGTTTGACCACTTAAAGGCACAGAAGCTGATTTGTGAAATTCAAGCAATGGCAGTCTCCTCATGCTTTAGCTGAATTATTTTTTTCCCCTGTAAAGACAGAAGTTCTGTCTTTTTCTGGGGAGGAGTACATTAGGTAGCTCTATGCCTTATCATTCGAACAATCCTGACATATGTTCTACTAAGCATAAAGTTGCAGGTGTCTGGGATTCAATCCAAGGCTTCTGATAGTGTTTAATTTAACCATGCCTGTTCTGTTCCTCTGTACTTTGCACCTTGCAAGCAGGAGCACATCTTCATGGCTTAAGAAAACTCACACTGGCTTATTTGTCAGTTACTACAGCTGGGCAGCCTCATCCTGACTGCAATAGGGTCTTTTGAATGCATGGGAATGAGATACAAGTTCCTTCTCGACTCACTAAAAAGTTACCAAAATGTCAACATTTTAAGGTACATTCTGCAGGTTCCTGCTATCCCCAAAACTCCATTTGACTGAACAAACTCTTTTTGCTAGTACTCTGTAACAGATGTTGTTTAATGCAATTGCAGAAGAGCACAGCTGTTCTACATTTGACTAAAAACTTTTTCCAGAAAGTTACAGAAAGTTTTGTACTGAGCTAAATTCCAGTCTTAATAAACAAGTTAAATAAAATCTCCAAGAAGCTCCTTCATATCTTGATGCATTCTCAGTTGTCTCCAAATATTTCCCTTGTCACACTCCTTTCAATGCAAAACAATAACAAACTTATATTCTTGTTTATTACAGCTGCCAGCACTTAGAATTGTTCAGCAGCCACTGAACACACACTAGCTATGAAATCTGGGGTACCAGCACCTGGGGAAAAAAAAAAAAAAAGATTGTTTCTGTGTAGTTATTACTTGTTGAGAAATTTGACATAAAAAAATTCAGTGGTGGAAAAACATAACTGTGGCTCAGCTGTTCTGCTTGTTTGCACTGTCTTATTCTGCAGTAAACGAAAAAGATTTTAGTAGAAGAGAAGTAAATAACCGCATGTTTATGATTCAGTGTCATGTGGAGGAATGGTGTGGGGATTGCTGCCATGCTTTATCTGCTCCAGGGTGGCTTATTTGTGTTTCAAAACACTGAGATAACAAGTCTTCCAATATTCAGGCCAATAATCTTTTATTTTTCACAGAATAATTGCACAACAAAATTTTTGGCATTTGGACTTCATTGATTTATGTAAACTGACTTAGAATATTTCCTTCTTTCATAAACCAAGTTGCCGCTAAGTATCTCTGTATCAGAGATGATAGCCACAATAACCTCTGCTTAGCTGAATGAGAAATTTCCTTGAAAAAGAAATACTTGTCTTCTAGACTTGATACAAATTTGAATGTCCACTCAGTAGGAAATGTCACCATTTCATAGTTTTATTTCATTTCTTATCAAATCAAGTAAGTCAAATACATTTTTTCCTTTTGTTTGCAATGAAGCATTTCAAAATAGATATGCAAAAATAACTACAGCTTGTCATGTTTTTTTGGTTTTTTTTAATTGAAATTACATACCCCAATACTGACAAAGGAAAATGTTTTGATTTGGTTTGTTGAACTAACTAGAAATATCTCTTTTCATTTTCACATTGAAATGTGATTTTTTTGAGTTGTAAATTATTTCCTGGGTGTACAAATTACTTCTCAAGAATGGAAGCATTACCATTCTACACTCTGAGGTGGTGTCTTCCTAGACCTAGAAATTTTCCATGATGCATTAAAGTGTTTAACTGAATAACTGCATTGTATTATGTAGGACTTGGTCAGAGCCATGTTTCATGTGTGTGAATTAGATATGTGAGCTGTATTCTCAGGAAGTATTGTGTGCTGCAAGTTAGCCTTATATTTTTAAGCTTCTCTTATTTTGATCCTTCTTCTGTGCTTATTTTGTATTTTCTTTTCTGTAAATTCAAAACTATTTCCATCTCACTCTCACCTTTTCCTTTCTTTCTTTCCTCCTTCCCTCCTTCATTCTTTCCCTCTTTCACTTTCCTCTTTATCTCTTTGTTCTGTCCTTCAATCACCACGTGTAACTTCAGTATTGATGAGTAATGGAACTATTTGGCTGCCTTTCTTGCTAAATGCATGGGTTGTTGAAGCTCTCACTGACTCTGGTGTTCTGTAATAATATATCATGACAATTGTTTCAATATTCACTGGTACCATGGTTTTGTCTACTATGACCTGTTGTTGGGGTTTAACCCCAGCCAGCAACCAAGTACCACCCAGCCACTCAGTCACCAGTGGGATCAGGGAGACAATCAGAAAGGTGGAAGGTGAAAAGCTCATGGGTTGAAAGTTTAATAGGAAAAGCAAAAGCTATGCACACAGGCAAAGCAAAACAAGGAATTCATTTACCACTTCCAGTGGGCATGCAGATGTTCAGCAATCCTCAGGAGACTATGGCCCCATCACCTCTAATGGTGAATGGGAAAACAAACACCATCACTCCAAATATTCCCCCATTCCTTCTTTTTCCCCTCACTGTATATACTGAGCAGGATGCCACATGGCCTGGAATGTTCCTTTGGTCAGCTGGAGTCACTTGTCCCGGCTGTGTCACCTCCCATGCATCCCCCAACTTCCTCACCAGTGTGGCTGTACGAAAAGCAGAAAAGGCCTTGGCTCTGTGTAATTCCTGCTCAGCAATAACAACTCCATAATCAACTCTGTGTTCATCAGAAATCCAAAACCTAGCCTCGTACCAGCCACTGTCTACCTCAGCCAAAGCAGTACACCTGTCCAGATATTCTGTTCGCTCAATATCCCGGCATACTTCATTACAACTACTCTCAATGCTGCCTATTGACTTGGGAGGGCAAGATGGAAGAAATAGCACAGAGTCTTTCCCCAGATCTTGAGCCAGCCTTCTATACCAGTCTGTAGTTCTCTGACTATGGGGTCTCAAGACCCCATAGTCTTGGGCCCAGATTTCACAGTACCCTCTAGTTAACTTACTGATCTGTTACTCTACATTTCTTTCTGGAATCGTGATGGTTGTCTATAACGTGATACTTAGAATTAATAAAATATTGCCTGTTGCCAAGACTTACAGTCGCAATATTAATAGGCAAAACTGCAATAACCATTAGATTTATTAGATTCTGCCATGCGCATTTGTAATATGGAAACAAACATTTGGAATATAAAAACCACTCAGATGCACAAAATTTTATGACATCTATTTGAGTCAGTTTAGAATTACTGCTAAAATATTCCAACATGTGGAAAAGGACAGATTGTCTAATTTCAAACAACACTTATGAATAAGTCATAAAAACTTGGTTATATGGACTGAAGGAAATCTTAGCCATGGTCTCCCAAGGGCTAGTCACAACAGAAACGTGATTAAATCTGACCAGGAGCTTCTGTGTGACTGTATTAGAAAACTAAGCAATTAAGGTCCATAGTATTAAGAATAAGTTCTGTGACAAAATTATGTTTTTTAAAGACTGTCAGCTGTGTAGCATGTCAAAAAAGCATTATTGTTTTACAGTAAAGCAATCCAGTGGATAGATTACTATAGTATGCTGAAACACACAGCCATAGACCTGATGGTTCAAGAATTAAACATTTTTTTTACCATTAATTCTTGGGTAAGTAATGCCACATTAGTCTGCTTCCTCTGTTTCTTTGGTTAAAATGATTTTTCTTGCTGATGAAAAGTATTTTAATTAATTAGTAAACCTTCATCTCATGTGTTTGCTACTGAAAGAAAGAATATTGTGATGAGTGTAGAAGCTGCCTGGTAAACAAGTTTTAAAACACAAAGCATTATCCAGCTTTTGAAGCCAAAGGAGAACTTAAGCAAAAGTCAGAGCTCAATTCAGTGTTCAGTGAAGGAAATGCTCTTTCAGACTGCTGGTTTAAAAATCAAAAGGAGAATTTATCTGAGCTTTGTTTTTCTTATAAGTCAAGATCCTAAAAATATCAGGGCACTGTCACAAATAGAGCTGGGCAGTCTATTTTTAAGGAAAATTTATTTAACAAAACCTTTGTACTTTGTGACTGACCCTTTAAGTTCAGTGTCCACTCTCCTGCCTTTGGCAGGATCTCAGGAAGGGAGGGAAGCAGATGATAGAAAATGTCTGGATCTTCCAGAAGTACTCTTTCAGATCTAATGATTGGTAAAAGAGAAAGAAATGAGCAGGGCTATTTTAAGAGTCTGCTTGGGGCAATCTGGAAGCAAAAACTGATGGAAAAAGCAGTGGAAAGAAAACTCTCAGATGGAGAGATGTGTTACACAAGGAAGACACTGGAGAAAACTTGCTAAAAGTTTGACAAGTAGGTGAAATCTGAGGAATAAAAACTATGATAGCCAATGTTTTCAATGGCTGACACGAAAAATGGGAAACTGGAATGAAATCACAAATGGATGGTAGACTGCAAGAGCCTAAAAAGCATTTTCCTAGCAAGGGCTCCACAGGTCCTCAGTGTGGCTTTGTGTACATGTAACTGTGTAGAGACAACAAGGGTAGTGTTCACACAGGACTGTCACATCATGTTTTTCTGGGTGATCTGTGCCTCATAGCCAGCCTTCTGTCAGGAGGTATCCTCAGCTCGTAGCAGCTAGGCAGGACGAGGATCCTGTTTGGGGGCTGCCTTTGGGGTTGTTTCTGCTGCCTGACCAGACAGATGGACACACACTGTGCCTGGCCCGAGGCAGAGCACTAAGATGTGCCCTCTTAGCAGCCATCCTCACACAGCTTCCGCAGCACATCTGCTGCTGGGGCTGAGTCCTGGCTGTGCTGGAGCTGCTCTGAAGGAGCAGGGCAGCTCCAGATGGGGCCCCAGCAGCCCGTGTTGCCATCCGTGGTCTTTGCATGATGTCTCTGAAGGCTGAATGCAAGTTGGGCCTTCGTGTCTGCTGTGTAATGTTAAAAATATATTTGAGTGGCCCAGGAGGGGCTTGCTGATGGTTTGCCATCACCTCAGAGGCTGCTATTTGTTACTCTGTGTGTTGGAACTGGACTGGCACAGACTCTGTATCTGGTCCTTGGCTTGGGAATGACAGGTTGGCTGCACTTAGATGTTGAGTGGTTCTTGTGAATATATGTGAAAAACACTTCCTTTCTGTGAACTGCCTTCTGGACAAACCCTAGCTCATCTGACTATATAGATAATATATGTCATGGCATTTCACAGAGTTATTTTCAGAGAAGAAAAACAAAAGGCTTATGTACTTCATAAAGATATAAAGAGAAGCATTTTTTAAATAACTCTGAGTAGGTGATTTTCTTGAAATACACATATTGGCAGTTTATGTCACATTTTGTACTACACTTTCAGATGGGATTAAAAAAAAATCCAAATTCTGTGAGAATTTGGGACAAGAAGCATGATTAATGAGTCATTTAAACTCTAAGATCATATTTTAAGGAAAAAAATTCAAAAACAACAAAAAACACCCCAAAAAACCCAAAAAAGGGCACCAAAGAGAAAACAAACAAAGAACAACTCTAGAAGACTGTCAGTGGGAAGTATGTGTATTTCATTTCAGTAGTACTCGTTTTCATGTACACAGAAAACTGTATTTATTTTGCTCAAAAGAGAGAGGGAGGCAAAAACCAAGGTCATCGTGAAATTTAAAAGGAAAGGCTGCTCCAGCAAAAATATTAGTTCTGAAGAATATTTGAGTTGTCATAACACTGACACATTCTTAATAAATTTCAATGTGATGATGTTTAGACTATAAAGAGATTGGTCTGCAAATTGCTGGGTCCTGTATTGTAATGTCTTCTGGAATGAAGGGCAGAAGAGGTAAAAGAGCAGCGTAGGCCTCTGCCTACTGTCTATGTTCTATGAGCTATCTACATTTATAAAGAAGCAGATAAGGAATGCTTGCCAGTCCCGCTCTGCTGAGAGTTTATAACCTCTGTCAGGAAAACCTAATAGGCAGGTAAAAGGAGAAACATAGGAGAAACTATCAGGAATAGCCTGATATCCAGCTGCGTCCTATCAACCCTTTAGAATGCTATGCACTGTTTCCACATCATCTGGTAGTCTTTTCACATACCTAAATTCTCTGACTTTGTCCCTTTTTCTAATGGAGACAGACTATGGTTTGTGAGAGGTTCCCACAGATCCCTCAAAATCTGAAATCTCAGTAGATTACAAATCCTATTTTGTTTGGGAACTTCTGTTCATAAAATGAACAAGGCAATCTGTAATTTGTATTGTTGAGATAGCCCATTCTTATAATATTAATTGTTAACAGCCCATTGTTAAAATAATAATAAGAAACCACTCAATCCAGAAAGTTCCATAGAACAGGGAGGAAACTATTTGTAATTTAAAATTTTAGTTTTCTATCACATCAAGAGAATTGTTGTCCTGTTCCCATTCCTTCAGCTTTTTCACCTTGGAAATACGTGGGGTATGTATGGCAGTTAATCAGCCAGGGCCCCATGGCCAAATGTCATGAATGTGATGCTGACCTCTTTCCCTCCTCTCAACGAGGGGCTGACCTTTTATCACAGCCTTATCTATTGGGTAACCTTATATTACTCTTTAACATCATGGACCCATGACCCTGCAAGCCTAGGAGTAATGTTCCAGTCATGGATTTAGAAATCCCAGTGCTTTTTTATTATTACCTTTGCCATCTTCCAGGGTCTTCACTTTCAGTCTGAATGTAACTGCCCTTGTGCCTAGTGCCAACATCTAGGACCTCCAAACTCCTCGTCTTTTACAGTGTACCTATGCAAAACATACTGAACATGTACTTTCTGTGTAAGAACACTATTTCAGATGACTGTCTGGCAAAGGAAATATTTCTGGATTGGAAAAAACAGACTAGCTTGCTAATGTTGCCAGAAGTACTGAATCTTTCTTTAGGGCAGACACTTTGGATACTTCAGCTGGCAGAAAATCACTGAGGCATAGTTTTCAAAATATAAAGTTCTGTCCCTTTGAAAAACGCTCAGTTCTCTAGAAGAATGTAAAGTGTATTCACACAATACTGGAACTCAGCCACCTGACACTGCTAAAGCAGGAATAGTTCTTTCAAATCAAAATTTCACTTTGTCTTTTAGTGCTACTAATAAAATGGACTGAAGGAAACCCTTAAAATTGAGTAAGAGTTTATTTTTAGGTAACCTACTAGCTGAAAATAGAATTTCCTATACATAGGAACCACATTTTGCCTCTTGTGTGTGTGTTTATGTCTGGGCAAGCTTGGATGTGACTACTGGAGACGGATGAATTATCAGTTCTGCACTCATGGCAAGCCACCTCATATTGCACTGGAAGTGTAATGATGACCTGCTGAAATGCTGAACCCAGAGTTTTAGACATAGACCCAGAAAAAATAGATATTGACAGATATATGTGTTGTGGGCACCAATTCTGTAGGCATTCTCTAAATTGCTTTTGGAATGTGGCATTATTGCTGGCTGCTCCCTTTGGACTTTTAGAAATGTTTTTCAATTAATTATGTAAAAGTCTGCCCTTTCTCCCCTGTGCTCCATATTTTTGTTCACACATTTCCTTTCATTGCACACCTCTCTGAAGAAAATTCAAATAGTCTGGAGAGAGGAGAAGTAATATAGGCTGTTGTATCTGTGGACAGGAGCTGTAAGGATCATGTTGAGTACTGTCTGCCTGGTTCTGCCAAGCTGACCTATAAATTATCATTACACAACTTCGTAACATGAGCTATAAAAAAGTATTGAGAAATGAATAGGTCAGAGAATGAGAGTGAGTTCATTCTGTTGTGATTTCAAAACCACAATAGTTTCCCCCTTTCCTCTTCTCCCCACAGAAGCAGAAATGAAATTATGTCATTTTACCTAGGTTTGTCTGTCAGATTTTCCATAATTCATTTGTAGATTCAAGAGTTCAAGCAGTTCAAGAGTACCTTAACCTTTTTATTCTTAACTGGTTCTGGTTTTTTTCTTTTTCTAATTTATTGAAAAATAGATATTTTTCTTAATTGGATTTTTCAAAATGGATTTTTTTTTTGGTAGATGCCTTTGAAACAGCCTATGTTGAGAACTTTCCAGACAGAAACTACAGAGAATATACAGTATATACATATTAATATCAGAGCTGCAGTTTTGCACAGTCAGTATTGAGTCACTACTCAGAAAGTGGTTTTGTTTTTGGAACTCACCCTTAACTTTTTAGCAACAAAAGGTGCTAAATGCTATTAATGAAAAAAGTATCTGGTACATTTATGGTGCTTAAAATATGAAAACAAGAAAAGATTACTGATCTAATAAATGGAAATCCAAAGATTCTTAAATGCTTGAATCCATAGGACTGTGGAATAGTGTCTTCTAGAAACCAAAACAAGTGAATTAAGACCCTCAGACACACTCAAAGCACTGAAAATATATCATACACAAGTCACTGCAGCTTTTGAAGATGAATAATTTGGCAACATAAAACATTCTTCCATGACATTCCAGATGGAGAGAAAGCAGGACAGTGCAGTAAGAGTGGACGTTAAGCTGCCATCCACATGGAATGGCACAGCTCAGGGAGCAGCCCTTGGAGCAGCACAACTGGGTAACACTTGACCTATGTGGATGTAGCTGTAGTGATTCTGCATTTCAAGCTCCCTCGTATGGCAGTAGTTGAGAAATCAAAGTGCATAACTGAAGATGGGAGATTGAAGGTGAGGAGATGGGAGATTGAAGCCTTTATTTTGAAATATTTAGAACTGCAGGAAGCAAACTAGGAGGAGAGGAGGAAGTATCACTGCCCAGAAAAGTAATTCTGAATCGGAAAGAATCTAGACTATTAAAATAACAGTTTAAAGCATTCTGATAACTCTGATATTTAAGTGTTTATTAATTTATTTTTTTTCAAAAACTGGTGACTACCTGCAAATATAAATGTCAGTACCAAAGACAGGGCCAGCCCAGTGCATCCCCAGGTAACTCCTAGGACAGTTGAGTTACACCAAGTCACCATCTAGTCTTGAAATGCTTGCTTCTATTCTTGGGGACTGTTTTATAAAACCATATTCATATCAGAAATTTGCTCCAGCAGAAATTCAGTATTTTCCTGTTACCACTGAGTGCCATAAAACCTGAGATAGAAAACTTTCTCTGGTTTAGTCTCTATGTCTCCATGATTCCAACCTGCACAGTGTGGGCACCAGGCTTGAATAGGACTGAAACAAATGTTCCAGGTCAGGCACACTCGTATCAGTCATGGAGATGAAACTGAGGTCCAGGCTGGTGTTGCAAGGTGGTTCTGTGTGCAGAGACAGCTGGCCCTTCCCAGGTCACATCAGCCTCAGCCAGCAGAGAGTCCACCTGAGTGATCAGGGCAGCAGGAGAGAAAATGGGAGATCTTGTGGCTGATGTGACGATATCAGCTGGCTGAGCTTCCACATGAAACATGGAGGGATTGGTTAACCTGGGACTGAGCTGATACAAAGGAACTCAGTGATTCTTCTTAGGCACTTTTTCTGTAGTGGACAGCCAGAGACGGGCTCCCTCAGAGTGTAATTACAGGAATAACTTTCCAATGCTTTTGCTCTGACTCATTCTTAAAAGTAGTCTATCAGTCTCCATTGATTGTTTTGGGAGCCTGGTAATACACACACCCCAAAAAAATCTCTTTGCTGAATGACTAAGGAGCAAGGTCCCTAAGTGGCACTGTGAATCATCTTGCTGTGGCCAAGCATATTTTAGCTGTTGAAACACCCAAGGTATGTCTTAAGCCAGTCTCTGATAAAGTCAGTAATAAAACCAAAGAATCCTTCTTGATAGATTTTTTTTTCCCCTGTAACTATTGGAAAACATACTGTACTTTTCTAGGTCTAGGTAATTTCTATGATTTCGACTTTCTTCTGAAACTCCGACACAAATCTGCTTGCAGTATATGACTTTCAGATATACGAAGACGTTCTGATATAATTATGGAATCAAAGAGGGTTTGTAATCTTTTATTTATTTATTTATTTAACTGAGCACATTTGCAATAACTGAAGATCTGGGTTCAGTGAAAAACTGTTTTCCATAAATGATACTCAGACACCTTAAATCATACCAGAGGGAGCACATGTGCTATTCTGGGAGCTGTGCCAAGGACTCTGTCTTCAGCTTGTCCTTTGAAGAGTCCCTTCAAAGGGGAGGGACTCTTGAATGTTTGGAAATGGAGGACACTTGAATGTTTAGAATAATTTTACATGATACACCATCCTCTGATTTCCTTTGTCATTTTTGAAGATTTATCTCTTTGTGTTCAGACTTTCTAGGGTGACTAGTGTGTGCAGTCCCTTCCTGGTCTTCACTAAATTGAGGAATGGCAGTTTGATCAGGAAATAATTAGCTCTCCAGAGAAGAAATAGAGGAACAATTCTTCGGAATGCTTATATTTTTAATCTACTTCCTTTTCCCAGGCCTTATCTTCCTTTGACAAGGCTTATGATTCCAGCCTAGAGAGCTTCTGGATTGTTGCCTATCATTTTCTTACAGAAGCAGTTGTTGTGAACCTTCTGCTTTATCTCTCAGTGCCTGGATGTCTCCTCAGCTGTTTCCAGTAAAACATGCCAGTTCTTAACCTTAGTGAAAAGGAAGATGAAATGATCCAAGTACCACATGTAGTAAATTGAGGCCCATTTTTTCCTTGTGGAATACCACACTCATTGTTTCTGGCAGATAATGCTCAGGTTTTCTGTATTGGGCTTCCCATCCCTGGCAGTGTTTACGCATGCCCTTTATATCTCTGGATATTTGTCAGTTCAACAACCACCAGCTGTTGTAATTGGTGTCACTCAACATGAAACTGAGTATTATTTTTTCAATAGGTATAAGTCTTATAAATATTACTGGTTGTGTGCTATAATAAGGTCAAGATGAGAAAGGAGGGTCCCTCTATTGCTACTCCAGTCAGAGAAAAGGATTGAAGATGCATCTGTTGTGCAGATGCTTTTGTATGCTGATACATTTACTTATTATGAAGTTTGTTCTGTTTCCAGCCCTTATGGTACGCATATTGCAAGCTTGTGGATAATTTAACCTCCCTAATAAACTTATGGTTTCCTCCTTAGATTTTAAAATTGTTTTCTATTTTCTCATGAATTCCAAAGGCCTACTTGCCTGTGTACTTATATGCGTTTGTCTCATAGGAGACACAGATGGTTTGATCTTTGCAAAGTCTCACCACATACTCTTATCCCTTCTGCATCTGAGAGCCTCACTCCAAAAAGAAATGGCCTTCAAAGGAAGGAGGAGTAGTAGAACGTGTTCTAGCAGAGCAAAAGTAGGTGCTATATGTAATTAAAAAAAAAAAAAAAAAAAAAAAAAATTAAAAGTTTTAGCATAGTATTTTGGAAAACAGGGTTGATTCCTCCACATATTTTCCAATGACACTATGTAATTCTTTCTTGAGCAAACAGGACATTAGACAAGGCCGTAGTTAAATAATTAGAAAGAAAATGGTCAACTAGCTGAAAAAAACCCTAGATAGGATCTAGACTAGGAAGTAATACCTAGAGGACACAGACTTAATAAATAAATATCTAAATAATAATAAATATCTAAGCTACTTTTTTAGTAAGGGTGAAAGATACTTCAGATACCATGTTATGACACATCTCCTCATTTAACCTTTTGATTGCATATCATTTGTCTAGCATGAATTTCAGTGTGATAGAAGGACATGTATGGAGAATTTTAGTCCCAGTCAGCCATGTGTAACAGGACAGCTTGCATGTGAAAGGTCTATTGTCATAAATGTACTTCAACTAGATTAAAAAAAACACCTAAAGTGTAGAGCTGAATTTTGCAGTCTCTGATATATATGTGGTATTACATATGTATCAGTACTAGCAACTTAAAAAGTTGCTAAGGAAAGTTCTGCAACTGGAAATTAATTAAAACACTAGCAACAAATATAGTATCTGGAGTTATGGGGAATAGAACTGTATCACTGATTCTTAGAGGAGTTAGAGACTGTTTTTTTCTCAGAATCTGAGTGTGCAAGATCTGTTCTTGGGTACATGCTCAGCTCTGTTTTAAACGTTTTAAAACAAGTTCTTGACTTAAAGCATGTGAATGCCTTGCTGAAATTGGGAAGATTATGGCTGAGAGAAATTCAGAACAGATTTAAGTTCTTTATCAGAGTGGTGCTTTGAGGTAGGCTATTCTAATAGCTACCTGGAGCTCCAGAATATGCAAATTCAAAGCTTTTCCACTTTCAATTTTCTAAGATTTCTACCATAAATGCAGAACTTTAGATGCTGAAAACTGCCTAAATAGCATAAGCACTTTTGAAAATGTACCCAAAATTTCCAAGAGGAAAATAAATCATAGTTGTGAGAAAAAAATTAAGCTCAGAAATCTTGAGGTTACAGCCAAATAAGAAAGGTTGACTGCTTCAGTGGTTGCAAATATTTTATCTAAAACTGAGTTCAAATACATGTTTGCTCTTGATAGGATTTGTAAAAATGCTTTTATTTTGTATATGCAAGATATCTTCAGTTCTTGATTTCTGTCTAAACTTTAAACTAAAGTTTAAAAAAACATGTTGTTGGAAAAGGTATATAATCTTCAACAACTGTCTGGGTAATCAATTGTTATTAATTTACATTTAATAACAACCTGTTGTTCCCAGAAACACATTTCCTGTTACAAAAGGGAACCTCTCTTTGGGTTTATATGCACCAATTTGATACAACCTTCCTATGTTGCACACTCTCTCAGGTGTGTTTGTATGCAGTGAGTTTGGAACAGTCATCCCCATAGATTTTGGTTTGGGTTTTTTAGTCATTACAGTAGGCAGAACCATTTCTAAATCAAGATCCTGTATATCAGTTTTCTTCATAAAAGCTTTCTTTTGGAGATTGCTTTCACAGCTTCTCCTACTAACATGGGTGTTTTTGGATTCAAATTGCAAATGTGTCTGATCTTTTGTGTATCGATCACTTCTTGCTCCATCACTCCCATCCCTTTTATTAATAAGACAAAATAACAACTTGAGAGTCAGCTTCCATCTCTCTCATCATTGGATTCATAAGCTAAAATGTAAGAGATGCTTGGGGGGAAAAAACAAGCTTTTCCTTAGTTAATTGAGGATTAATCAATTATAATTTTTATAATTAATAAAAATTATCATTTAAACAACTTTTAGAAAAGGAAACAAGGAAAATTTCTTGGCCATGAATATCAGAGTTCTGCCAATGCACTTAAGGAGGTCAAATGACCTGACAACATGCCTGAACTCTCATATGGTAAAATAATAAAAAGGAGCAAGAATTCCTGTATAGCGTTCCAATTTAACTGTGCTGAGAGATTTCTCAAGGAGAATTATGGTATGAGGGAGGAAGTAAAAATGTAAGAAGACAACAAATTAAATTATTTGTGTCTTCCAAAATGAACAGCTGTAATATGTTACTTCATATTTTCATCTGTTATATTCTTTCTTGACACAGATAAGTTTCTGACTAATTGGAAGCTAATTAAAAAGATTTTCCATTGTCTGCTTTTCCTTGCTACAATTTCTTATGGACATGGATATTCTGTGAAGCTATGACATATTGTAAAACCCACTGATTAAAAAAAAATAGGCATCCCCATTTTGTTTTGAAAATATCCTGCATAAAGATATGGTTAGCATTTTTCAGACCTTCACAACAGGCCTCATCTGGTGAAGTCAGTGCAAGTCTTTCCACTGACATCAATGGGCAGTGAATCAGGGCTCATTTATGTCCTACTTCTAGCTGTGTTTTCTCCATTCTTTTATTCTACACTGCTCATGCAGAGATTTGTTGAAGTTGATACAGGTAACTCTTGCATTTCTTTGTGTTTATAAGCATCTTTTAATCCAGTGAGTTTTTCCAGTTATTTAACAATCCCACAGAGTGAACAAAAAGAAGGTACTGTATTTGTAATGAGAGGATATAGATCAACAGGATAGCTGTGTAGGAGCAGTTTTGTCTGAAGACCTCCAAACCCCAGAAACTTCTAATATAAATGCTGCCATGGAACTTCAAGGTTTCACTTCCAACTTCTGTGTGCAGAAAGCTGCTGCTGTACTTTCAGGGCACACCCCATCCACCATGTTGGACTTCATATTAATCCTAATAAGCGCTGTTTTATTTGACTTTCGCCAAACTTTAAGAAAAAGTGGTTTTCCTAGAGATTTTTGATACAGAGTAAAGCACGCTTAGCTCAGTGTGAGTGCTCTGCCCTCTTGATAAACAATGTGGCCTGTAGCTGGCCAAAGCCACTCATCCTAATTACCTGTCCTGGAGTAATTTTTGATTTAAGGAAGGAAGAGCCTGCTGACTGCCAGTTTCTGCAGCGGAGGATGCTCATGTTTTTGCTTTGGAGGGTAACTCTGGAGGAGAGGGAAAGGAAGCATGAAGAGCTAAAGCAAGATACAAGAGACCTGCAGTATCTGGGGCAGATTGCCTAACACCCCTCTCAGTTTTGCAAAAATCATGATAATTCAGTTATCAGAAAAGCCTCAGGAATGACAGAAGGAGGAAGTGAGACAGACTTGCTGCTTCTCTCACATTAGTGATGGGAGAGTGGGAAAACAAAGGTCAATATGGATCTCCAAATCTTCCTGTAAAAAACAGTATCTTTTTTCACACTTAAGTGTTCCTGTGCATCACATTTTGATTTCCTCCAAAAAAAGAACAAAATGCCTTCCCCCATCAATTCCCCATCCGAATACAGTAATGAAATGCCCAGCTGCAGATACAGCAAATTTCATTCCAGTTCTGCTCAGTTATTGTCTGTCTCATCTTTAGCAGATGGCTGGACGATGATGTCTGCAGTAATAAAAATATTAAAAACAAAAACTGCCAGCTGAATTGGAAAACTGACTAATTTCTATTTTTATAGTGTGGTACATGAAGCCATTACTTCTCAAGCCAGTAATGGCCATATTCAACAACAGCCATGTGAGAACATTTAGTGGAGAGAAGAAGCAGTACTGGATTTCTCCATCCCCTGACTTCTGGGAAGAAATGGCACCTCACATTGCACATGAGTATATAAGCATGCAAGTATATACACACAGCTTCCGTATGTTATTTAGGAGAAGTGTCATCTGTAACATACTGGTAGCAGTGAGGCAGATTTTCCCCTGGTGAGACAGAATATCTCTGAAGTTTGCTTCAGAGCTGCTTATACAAAGCCACATATATTGTGTGGCACTTCATGTTACCTTGGAGCCATCAGCAACATGGAGACGCTTTTGAAAGATTATGGCTTTCATTTGCATTCCAGGTTCTCCCCTTGCTCCCCAGAATCTACTGGCTTTTTTAGCTGTGGGAATAAATATAATATCATAAATACTATAATATAACATTATATGATATAAAGCAAAATTTCTCAGGCAGACTTCTTTCCTCATACAGGTTCTATGTTCTGAATTATACAAAAATAGAGGCTAAACTAGTCACATACTGAGAGGTGACAGATAGTGATGAGAAAATGATGCTGTCAGAATATTTGCTGGATAATGGTCTTAATTCTCTAAGTATTGGATAGATCTCTAAATGACAGAAGATCATATGGCAGTAATTCATTCACTCATGTGAGCAATATTTCACTCTTGGAGAGTGAGATTTTATCATTCTATCATTGGGGATGCATTGTTGTATTCAGAACTTCTGTGAATTTTTAATCTACTCAAAACAGGCTTTTGAAAGGAGAGGTGATTTTCAGAGCTCTGACTTAATAGCCCACTGTTTGAAATACAGTAGAGGATTCTGACTTTCAAGAATTACTGTGCATCCTTCTTGAACCCAGACTCCACAGTGATATCTTGATTATCTGAGATAATCCTGCAGTCAATATCCTGAATTTAGAACGTCCAAACCATTTAGCAGTTGTTACATGTTCTAGCAATAATATTCTCAGTTAAATGTCTGTCCTAAGATTATTTTGAGATTCGGGTGTTTTCTTTTTTAACTAGAGAAATTCACTGACCTACAAAAATCACAGTTTTGTTTTCTTTGTGGAAAGCACAAAAAGAATCCTACATCTGGGATCTCAAATCTTATTTTTAATTAGCATAACATACATTATTAAAGAGAACAGCCTCTTCATTTGTTTCATCTTTCAATTTCAAATTGTGATCAAAAAGGGAGTATGACGAAATGTGAAAAATTGTCTTGTTGTATTGTATTTGGCTCTTTAAATTTTTAGTGCATTAATTAATGCTAGGTTATTTCAGCTTCTATGACCAGGAAATTAATTAGTGTATTTTTTGGATGACAGAAGGTATGCAGATCAATTTTTACACATCTTGTTACTTATATTTGGAATAAGAAAAACAACAAAAAAACCTTTTCCTGAGCGTTTAGGATAAAACAGAATTTTTATTTGTCCTTTATTTAGCTAGGACTGTGCCCACCTTCTTTATTGGTTTATGTTCAGACCTACCTTGTTGTAGTAGTAGGGCATGGCGGCACGGAAGATATTGGGTTGTAACAGAAAGATAGAGTCACCCCCCTTCTCCACAGAGTATGGTAATGACTCCTGCAATTAGCCAATAGCACCTAGCTGTGATGAAAGCAGATGGGAGTAGCACAGTGACCCTAAGTTATAAAATGTTAAATTCTCCTGTAATGAACGCCATTCTTCGCCATCCATCACATTGATGTCTTGTGGGTAAATGGTCCGTGTGGCCAAGGAGAGCCACCGTGCTGGCTTCTGAACCAGGGTGTCTGCCTTGCTTGAAAGGCTACACTACCTACTGAATAAGGCTGGTTCTGTTGCCATCCACTGTAACCTGACAACAAATCATGGTTTAGGAATTGTATTCTCCAGTTTGGCGTTCCCACTGAAACTACACACCTCTCACTCACTTCCCCTTCCCCCTGCCAGTGGCTGGAGAGAACTGGAGGCACAAAAAGGTAAAGAGCACAGGTTGAGATAAAAACAATTTACTGGAAATGACAATGAGATAAGAAAAGGAACAGTAACAACAATACCAATGACAGCAGACCCCAACATCCTGACGCAGAAGTGAGCCCTTCCTTATTCCTGGAAAATGATGTGAGGTGGTATAGAGTAACCTCTGATGTTTGCCATTTCATAATCTCTAAGAGACTATAAAATACCTTTCTGTTTTCTTCTGCTAAGGATTATGTTTAAATCTGAATTTCCTTAAGAGATCAAAAATGTACTTGGACTTGTCCTTTATCCACGGAATAATGAACTTTTAAAATAAGATACTCCCTGCCTCCTGCACTTTGTCACTAAAGGTTTTGTTGAGCTAGACATGAAATCTACACATTTAACAGCCACGAAGTTCTCCAGTCTCCTGTTTATCTCACTTAAACTTTACACAGTAGGTGGGCAGTTCCACACCTTAGTGATGTATTCAGGCAAAGCATTATCTGCCACTGCTTACTTTAGATTTGCCATCCTTTAGGTTTCATTCATGGTCTCTACTTCCTATATTTGGAGAGGTGATGACCAGTCAGTCCACATCCACTTGTTTTTTGTTATTTTTTTTTGCTACTCATGATTTTATAAAGTCTTGTCATATTTTTGCCCAGGTGAGCCCTTTCCAGGCACAAGAGCCCCAGGTACTCAACTGCTCCGTGTATGGCAGCTGCTGCACATCCTGTTGGTACTGCTGCCCCTCTCTGTACCTCTCCCACTGCACTGTATCCATTTTGGAGACAAGGGACTCACCTGCACATAGGATTCACCATGCAGTGCAGCTCTATACTGGGGCAAAGCTCTGTTCTTTTCTTTCTCTGTCATTTTTCCTTACCTAATAATTCCTATAATTGTATTTGTTACTTCAAGCGCTACTGATCAGTAAGTTGATGTTTTCCTAGTTTTTACACCAGTTATAGCTTCCAGACTTTTCCTGTGGTGATGGTGGTCATCTGAGAAAAGTCTGACTTGGAGTTTTTTCCCCTCATTTGTGAAGATCCACTTACTTCTGGCTATTTTTGAATCTGCCACATGCTAGTTTCATTTGATATTCTCCATTTCTTGTACTAGAGAAATCTGAAGAATGAGTAGACCTCAAAAAATATGTTCAATGTATTAAATTATCCTTTTATTCTATTATCTTGTTTAATAAACAAGTCAAGCTAATGCATTCCACAATGATTTGATGGTCAAGCTGTGAGTAATTTTTTAGAAATCTTTTAGGATTCTTTTTAAAAAGCCAGTTTAATGACATTTTTATGCAACTCATAAAAGTGTCAGGACATAATATTGGAAGGTGTCATATTCATATTTCTTAACAGAATCTCTCAAAGAAGTGTAAGACAGAATTCATGCTGATGTGTTATCCTAAATTTTGAGGATTTCTTTGAGGCAAGAAAATTTGCCTGTAAGCTTTAAAGGACACTATTAGACACTATGAGGGACACTACTTAGAAAGCATTCTCAAAAACACAACTGAGCCTGGCACAGAGTCACTCTAAACATCTGTTTGGACAAACATTCTCATCTCTAGCTTGCAAAATCAATAGAAATATTTTATTCATTATTTTGCCTTCATTTTAGTTTTGTGACACTGAAATATTGAAAAATAGTCAGGTAAGCTTCTCTTTTGCATGCTTCTACTGCAGCCTAAAAGACCACTGTATTTTGTAAAATGAATCTTAATCCTTGATACTACATTTTCATTTTTAATTTCTTACGTACACTTCCATCATTAATTGTAACATATTGTATTCATTAGCTATAGTCATTTCCCACAAAAGAAAGTAACTAAACTGGCAAACTCTATCAATCACATTGTAGGATAGACTTTGCAATGCATGTTTGCAAAAACTCAAATATAATGGACAACCTCTTTCCCCCTGACACTGAGTAGCAAGGAGAACAACCAGACTGACGTACACTTCCTATACCACCTCTGAGGGGAGCCATTATCCAACAGTTGTCATCAATGCCGGGAAACCATATATCTCTGCAATCCTTGCAGGATTACATTGGCCTGATTCTTCTCCTGCTTAACTGATGTGAATCAAAAATAGCCTGCAGCCACATAGCCTTCATGGCATGTTGCGATAGAACAGACACAAAATAGGACCAAAGACTCCTGCAGTCCAATCTGGTCTCTTCAGTATAGTACAAAAATGAGGAAAAGTCAAATGAAGCTGCATAGAAAAAATATCTGTCAGTTTTTCTTCATGTTGATATCTGGTTTCATGTGATTTGGAAAAGCTCATTCAAAATAGAAGATATTCTTAACTACTCAAAAATTTTAGCAAATATAACTAAACAGATACAGAACATTATTCTTAACTCCAAAACTTGTTTTAATGGTACTTTACGCATTTGACTGAAGTTGAAACCATATTCTGAAGTTTGAAATTTCATTTTCAGTTGAAACCCTGAATGATAAACATAATTTTTTAGCCCAAAATTTCATTTGGAAAGGTGGAGGAGAGATATAGAGGAAGGCAGAGAAGAGAGATGAAACAATTCAACTAACAAATGGGGAATGGCATGTAATCATTATTGCTATTTTATTAGTGGTGTTCACAAAGGAAATACCCCATGTCTTCATGCACTTTAAATTACTTTTTAGACTTGTGGAGTTTGGTTTAAAAATATTTTTAAGTGCTGAATTATCATGATGTACTCTAAGAAATATAACTTGTTTACTGAGGAGGTCAACAACAATATTACTGAGAAAATTGCCTTCTTAATTACAGCCCTCTAAGAAACACTTTCTGAAAAACTCTGCCAGGAATGGGCAAATTAGATAGTTAAAGATGGCACTGTATGTGAGAGATCAGTAATTTTTTTCCCCTTTACTTTGAACTATTCTTTTTACTATTGAAACTATTTCATGGGATATTTATTTACTTAAAATGCACACAAAATGTGTTTTATTGGTTGCAGTGAAGCCTAGAGTGATAGACATAAAAAAAAATCTTTCCTTAAAAGTTGAATACTTCATATATTTTAAATACAACAGTGTTTTTCATTATAATTTCTTCTTAACCTCTGTATTTGTTAATACATCTTAATTTATACTTCCTAGAAGGCAAATGACTGAAAAGTCAACTTTCAAGAAACTTTAGGGCGCATGCTTTTCAAATGAGTCTAAAAGAAGTCATAGTAAGCTGTTTCATCTTCACTATGTAGATCCTTCTGACTGCTCAACAACAGTGTGACAGTGCTAAGAAGTGCTTACTGAGATCTATAGGATAAGGACAAACACCTTAACAGAGTAGTTGGTGTGGTTAATAGTTATTTTCTTATTTTTCTCAGAGATTTTTTTTTTCCTGATGAGGGATTGTCAACAGTTCAAAGGTAATGATGTAATTTCATGTCCCCAGTCTCCTCATTTCAGATGTGTGCAGCAGACCTGGAGCAGACTAGGGGTTGTGTGTTTTTTCTTCTATTTAGAGACTCTTAACAATGTTGCAAATTGTGGGGTTTTGCAAGGAACGGAGGCACTTATGTTTTGGAATTTGGACTCAGACCACTACTAGATCATTTCACACAGACTTCCAAAAGACTAGAAACCCCAAAACCCAATCATATGATAACTTCTGGCTGAACTCCTGCCCAACTTGAACTAATGTCAAATATTGCTTTAGCTAAACTAAATCTCTCTTGGTCCTGGCTTTCAAATAAAACAGTTGTTATTTTTGTTTTGTTTTTTTCCCTGTTAAATGAACAAATCTGCTTGGGATGTCCTTAAACGTCCGTGCACTGATTCACCCCAAAGTAACAGTAGATGACTAAGACAAATGATCTGAGTTACTGATTTAATGGCTGGAGAGAGTGAGTAAGAAGTGCACTCTGTCCCTTGGCTGTCATACCCTGCTTTACCATATCTCCATTAAAACCCCAGTGAATGTGTTGATTACTGCTCTGGAATATCTCTTTAATAGACTTTATGAAAATCTCACTGGAAAAACAAAGTATTTGTTTGGCTTATCTGTTTTCATCTTGGCACAATAATGTATTTTTCCTAATCAGCTGATTTGAAGTGAAATAAGGGGACAACTTTCATTTGAAGTGCACTGAAGTACGTCCTGCCTACAACTATACAGCTCTTTGCTGACAGCTCCTGCACTCAAAATTTGGGCAAGTTTTGCATGGCCCGGTACCAAAATAACATATTACAGTAGTTTTTTTGAGTGCTTGAAAGGCATGGCGATGACCTAAGATTAGCATTTCGTCCAAACCTAAAGATCTGTTCCAGTATATTCCAGTCAATCCTTACCTTGGGATTTAGGACTAAAGGCAGGGATTCAAAGTTTGCTTTTATTTATGAACAGTGTGTGGGAGGCCGGCAGAGTTTACAGCAGAATAACTTTCAAGTCTATAGGGATAAACATGCCATGTGCTTCTGGAAGAATCCTGATGGTTTTCTCAGATGACTGTTTCCTATACTCACAAATCTGTACATTTCTTCAAAGCCACCTTACCATGAGACATAACAGGGGGAGAAGCTAAATATTAAAAGACCTAAAAATGTAACTTGTAGTAAAATAGATATAGGTCAGCATTAAATTCAAGTTATAACATATCAGCATTTACCAGATTTGGAGAGGAAGACACTGCACTTCAGATTGCAAAGAATTTTTGGAGCAATGATGAAGATTTTACTGTAACTCCAAGTCACATGCCTGTAAATTGCCTAACAAAGGCCTTATTATTCCCCTTCTGGTTTGTTTTCTTCATGGCATGAAAATTGAGGTTTAGATGCTTTATTACTTCTTACATGTTGAGATAGAGTAACAGAATGATTTGGCCTCCAATTCAGACAGACAGGTGGTATGGATTTATTTGGTTCCTATTGAAGAGTGCTTCCAGCAGCTGCTGCTGAAATGGAAAGCAAACACATGGATCTTGAGATGGAGGAACAGCTTAAGCCCAGACTTGTAAACATAACATTTTTATTTCTTTTCCTTTCTAACTCAAAGATTATTCTTGCCATTTTTTTCCAAACTGTTATACATATACATGAAACAAAAGTATCTGCTGATTCAGGTGATAAATTGCAAACACCCAACACATGAAACAAAAGGAGGCAGTAATTTTTTACAGTGTTGTCTAACAAGGCACTATTCCATTTTTAAGAGAGAAAATGAATAGGGTCAAAAATCTATAACCAGCTAAACAAGCTGAGCAAGCCAAATATTTTCTATCCAATTGAGCTTCACCTACTGGAACATTCAATACCTTAAGATGGATAAACAAAGACATCTCTATTAAACTAACTTACTAAAAATGTTACAGTTTTGTAGGTATTGTTTCCTCCTCCCTCTCATTCATTCTGTCCTTTATTGTCATTCTCTTCTCTTTGGTCTTTAAAAACAAAAGGCAGAAAATAAAAAGAGTAAAAAAAGAAAAAAATTGGTCAAAGGAAGAAAGGTAAGAAGAAGAAAATGCAATAATTGTAAAATCAAAACCTGTAAAGTATTTGATTAAAAAATGTAGAGTAAACATTAAGTTTTTTGATTTTTTTTTCTTGAAACATACTTGCCATTTTTCACCCAGTCCTGCTGCCAACTTTCTGACTGTGTAGTACAAACAGCTTTTCAGCTACTCCTACAATGGTGCATTCAGAAAAAGATGCATGTGCTAATGGCACCTGCACAGCCACTCATTTATGGCAGTCAAGGAACAAGTGAACATGCCAATCAGATAATATATGCAGGTTGGATAACTATATATCTATCTGCCTGTGTGTGGTACCACAGCTAAAGTCAAGGCAGTAGGGTGACATGGAGGCTGATGTGTTCTCCAGGGTACATCCATTTTCTCCACAGCAGGAAATTGGTTGTGCAATAATAACGTGTAACTGACACTGCCGGTATAGTATAAAATAAATTGCTAACCTTCTTAGCTTTAGTTTCAGATTCAATAGAAGAAAAATTAATCTGAAGCAGTAGGCTTCTCAACATCATATCCATTTAATTATTTTTCTTGTACTATAAATATTTGCAAATATATTAATATATATAGTTATCTGCTTGCATTAAAGGGATAATATATATGTGTATATATGTATATATGTATCTATATGTGTGTATGGTGAGTATATTTTTTCAATACAAGCAGATAACTACAACAGGAATGTTAATCTCTGAAACTGAAAATATTAAGGCCTAGGGGATATTGACTAGACATTCTATTAGAGCTGTGAAATAACTCTTGCCACCAGTACTTCTAATGAGGACCATCTGCAAATAGCTTTTTTTTTGTTCCAAAAAAGCATTCAAATTGTTTTTAATCCAGCTGAACTTTTCAGGGATTAGCTATTATGTTCTCATTACTGCTTTCACTGACAAATAACTTTCAGGAGCAATTCCATCATCAAACCAGTTCACCAAGCAGAATATTTTGTTTCATAAATGGGAAAAACAAAACCAAAGATGAAACTCACACACCAAAACCACTAAAGAAATCACAAAACCAAAAAAAAAAACAAAGGCAATCTTCAACCTCTCTATAAATTGAGCTTAAAATTGTTTTATTTTATTGTTCTAAAATAAAACAATTTTATTTTAGGTGTGCAGTTCTAACTAACAATAATTATTTTCACAGGGTAGGATATCCAGAATATTCTGGATATAATATTTTACCACTTTTTTTAATACTAGGCTGAAAAAACTGGGAGAGTCAAAAACATATTTGTGTTGTTTCTGACTGATTAATTTTTGTCTTTTTGGAATTTACTTAATTGTTTTAATTTTCAGCAGAGGAAATGTAAGCAAAATTAGCAAATGTGTGTATGATGCATGTGGAAAAAAGAACAGAAAATCTGTAGTCATTTCCATTCTGACCTTAAGGAAATTTAGCTTACTCTTTGACTAAAGGTTTTTCTGGATTCTTCATAACTGTATTCTTTAAAGAAGATTATATCCTTTTATTGATTCGCAGAAAGCAGAGGAAAGGTGGCATTTCAGTAGAATGCATTTGAAAGGCAAGATGGTTCATTTCTATTTTTGCCATGCAACTAACCTCCCATGTTCTCAGCTCTGTGTCACTGTTAGAGGAAATACAGAAATATATACCCAGAGGTACAATGCTCCTTCATTCTGTCTGTGCCCATTCTCAGGCAGGAGGTCTGACTAAATGGTGATTATATCCCCTTTTGGATTGAGATCCATAAATTTTAACTACCAGACCTAAAATATTATTTATAGTCTTCCAGTGGGTTTCTAATTAATTCAGCATTAAAAAACACTAAAAAAACCAAACCAAAACAAAACAAAATTAAATAAAACAACTCTCTGCCCCCTTAGTATTTCTATATGTAGGGAAGAGTTGTCATCTAATGGAAAAATGTAATACTTCACTGAAGTTAAAATGAAGTTACGATGATGTACTTGAGATGATGCACTTCTACAAGACTGAACATCAAAATCAGTACTTCTGTTATGCATTACTACAACCTTCTGGTGAAGTATTTCTAACAATTATCCCAGTAAGATCCATTGAGAATTGAGAAACACCCTGTTTTAATTTACCTTGCAGATCCATAAGCCATCTATGCAGTTTTTCAGGGTTGTCTATGCTGCATTCCTCCTGGTGTGCCTTTGGGCAGTATCTCCTCTGCACTTCTCTCCTGTTCTTTCCCCTCCCATTCTCACAGCAAGAGATTTCTAGTAGCAGCCCTGCCTGACTTGACTGTGTCATTCTTGCCTTGCCACTCAGCATGCTCTCTCCCTGGAAGCTGCTAGGAACTTGGTCCAGAATCCTGGAGATCAGCAATGTGGTATGGCACAGTTGAGCCTGCAGGAAATCTGGGAGGAGAAGCCCTGTAGTATGCATGCTAGTGTGAGGATGTGGGAGCTGAGATCCTCCACAGTGCACTGTGCTGGAAGGCAAAATGCAAGTCAAAACCAGACACCTACTCTTTGTAAAAATCACACAAAAAAATGCTGTGACAGGTGAAGTATGTGCTTTACTCTTTTCATTTGTGTGCAAAAAGCAAACCTCTTAGTGTCAGTCCCTGCAGACCAACATTTGCGGGACCATGGCTACCTAGAAGCCTCCCATCCATCATATCAAGGAAATGCTCAACAGTCCTGGAATACTTGTCAACAGAAACTAAACCACGCTTTTCCACAACAGCTGGGCTATGTGTGTTTGAACTGCTTCCCCTGGTTTTTGAGCCATTTCCTGGCCTGGTAGAGAGACATATCTGTGGGTTTTTGGTGGGGGGCTATTTGCCATGGGGCTCCCCTACCATATCACAGTACTGTGGGTTGGTGGCACAGGGAGAGACTGGGCTCCATGGGCACAGGGGGCCATGGAGCACTGGGAACCTAGCAGGGACTGGCTTTTACCACAGCAGCAAGTGGAAGCAGCCGGTCCAAGCCCTCTGCTGTATTTCACTGTGCTGTGCACAGGCTGGCTCATGGTGGCTGTGTAGAATAACTGCTGACAAAATAGCATCGGGTGAAGCTGTGTGGTGCCAGCCTTCAATGCAACAGTGTGGTTGGTGCCTGCTGTTCTGGGTCTTGCAGGTGACTCTTTGCTAGGTAGATTAGGTCATCTGACAACCTAGAACTTGGTATTTCATTGGCAGTGGTGGAGCAGAGTCTTCTCTAAGTGAGAGAATTCAGTGAAAAGCAGGAAGTGAGGAGGAATGTATCACCTTTTTTAACATAAAGGGCAGGCCTGCTGCTGCTCTGGAGCTTCCCCCTTTTTTTATAGGTTACAGGAAGCTCCAGTTCCTTCAGGGCTCTACTCAGATGAAGGCCTAGTGTGGGAGCTCATGCTATATCAGGAAGAACACAGATTGTTGCCACCATAGATGAGGTGCGCATGTGCCAAGGCATTTTTGAACATTTTTGAGAGTATGGAAAATTTTTGCATACAGTGGTGCAGGATCTGTCTCCTGTCTTATTGGATATTCAGTGGCAGACCAGGAAAATTCCTAGGGATCATCCACACTAGTGAGCATACAGAAAAAGAGGTTTCCTCCCTGGGATTTCAGCTAGGGCACGATACTGTGTGCAGAAAGAACCGGACACTATGTGCATTGTCAGAGAATTTGGCCTCAGGGGAGCTAACAGGGATGCTGTGACAGGATACTGCAGACACAATGACTTATATTTCCAATCAGGATTAATAATTGTTCAGGCCATCAAACATAAATAGGTGGTGTTTAGACAAATGAATTTTATATCAAGCTTTTGGCCATATGTATTCAAGCACTGCCACATCAATTGAAAGCAGGATGAGAGCCATCAAAGCAGCAATAGGTTATGGGCAATCTGACCTGATGGGTCCTGGGAAAAGTGTAGGTTTCAGTGCTGAGTACACAAATCAGCCATGCTAAGCCTGCATGGGAAAAGGACAGCTAGAACATATTGCTCATCAGTATGGCATGAGACGAGTCAGTCTGAAGTTTATGCACGCACACAGTGGGCACATGCATACTCTCCTGGCTTTGGGGGTTGATTTGTTTACTGATGTTCTTATGGCTGTGTTAACAATGCAATGCCTCAAAATGTCTGAATCTGTTGTCACAGAAACGATAACCAGGTACTGAACTTTGTTTCTCTGGAGGAGATGGATGCAATAGGGACAGAAACCACAGTTCTACAATCTAATTGAATAAGGCAGAGGAGAATTCACTGGTTCTGACAGCTCTCCTCTCTGGCAAGCTGACTACTCAGTCCAGAGGTCTGCTGCTTATTTTCCTTTTCCTGCTTCTGAGTCATACTTATTCTTTCCCACTGTGATTAGGTGGGAAGCACACTGCCTGGACTGACCTGACACTTATATAGGTGGCACCTCCTCATGTTGTTCATACTCATATTGGCTTTGGAACAAATTTTGGCAAAAGCCATCAACTATGTGCTTTAAAAGAGAGAATTTGGTGTGAAATGCAGTTATGACATAAGCTAAAATGTATATAGTAAATGAAAGAAGTCTCTAACACAGCAGGATAACTCACAGGTACAAAGCTACGTACGCTTGTGAAGTCATTGGAGTAGCAGTACAATACAAGTTGAATGTGAAAATTTGGCTTGCGCATATATATCTCATCTGCAGTTTTTAGCATTCCATGAATTAAACTCTAAAACATTTCAGTACTTCCATAAATAAACAAAACTTAGAATTTTGGTTTGTCACAACTCTAAACAGATTACAGATTATGCTGATGAGATTTTTTCAAACTCGTGATTCTTAGAGTAAAAAAAACTATGAGCAACACAAAAAGTGAATTTTCCCCTCTATTTGCTATCTCATTCAGTAAAAAAGCTTTCCAGAGCTCAGACAGGCTGCCAAGATTGCAAAGGCTAAGCAATTCACAAACATGGGCACACCACCTGTGCCTCTGTAGTCCAGGCTGGGCATTGGCATCCAATTTGGAGGGAAAACAAGAGGAAACCATTTCTGTCTCACTGAGACAGGTGGAGAAACAAAGTAGTGGCTTTGGCTTAATCATGGAATTGACTAGAGGAAAATTTTTATTGCCAAAGGATACACTCTATTTGTGATCAGCTCCACTGTTCTTGGCTAAAAAAATGAATATTTCTCCTTGATGTTCCATTGACTTATCAGTACATGAGTGAAGCCTTCTTCTGGTGTTGGCTAAGACAGACATCTTTCTAGGCCTGATCCAAAAGCTGCTGCAGTCAACCAGGTAGGAAAAAGAGTTAGTCACCAAAGAACCACTATACCAATGTACTGAGAGTTTTGTTATAGACTTGAGTTATGACTCAGACTAATGGCTAACAAAAAGATCCCTACATTTCCCTTTTGCTCTTTAATTATTAGTTTTTATGAGAAACTTTAAAAACATCCCTGTTTCAATCTCTTAATTAGAAAGCTTTTGTTTCCTTCAAGACGGAATTTTTTTACAAAAGTAAAATATTTGAAATATTAGCAAATTTAAATACAAAATCAGTAAAGAAAGATCAGCATGGTAATAAGATATAATGAAATTATTGAAATGAAATGTTCCATCTGCACTCAGCTCACACATTTTTTGGATTTTCACCTTGTGGAAATTATTGAGATTTTTGACTTTCATCCTTACCCGAGAGGAAAAAATGCAAACAGCTCAGAACTATCTGAAGTAGGAGAAGGGAGTTTCCTATCCTGTTCCAGTCCCATTTGGTTGCTCTCTGTTGTGAAGTTATTTGCGATGGGTGTCTTATTGCTGTAATTTATAAAGGCCTTCTAATAGAAGAGATGAGATGAGGCAATGGAAGTTGGTAGGGACTTCCTGAGTATGAAGACCAAAGTAGCTCATAACTTGTGTTCCCCCCTTCCCTTCTGCTCTATTCATTCCCTAAACTGGCATTATTCCTTGTACTTTTATGGGGCAGAGACAAGCTAAGCTTCTCCTGGTACATGAGTCTCAGCCACACTCAGAGACCTTAATGAAGGTTAAACTTCCTGCAGACTAGGTTTCAAAACATAAGTATATTTTTGAATGCAATTAAAAATCTTAATAGGTTTCCCAAAGTCAGTCCAGAATAAAGAACATTCCTCTTTGGCAACTTGCAAATAATGGAGAAAATTCTAACCACAATGTCTCTGAAGCTATCCCTAGAGTCAAACTGGAATTTTTATTGCCGCACTGCCTTTTTAGTCATGCCACTTTTTAGCACTGTTAGTTTTAGAAGTGAAGGATAAGTCTATGAGCAAAAGTTTCTGATGCCTTTAGAAGCAGCTTATTCAGCCTGTGTTGTTTATGAACTACAGGTCATTCCATTTCTTTCAAACTTCTGCATTGCTAAGGTTTCCAGGAAGCTGTCAGTACTATGGCACCTTTTAAGAAGTAATGTTATACACATCACTAAGGATGGCTATCATTTCATGCTGGTGGAACTTATCCATGTTCATGTCTGGTGGGTTGACCTTGGCTCGACACCAGTTCCTTACCAAGTCACTCTATCACTCCCCTCCTTAAGAGGACAAGGAGGGGGAGAAAATAAGACAGAGAAAAACCCTCATGGATTGAGAAAAAGGCAGTTCAATAAAGCAAAAGCAAAAGTTGCCCACATGCAAGCAAAGATGAAAACCAAAATATTTTATTCTCTACTTTCTATCAACAAGTGATATCCAGTCATTTCCCAGGAAGTAGTGGTTACAATGAAAGACAAATATCGTACATAATGAATGGTCATGCTTCCTCCTTTATTTTATATCTGAGCAGATGTCATCTAGTATGGAATATCCCTTCGGTTAGTTTGGGTCAGCTGTTCTGGTTATCCACTCCCAGCCTACTGGGAGTGGATCTTGCCCAAACCCAGCCTACTGGTGTGGGTGCAGATTGTTGGAGAGAGAGTGCTGATGCTGATGCAGGTATCCTTGCAACCAGCTCAGCACCTTATTACTTCTATGCCATATAACTACTGAGATCAGTTATAACTCCTTATATGTATATAGCAGCATTTCAACTGCTACATCTTGAATTTGGACTTTTCTTCATTATTGAATACACAAAACTGTGATCAGGCATTTGTAAGACTTTCAAGACTCAGAACGTTGTAGTATGATAAGTCTTCCTAAAGTCTATGTGCTTATGAGCTGAAAATTATTTAAAATGTAGCTATCTCTTTTTGAGCACAGGTACAGAAATATTAGGGGGAAAAAATTCTTTGGTTGATTAGCACCATTAAATCTGCAAGCACCCTCATTTCTGGGTAGAATAGGAGTAAAAAATACAAACCTCTCTTTCCTGGTCCTCATAAACCTGAATCCTACGTTCTGCAAGTGAACAAGTTATAAATAAAAGGGACATAAATTTATGAGTTCTCTACACAGAATGTTTTGTTCCCACATGAGAATCAGTAATAGCCATCAAAGCACAAATAACATGATTTCACCCTTATACTAAGCAATGCTCTTTCAAATTATCAGATGCTAAACATAGTAGTTAAGATCTATCAGTGTAAAGGAAGTCAAAGGGAAAAAAACAGTGAGTTCTGCTTTAGGATCTGCAAAAACAGTTTTAATTATACCTAGAAGAGATTCTTCCATGTGCAAGCTCATAGGTATGTAATTTCTAGCAGTTTACATGGACAAGCACTCCCCAATAGATACCAAAAGTCAAAGTACTTGTAAGAAAGGCTTAAACGACTAAACTCCAAAATTACTTACTATTGCTTACTCCAAAATTGCTTACTATTATCCCCTGAGTCCAGGTGGTAAAATATTAAGAGGCAAAACCAATCTACACCCTCTCTGACCAAGACTATCACTTTGATGTGGTTTTGGAGGATTTTTTCCTGTGTATGTGCACATTTTAAATGCTATGTCTTCATGTGTACATATATATTTTCATATGTGACATATATGCACGTACTAATATGTGTGTATAAAAAGTGTATCTGCTACATATATTTGAAGTATCTATTTTGCATACAGTTTGTGGTTAGGTTTTTTTGTTTGTTTGTTTAAACCCCTTATCAAGTTTTGACATTCTAGAGTTTTGTTTTCAGGAGTCCAAGGACAAGCACTGAAAAATGCATACAGAGTAATAAAAAGGCATTTCTGAGAGAAAGAAAAGAAGAAAAACAACATTACAGAAGCAAACCGCTTCCATGACTTGTCCCTCTGTCTCCCACCAAGAGTTCCTGGCAAGCACAATGCACACATTCACTGTAAGGCTATGTCAGGCATATCACAGTCTTCAGATTAGGACCAGTGCATACACATAGCCATGCACACAGTCAGAGTGTCAGTAGATACTGTGATTACAATTATGACAAGAGCTGACTTGGATGCATGCCGTGTCAGAAGTTTAATGGGCCAGGCTGTGGCTTGGAGAGCTGTGTTTTGTTATGGAGAGTGCGTTATTGCAGGGCTTTCAGATGTGAAGAGGTGACTTTGCTTTGTGACTGGCTCAGGGGAGCAGTTAGGGAAGAGCTCCTCTCTCCCTCCCTTTCCCTCTTTGCAGATACTGAAGGAAGTTATTCTACATACCCTGCCATATAAAAAGCTGTTGATGAGGACAGTCTGAAAAAGCAAGATAGAAACCAGGACGTTCCCTTTGCTTTTTTTAAACTATGGGTTTAAACCTTGCATTGTAATTTGTTTCCTCAATGAGATTTCTATTAGACATTTATGTCTCATTTATTTTTGTTCTGAAAGTATTAATCTAAACCTTTTAAATTTTCATTAATTTCCTTTGACCTTACAACTATCCATTATATTGATTTTGTTGTATTCTTTCTTTGAGGCTTACTAACTAGCAAATCCCCAGGCTGATTTCATATGGAACACTCCCCACCTTTTTCACCAAGCATTAATATGTGTAGGGCTTTTCTTGTATTCCTGACCTCTATGAAGCAAACCCATGGCCAGTTTGCAGAAGCAGTCACCATGTTGCCTAGTTTTGTTTTGGTGTTTAGGGGGATAAATTCGGTGTCCTGGCAGTAGGGTAAAGTATGGTTTGGCAAGTATATTTAGGCTTTGATGCTATGAGTTGTCCTTTCCAAACAAAAGTTTCTGGGTGTTATTTTGAAGCTGTGCAGCCTGCTGCTGTTTTTCTGGAGATGATAACACTGCAACACGCCTGTTAGAGGCCATGCTGTATGAATACTGCACATTTAATGATCTCTTCTTATGACCTTTTTTTTTCCCAGAAGTGGAAATGACAACAAATGAGCTCACACTTCAAGGACTTGTGTACCTCAAGGTACTTTGGAGTGCAGCCAGAGCCTAGAGAGGAGGAAACTGGGACCACAATGGGAGCTGCCAGAGGGGAATATCACAGTCTCAGCCTCTCTCACAGATGACCCTTGGCCTTCCAGCTGGTTGGCTGGTGAGAACCTGAAAATGCTACTTCCACTCTTTTGGCTCAGGGCTTAGGTGTGAAACTGCATAACTCCCTGCTTGCTTCAAGAACTTTCCTGCATTTCTGGCAGGGCCCATTGAGGGGACATTGGCTCCCTCAGCCCAGTGCTCCCAGCACATGCCACCCCCAGTCCTGTGGCTGATCACTGCCACCCAAGGGATTTGGTCCAGCTCAGCACATCACAGGCACCCACCTGCTGGAAGAAGTGAAGGGGGAATGCAGGGAGACCCAGGGCTGTCCCTTCCCCTGGGGCACCGCTGCAGCAACAAACCAGAGCCTTCCCCAGAGATCCTGTTGCCTCTGGGCCTCCTGGACTTTTGGCCTCCCTGCCAACAACCCTCACAGGCACAACAAGGCCCTTTATGTGGTCAACAAGGAGCAGGATCTGGGAACCCAAAATGCAAATATTCCCATTGACTGGTTCCATGTTGACATGTGCTGAAATGGAGAGATGGTGAAAATGACACCTTCTTGGCAGTGCCTCGCTCGGACTCACTGTGCTTGCCCTTTTAGCTTTGGGAAACCCTTCTCCCCACCTTTCCAATTATGCTTCCACTTGCAGTACAAAAATATTGCTCACCTAGTCCTCAGGTATTGAAACAACTTTGCCTTTTTTCCTTAAGTGTTGCCTGATTTAATTTTGTATTCTCTATTCCAGACAGAGTTGAGACAACATCACTCTCAAAGTCCTAACATATTTTTGTCTATCTAATGTCTGTCAACAAAAGATTGTATATAGTCCTTCACTGAGGTGAGGCAGTGGTGTCTCACACAGAGGAGGCTGAGGTTACAGCGTGGTATGATGGCTTGATACAGGGACTCACACTCCAGCAGTTAAGAACAGCAGTATTTTTTTCTTCAGAAATGGACATTCAAAGTGCTTTGTACAGCAGCTGCAGCCATGACTTTCAAAGGCAGAGAGAGGGAAGATAAGTTTTTACATAAAAAAATCCCAGGACTCAATATAATGGCATTTCCAAATGTAAAAAAAAGAAAAAGAAAAAAAAAAAAGTAAAAAATCAATCTGTCTTTTTCAACCCAAATCTTGAAGTTTAGCTTTAAAAGCACTTCATCAAAGAAATTCAGAATTTTACTGCAAGACAAGATTTTGAACAGAAATCTCTGATAAAAAAAAAACCAAAACAAACAGTTTAGAAATGTGCACATTAGGAAACTTCCATCTTCTAGTCAGTTAAAATATTCAAAATAATCAGTTCAGGGATGAAATAATGCAGGACATTTTTATAGTTTTAGCCTATGAATTGTGAGATGCGTCTGCACACAGTAGCATGTTGATGATCTGTATTTTCAAAGCCTCGATGCTCTCTCTTATGGACAAAGTCTGAGCCAACATCTTGGGGAATGCTGTCTTGTGAGTTTAATTTTCATATTGTATTCTTAAATGTACATGTATTTCTGTGTGGAGAAGCAGAGAAAACAATAAATTTCAATGCAAAATTTAGCACAGCTCCAGCATAAAATACCTAATCATGCCAAGATCCAGAAACTTACATATTCAAGTAACTCTGGGGAAGTAATTTTCCTCATTTCTGCTGCTGGTGCTCATGAGCAGATCTACAAAGTTCATACCTTACTTCGCCAAAAGACTGCTGGCAAACAGTCTTTTTATATGAAACAGACACTCTGTAATTAAACACTTGTAGATGGCTGAACTCAGTGAGTTATGAATGCTCTGGGACATATAAAGAATCCCTACAGCAAGAATTGATTCCATGATTTGAGTCAACAAAGCAAATGAGTTCTGAGCACAATTTAATGAAGTCTGCAAGACAACAGAGTTATACTTCTCTTTCATTTGAATGTTCTTATGAGAACACTGCACTTACACAATGTCTTTTAAAAGGTGGGGAAATGAACAAGAAAGGAACATTCTTCATGTTTTAGTCAAAACATAACTAGTTAATGTTCCTAAAAGAATAGCTCAGACTAAAAGACGTGTGAAGCCTGTAGAAAATACCTTAAATTCTTCTGTAGACAAGATCTGAATATTACTGCTTTCCCCCCATCTGACTAATACCATCCCTCATTTGCACAGATCCTGAGAGGCTATTTAATTCCTACTCTTTGCTCTGCAAGTGCTGGTGCAGCTTAAATTACTGGGTCTATGGTAAGGTTGATCAGCTGCTGACTTTTTGATTGTGATTTTGTCTTGTGAGCCCTAGATGCTTTGCAGCAACATATGAAAGTCACAGGAAATTTTTAGACTGGTTGAGAAGTCAAGAATCTGTGGGTATACATCCTGGGCAGTCCTCTGCATATTTAGCACAGGTTCAAGTCTCCCATCTGGATTTTTGAGCAGCTTTCCATTACCTCAAAATCCGATTAAATATTTAATGTATAGGTATAAATATACATATAATGCCCTTGCCACTCCCTAGGAAGACAACATGACTCCAGTTCATGTGTGAGCAAACTTAAAAGAGTTTGGGAAACATTGAATATTTGGGTTTGATTTAAAAAAAAAATGTTTTGACATTTCTGAACTGATTTTTTTCCTAAACATATTGGTCTCTTAAAATGCCAATTTGGGATGAAAATAGTTTGGAAAATATCAGCCTTTTTCCCTAGGAAGGAAATTTCATCTGTCAACTCACTGTATCATCCAAAACAAGTCAAGGGCAGAAATAAGCAGAAAACACATGTCCTAAATAGGTACCTCTCTGTCTATTGCTGAGCCCAAGGAGTTTAGCTCAAATGGGAACCATTTGGCATGGGCTGCTTGCCTTTTTTTTAATGGCCTAATTTTGCAGCAGTAGCCATGACTATCATAACAATGAAAACAAAGAAAAACATGGAATTGGACTGAGACTTAGCACATTCTGTCTGCCCGTTAGGGGAAAGTCCAACCAAAACCTTCACTCCCAAACACACGCTAAATTTTCAGGAGGTTTGCCTAGGGATTCATAGCTTCTAGCTCAATTTCAGCTCTGCTACCAGTAATTGTATCAGATCTGTTTATGAAAAACAAACTGCAGGCTTCCTTATTTTTCTAGCAGATTTATATTCTACATTACCTTGGAGTTATTCAGTTACAAAGGAAGAGAAAGAAAGTGTCTTTAAGCCAAATTCTTTGTCCTCATAATTTTGGCAGCAGCAGGGGCTTCTAAATTAGCTTTTGTAGTTAATCCCAGCAGGTCATGCTGCTCTGGTTTCTGACTTCCTTTCACTTTGTGTGATCACTGACAGTTGTTCAGTCAGGAGGAAACCTGCTTTATCCTTTCAACCTACTGGAAGCAGGCTCTGCTGAGTGCTTCCCTCCTATTCCTAATGCCAGGGCCTGCATAGTGCCCTGCATCAGTTTTGCTGTCAGCAGCTCTCATCAGTAGCTGCAGCAGAATACTTCTTCCTCAGACCAATACAGATACTTACAGTTCTTGTTTATTAATGCACTAAATAGCAGTCAGAGGAACAAAAATGTATGACTCACCATCCTGCCTGATCCTTCCTTAAGGAAACACTTTTTCTGCCCATCAATTAAAAAGAAAGATTATGAAAGAATACACAAAACAGGGTAGGCATGGTACAACCATTTATGGGTCTCTGAGAGTACGTTAATAGTAGATTGCCTGCTTAATAAAGGCTCAGGCTTTGATCTTGGACACACAGCCTCATAATTTCCCACTATTGCAGCTGATGGTGAAAGGCAACAGACCCTTTCTTTGGAAAGGTGTCTGCTTTCTCTCCTTTCTTCCGCTTCTCAAAGGTCTTTTGCAAAGATGGTTTTGTAGTTACCTCTATAGCTGTTGGACAAATCTTTTCAATTCCATATATTGGGCCTCTTTGTCTTCTTATCCCACTTGAAATAATAAGTATTTTTGAATATGTCTTTCTTGTCTTACAGTAGGGTTAGCATTTGAATGGAGAAATACTTTAGACAGAAAATTATTGCTAACAATCCTTATTTTCTT